>NC_035107.1:79077732-79677732 GCF_002204515.2 Aedes aegypti
CTAGTAATTCAAGGATTTGCTGTATTTAGTCCTGTTACCGGTAGCAATTAGCACACTTTGGATTTAACATCAACAATTAAACATTATCTTGTAGATGCCATGGAAGCCTCTCAAGGCTTAACTTGACACAAGGGAAAAAATCGGATCTCCTGAATGTCCTAATCTTTCGAAGATTAGCAATTGCCGGTATTCACGAAACATTCGAGAATCCATATTACTGAACGATCATCTTTGTTTGAAATGCTTTTGTTTGTAATAAAAAGCTCTATGTTTTTTTTTTAACCTTTCTGAGGCAAAGCTTTAAAGGTTGTTCTTCTCATACAGTGGCCCAAATTCATATTCGTATAGGGCACCAACGACTTTACTTCCCTTCCGAAGGAGAGGACAACATCGAGCGATACGTCGAGAAGGAGTGCTGATGGGCAGGATGCATCGATCGCAATTGAGAGTCGTGATTCAACTGCACTCACTACTCCAGGACCAACAGCGGATATGCAACGACAGCAATTACGAGACTAACTATCGCTCCATATGGGCACAGCAGTTACGCAGTTTCGTAGGACAGTCCGCATGTCCCGGGACCGGATACCAAAGCTGCGGCATTCCTACCGGCTGACAAGTGCAGTAAGCATCCAAAATCAGGATATTCTGCCACAGTACTTGGAAGCCGTGGAGAATCTTGAGGATCTGCATTTTATCATGTGTTCATCTGCAGTAGCTGTAGTTACGACGTTGTGATTACGAACGCGCCCGCAAGGAGAAGCTGGCACAATGCACGGAAACCCGCATGGATGCGATGCATTGAGAGTCGGATCGCCACAACGACGATGGGATGTGGTTGGCAGAAGAAGATAGACAGTGTTTTGGAATTGGAGACATGACCACGGTCGTGGTAACCGCTCAGGATATACGTGAAGCTACCCGGTATACCAGGAATTGGGCTGCACTAGGACCTAGTTTTGTCCACAATTTTTTATATGAAAACTCACAACGATCCATGGGCGAATGGCAGAAGGCTTCAATATGGTACTAGGAGACCCCACGCAGCTACCGGAACTCATTACCAGGGGTGTCACAGTTCTTCCGCCAAAGGACCAACACAGCTGACCCAGCGATCAATAACGTGCCTTTCAAGTCTGTACAAAGTGCTATCGTCGGTAATAGCGAGGAGGATGCAGGAACATTGCGACGCCAACAACGTGATGACCGAGGAACAGAAAGGGTGTCGCAGAAACACACAAGGCTGCAAAGATCAGGATATCGTAGATGCAGTCATTGTAGGACATGCTACCCAAAAGCAAAGGAGCCTGACTACGAAAAGGCATACGACTCAGTACCGCACTCGTACCTTCTCAAGGTACTGCAGTTGTATAAGGTAGACGGGAACGTCATCAGGCAACACGCGATGGAGAGGTGGAGCACATCCCTACACATTATCGACAGTCCAGCTGTGTTACGGTCCAGTACTCTCAGTATCAGGAGGGGGATTTTTCAAGGCGATACCTTTAGTCCGCTGTGGTTTTGCCTGACCATGAAAGTCCTCAGCAAAACACTCAACTAATGCAACTTTGGTTACCAACTGAAAAGTTACCCACACCGTCTATATGGACGACCTGAAGCTATTTGCGGAATCAGTGCAGAGGCTGCATCAGCTGTTGCAGCTAGTTACGACATTCAGTAATGACATCCGAATGGAGTTTGGGATTGACAAATATCATTTAATTCATCTACGACGGGGTCAAGTTATTGATGCCAGCTGTTTCCGCGTCAACGAGCAGGCGAAGATTCTGAATATTGTTGAAGGCGAAATGTATAAATACCTCGGATTTCTGCAACTTACAGGTATTCGCCACACGATGATCGAGAAGGAGCTGCAGGAAAAGTTCTTGTCACGTGTCAACTGTATTTTGAAGAGCTTTCTGTCTGCCGACAACAAAGTGAAGCTGATCAACGCGTTTGCTGTGTACCTGTTGACGTATAGTTTCGGAGTGGTAAAGTGGACCAAGACTGACTTGGAGGCGATCGAACGAGCAGTACGAGTGGCGTTCACCAAGCATCGAATGCGCCTCCCAAAATCGTCCATTGAGAGAGTTACCCTGACACGTGCATCAGGAGGAAGAGGCGTCACCAATATCCAGGCATTATGAGTCTCCCAGATCCATCAGCTGCGGGCATATTTCGTAGAAGGCCAGAACCGTCACGAAATTTACCACACTGTATGTCGTTGCCAGATGTCCAGTATTAGCTGGATCAGCTTATCTCGATCGTCATTACGAAGTTTCCAAGTGGTGCTTGTTCTTAAGCAAAACTTGGTGGATCGATTTGTGCCCTACTGCAAATACCTGCCTGACCAGGTTCAGGAAAATAGTTGCATAAAGTTCTACTGGGATCGCGGGATCATAACGTCATCCGTGCCATTCGCTCCGACATTGTAGTCTATGACAAAAGGACGAACCTGGAGGACGTCCGTATAGTTCCGGTAGTCCTCTCAGCGTCCGAAATTGTCCCAAAATCTCTCCTAAGGTCCCTAGACGAGCTGGTATTGAAGAAGGACATACACTGCATCCAAAAGACGATTCCTGAATCACAACTGAGAAGCTCATCCAGCAAACTCATCAGGATGATAAAAACTGAGAAGCGAGATCTACAGAACCGGATCCCCTTTGGCATACAGAATGTACGGTGTAGGTGAAAGTTTCCAACATTTATTGCTGAGAAGTGTCAAAACTCTATAATTATAATAAAATCAATAGAGTTTTCAGCTTAAGCGGATGTTTGGTTCTTCAGATTTGTTTAATCTTCGCTTGTTTTCAGGCGACCCTGTACGAATATGAATTTGAGTTACTGTATGTTAGCCTTATTTGATTGAATGCAGAACCTAAGCGCTAATTGTTTTGTATTACGTTTCTAAAACCTTTCAAATAATTCAAACATATAAACGCTGAATTGCAACCAATGAAAGAAAGCTTTCAAAAAATGTCGATCAAAGATCCTTTGTTACTGTAGCACCAACGAAGACACGCACCATGGGCAGCCTACTGACTGCCATCGCACTGCTGGATGTTCCGTTCCTCCATGAACCACATTATGCATTCCAAACGAATTAAAAGACCGGCTATCAGCGATGCGTGTGCGCACATGTTATTATCATGAAATTTGTTATTGTTCAGCAGAGCCGCGGGCAACAGGGTTGGGCTGGGAGACCCACTCAAAGAGGCTAAAAAGCCGAAAGGCAGCGACGCGAGGCGACACACAGTGACAGCATTTAATGCACAATTTGGTCGAAAGTATAAATATCGCTCAAGGAACACTATATTTGGTTAGATGTTTAGTACAGAAATAGTGGTTTTGTTAGAATAGCATCCTGAATATTGAAAAAAAAAAATGTTCACTGACAACTCTATAGTTCCACTGTTGTAAAAAATAAAATGGACACCAATCGATCTGAAATTTTAGGTAGTTGCTTTTCAATACTGATGAAGCCAGAAAAAACATCAGTTAATAATCAGCAAACATTTTTTTTTAAATTTTGGGCAGTTTAAGGCCACTCTGTGCGGCAGTGCATCGAACGCCACGAAAGTAAACAAATGCGGCGTGTGTGCGCGACTGGTTTTCATCGATTTGCCTCGCACTGCCTGGTTCGTCGTTGATTTTTTACCGTTGTTGGTATGATGCCATGCTTCGGCCTCTTCTTCATCGGAGTCATCTTACTATTCCTATTCGCCCGCCGCGCACGCATACTTTCGTTGCGGTGGTGGACCCACCGAACAGAGAGAAGTATGGCATTGCCTATGAGATAACAGCAAGCAGGCTCAGCATCTTTTGAGAAGCGATAAAAAAACGAGCCGGAGAAATGTATCAATATAACTCTCGTTCGGGAAATTTTCTTGACATAACCGAAGTCGCCAGTCGTGTGCGTATTCAAAGGCTTTTGTGGTGTTCGCGATGACGATTGCGACGATCCCGAGAGTGACGCAAGACACAATATACTAAAGCTGAACTTGAGTGGGAATTTAAAACAATAAATCCCAAGCCAGGGTTAAGGTGTAGCCATTTGGCGTCGCTTGATCGGAAGCCATTGAACCAGTGCAGAGGACACAGCACTCTCCCTACATGTATGTAGCTCGGAACCGAGGTCGACTCCTATTTCGGCACGGCAATCAATTACGGTCGCCATATAATGGAGATATAATCCTAGCGATTACAAGCTTGTTTTTGGGGTTTGTGTGGATGTAAATGAAGGGATTAAAACGAGATATTGAATGCAAGGGGAAGTGAAAGTCTCAGAAGTGAGCAATTACATCCTATTGATCAGCATGACATAAATGGTTTTTGAGGTTTGAAGAAGCGTTTAAGTAGGGTTCCCACTTACTGGGATTTTCCCAGTTTTTAAATCCCAACATTTCCCATTATGATTGACAATTATTTAATTTCCTAAAACTAAACACCAGCAATTCAAATACATTCAATGGTTGGTAGCTAGTCTCTTTTTAGAAGATTTTTTTTGAAACTCTTACGGGATTTTCCCAAGTTCTTCCGAAATTTCTTCTCAGGCTACTCAAAAAAAAAAGCTTCAGAAATTCTTCGAGTGATTTTTTCTTAGATAACTTATGGAATACTTTTGATGATTCCTTCAGGAGTCTCTCAGGTAATTCCGGTAGAGATTTCTTCGCGATTTCTCTCAGAAGTTGGTCCGGGAATTCTTTCAATGATTTTCAAAGGAACTATTAGAGGAATTTCTTCATAATTTGTTTCAGGAAATTCTTGAGCACTTAAACGCTACTAGCTCCAGTGATTTCCGCGGGGGTTGAAAATTTTTCCAGTGACTATCCTATGTTTTCCTCCAGAGATGTTTCCACTTACGCTTTCACCGATTTCTCCTGTTGTGACTCTAGGAGGTTCATACTGGTGGTGAAAATACACAAAGGTTATACCAGAGTTTTTTTTAAAATAAATTCCAGTTCTTCCAGTTTATTTCCATAAGGGTTCTTCCAAGAACTCAACTACGATTCATCCCAGAATTTGCTTCGAATAATCCTGCTGGAAATCTATTATGTAGTCTCCCTGGAATGCCTCATGATTCTCCAGATTTTTATGTTATTATTTCCAGCAATTATTTGTTGAGGGATTCTGTCTGATGTTTTTAAGAAATTTCTTCAGTTCTTCCGGAGATCCGAGCAAGAATTTATCGAAAATTAGGCCGTTTTTTTGAAAGATTGGCGTGATGAAAAACAGCCCATTTCGATGAGAAATTGTAAAATATATTTTACTATATTGGTTCCAGAATGGAAAACCAGGTCTCACAGGAAGTCTGTCAGAATTAGAGTTCTGATAACTAGCTGAAAATAAACCCTGGAAAACCAGGACTTATCAGGTTATTTCAGCTACACTCAAGGAAATTATTTTTAAGCAGTAATATATGGTAGAATATATCCTTTTTGTAACAAAAAATATTTTCAATTTAGTAGCTATAAATCGCTACTTGAGATGTTAAGTAATGCTTTTTTTTATTTGTTTTAATTTTTAGAGTGTTGGTCACTATTTTAACACATGTTTCTAAGATGTCTCTATTTTTGGTTAAGGTCTCTGGAGACATTTCAATCAAAATGGTCTCTAAAGTCACTTTTTTGCCTTAATCTGCTTGCAGTGAATCCTGGTGCAACATTCTAGAGACTCCAAAGAAATCCTCAGAGACTATTGTATAAGTTCCTAATTATGTTTTTCTTAGATTCAGAGGATGCTTCATGAACTTAAGTAATATCTCCAAAGATTCACTTTATAATTTACTTAGGAGCTCCTTCAAAGATGTTACCAAAAATTTTTCAATGTATACTTCGAGGAATTTCTTCAGAATTCGGTTCAGGAAATCCTAGAGCACTCCAACGTTTTTACCTCCAGTAATTTTCACAGATATTACTCTGAAAAAAAAAAAAAATTCAGATGTTTTTCCACTGATTCTTTCGGCGCCTACTCCTGTTGTTTCTTTTACGAAATTTCCCACAGATCCTACAGGATTTTTTCCACAAAGGTTTATTCCAGAATTGAAAAAAATGGCATTTCTCCGAGAAACTACAAAAATTCCTACGCCGATTTAGTTTTTTTCATTGAAGTGTTCCAAGTATTTTTATACGGATTCATTTAGAAATTCATCTACGATTTCTCTTAGGAATTGCTCAAAAATTCCTTCAGGCATTATTCGATGAATTCTATTATAAACTTTTCCATGAATTCCTCGATAAATTCCATCTGGGAATCGACATTAAGTTCCTTCAGAAATTTCTCTCGGTTTAGTTATTCGATGTTCATAATTACAGTTATTCGATCATTCATAGATAAATTTCTAAAGAAATTCTGTCCGAATTTCTTCAAAATGTCTTGTAGGACATTCAAAGATTCGTATGTTTTTTCAGTAATTTTAGCAATTGATCAACAAAATCTTAGGAGAATTTTCATTAGGAATTTTTTTTTCAGAGATCCTCGTAGGAATTAATCAAGGCATACTTAGAGCTACTACAAATTGTATCAGAGGTGACTCTAGGATTTTCATTAAAAATTCTTTTTTTTCCAAAAAACTCCAAAAATTACTTCTAAAAATTTTCTTTGATATTTCCCTGGAGACATCCCTAGATGAATTAATTGTCTTCTTTGATGATTCCCTGGGGAAAATTTTCAAGCAAATTTGGAGGAATTCCTGAAGGAATTTTCAATTCTTGAATAAAAGGAAGGAATTTTCAATACCTGACGAACTGGAACGTAGGAGGAAGTCCTAGGACTTCTAAGAATCAATGGATAAATTTCTGGAGAACTTGTCTGAAACGATCTTTGAAGGTTCCTGATGGAATCTCCGAAGTAAATTCTGTGACTATTCTTAGAAAATTCCAAACTAAATTCTTTAAGGTAACTTAAACGAAATTTTAGAAAGAATTACATAGAAAGTTAATGAAAACTCATATAACATACCCTTTAAGAGATTTTCTGAACAATATGTGGGAGAAATTCATAGTAAAACTAATAGTAGACAAGTATTACTGCTGCCCTATATAATTTTTAAACCGAACGCATGATTTTACGTCAGACATAAACGTCTACTCAATTCTCTTATAGTTTGTATTGGTTTGAGTCTGAACAACAAATTCTTTTGTTATTTTTTTTATTTTATGCCTAACCCATAGATTTGAAATCAGATTTTGGGTAAACTACGTTTTCCGTGTCAGAAGAGTCAGATAGAAATAGCCCCAGTGTAAAAATCCCAGAGGTTTTTGTCGGCGAAGTAAACATCAAACATGAACTGAAGTGTCAAGGTTGAAATTTCAACGCATTTTATTCAGAATATAGCTTAATGTAATTATGCATTAGCTGTTGTTTGAGCAAGACACAGTGCCAAAGTAATTTTCATGTTTTTTCTTAAGGTGAAACATCTCAGAATCCAAAGATGGCCGACTCGTGTGCCCCTACTCACGTTTTCAAAGGCACTAATCTGGAAAAATAGTTGGCAAACCTTTCTGATCAGTTTATTTTAGGCTTTTTGCTTGTACACAAAGCCATAATTAAAAGTTCACTGTTGGATGCTTTCTTTGCGAGATTAGTGCCTTTGAAATTTTAGTGTAATCTTAGAAGTTTGATTCCGAAGTGTTTCACCTTAAGTGCTATTAAGTAAAAACAAGATTTTATAAAACATTGTATAGCCCTATTGAGCATCATCAACTGATACATGACCAAATCTAGACATATATAAAATTTAAATATAACATGTGTGTTGCTTGTACTATTGGACTTTTTCGCTGTTGATTAATTTTAGTGTTTTATTTTTCTCTGTTAATGCGGGAATTAACTTTTTTGTAACTTTTTATAATCCCAGTTAATTTTCAAAATGGTCAAATTGTGTGATTTATTTTTCGAAATTTTAAGTTCTCAATTTACAAAAAAGCTGCCTAAGATCTTTTTTTTGTATATCTCGTGCAGTTGTTCATGTTGGATTTTCTGACATATTAACTTAGCAAGAAATCGTAAATATTTTCGAAGCTGCATCATCAATCAGTCAAAATATTTTCTTTTCATGTTTTGAACCCACGAAAAAAATCTTCTATGCCACCGCTGCAACATAACCCAAACCGTGTCAACGTCTTTCACACTAGATATCGCGTTGTGGCGGCCGCGAACAAGATATTTTTAACAACAACCGAAAAACTTGTGCAAGCGATTCCAACTATTTGACATGGTTTTTTCTTCCTTCATCCACTAGCACTGCACTAACCAGCCGGCACATTCAGTTTCTCATCCACTCCGCACTCAAGACATGAGTGTGATATCCCACGTTTTCCACGACAACGGCTCCGACGCACAGAGGTTCAGATGGCAAAACCCAATTTAAAAAAATGGGTTTAAGCTTAAAAACAAAGTCAAACATTTATCTGTAAAATCAGATAATTAGATGCATACACAAGAATTTTAACAGAAAACTATTTTATCAAGTTGATTTTTGCTTCAAAAAATGTTCTTTATGCCAAATATTCTTTATGCCAAATGACTTAGACCCCGCGGAAATATTTTGCTCTTTCAAGACTTCTGAGCTACGTGGAAAGTGCGATGGAAAAAAACCCGTATGTTTTCACGTAGCAATGACGTTTGGATTATTTTGAGTGTAAGAATTCGCTTAGAAAAGATTCTTCTTACCTCTGTTTATCTAAATAGCAGTTTTGTAAAAAATGGAAACTTCAAATTGTATGGAAAACTACAATTCTGTTAGAATTTCATTCTGTGGAAATCGAAGAAAGGCAATTTTGTCCAAAAAAAACATGTCCCACAACACTTTTAATAGACTATCATAGTAAAATCTAAAAAAATCATTTCGAACATGTTTCGAATATGTGGACCACCGTGCGACGACCGAAAGTTATGAAAGAGAAGACCATCAAGATTATCGCAAGAAAACAAGCAGCTCTAATTTGTCACACCCAATGGTTGCTTGTCTTAGTTTTTAGTGGCTGCGTTTAGGAGAGATAGACAAAAAAAATGCTTTTCTGGGACTATTTTTAAACACTAGTGTCGGCCGACCAGTCAGTCAGTCAGTGGGTTTGTAGTCGAAAAATCGCATCTCACTCTAGGACCGATGACCGCTGAAGGCAAGGTGAAGTGGCTGCTGCACTGATTTTAGATTTGAATGTTGTGATATGAGCAACGAGAAGACCCATCAGTTACATAGTTGTATTACTGTAACTTTACTGATGATGTTTTTGTTACTGTTACGCACTCCTCTTGATTTAGTTTCTCATCATGTGCAATATACAAGTTGCATTGTTGCTGCAGCCCAGCTGTACGCATCTGCCGTGACTTTCGAAAGGGGCAATTGTATGTGACTTACGTAAATAGGTTGGGTTATATGAGGTCGGGGAATGTAACCAATTGAGAGTTCAACCGACCAGCGGACGCTATAAGAGATCATGGGCTTGCGGTTATTTGTTAGCTTTTAGTTTTAGTCGAATTAAGATAATCATCCATGATAATGAGGCAAATTGTGCATATTTTTAAGATTGATTCCTTACTTATAAGTAGCATGAACTAGTGGTGCTCATTTGTAACGTAACGCTAAATGCGTCCATTTTTAAATTGAGTTTTCTTTTTTTGTGTCATTTTTATATGACTTTCGTTTGTATTGAATGTAACGCATAAGTTTTACTCATCGCTCCCCTTCAAGCATTACGTAATTTGTGAATAACTCCATATTAATGAAGAGGTTTTAATATTTTCAACAATTTCGTTATCTCTGTTTAACTATTGATTGATAGAAGCTTCTTTATAAAAGGTACCTAAAAATTTAAATGAAAATATGCAGCCTTATTCGTAAATTACTTTAAGCCCTTGTACGATACCAAAAAAGGGATCTGATTTTTTTTGCCATTGATTATATTTTTTCCTTTGATGTATCTGTTGAATTGTCTTTGAAATCTTTGATAATTCTTCACCGGTTTATTCTAATGACTTAATTAATATTACTATTAGTTTTGCTTGTTATTCACGTAGCTACTCCATTCTAACCATTTATTTTTCTTCTACTCTCTTTCAGGTATGGATACGTAATTACTACAAGATTGACTCCAAGAGGTCTGTGGATAGCCCGTAAACCAGTTATGTTAAACTGCACAATTTCGTACAATTTCTTACAAATAGTATATGAATACCTCTGTTTAGTTGCAATGCAATTTGTGCAACTTTCCCGGCGGCTTCGTTGATCAGCGTTGTTATAATATCATGTAGGATAGAAAACGCAGTGGTTTGTAATTAAGAAACGATAGCGTTTATTGAAGTGTTCTTGAGGAGAGTCAGATTAGGAATTTTTACAAATTTTCTTATTGATTATAAAAAAAAAACAAGTTGCTAAGGTCATTCTGTAACACCAACGGTATTTTTGATGCCAATTACACCAATACCCCTTCTTAACCTTCCGTGTGCATTGGGGTCATTTTTGGCCAATCGGCACGGTAAATAAGCTGTAACTTTGTAGAGAAAAGAGATATAAATCTGAAATTTTCTGACTTTTCCTAACTTTTGAAAACGAACATTTCCGTGCTAATGCATTAAGGGTCAAAAATGACCCATGGCTTTAAAACGCTCTCAAAAATCCATTTCTTAACCGATTTTCGTTCTTTTAGCTTTATATGAAAGATATGGAACTCTTCTTGAGTATGGCCATTCTGGGCATAAGGGCACAAGGGAACCTGGAACCTGTTTCAGAAGGAACTGGCGTATATCATATTCAGCAGTTTTTACACATGTATATAACGACGGTTCAAATTTCATGGTTTTTCATTCCGATTTACAAGAGCACCAAGAGGACCAACATTCAGATTTGGTCGGTATTTCGGAGTATTTCGGAACCGGTTCCGCAAGGGTGTGATGTGGACATTTTCAGACCATTATATAGTACCATAATGCGACGACACAAAATACATGATTTTTCATCCAGATCCCAGACAACCAGAAATCGCATGAAAGTTCATGTTACAACTCGTTTATTCATACTAATTACATCAAACTCGTAAAACACCGTTGATAAACTCGTCAGATTGATGAGCTTCCTCGCATAAAACACTTCTTTTCTGAGTTCATTTGTACATTTTGTTTCGTCTCGTACACTCGTACAAAGTAAGTCGAATCAGTCCGTAGCAGCTGTCAAATTGACATTTGTTATCATTAGTTAAGTCGCATAAGATCACAGGTTAGTTCGGTGGAATATTTATACACTCGCATTGTATGTTATTATTCATCACATAATATATGTACGCATATCGCCTCCAATTTTGTACGTAGAAGGCCTTTCCGCGACATGTTATAAGTGAAATGTTGCACATACAAAGCCTCCAGGTGATTTCGTTATACGTACATTTTGGTTGTCTGGGATGTAAATGGACACCATGCCACATACCTGGCGTGGAGCAGAGCCTGCTTCTAAGTATTTATTAACGCCATCTTACTATTTTTGCCTATGTATATCGCTTGGCAAGCACGATGATATTGTATGCCTGGGAAGTCGAAAAAATTTCCAACCCGGAAAGATCCTCGTCCAGTGGGATTCGAACCCATTCCCTCTTAGTTTGGTCTAGCTGAGAAGCTGCGTGTTTACCGCCGGGCTTCTCAAACATAAAAATATTATATTACAATATTATTTCCGTTACGGCCAAATTAGAAAAAAAAAAATGATTATGCAGTCAACTCAGCATAACTGGATTTTGAACGGACCAGAGAACAAGGGAGGTATACCGTAAAAGCTAGAGTAACCTGACCAATGGATTACAACAGAGTTGAAACAGATTTTGCTATTCCGTTAGCGCGTTTTTTCTAAAAAAGTATGTTATAATTTTTAATGATTAGTAGTTAAAATAATAAAAATTATAACACAATTTACTCTAAACTAAACTAAACTGAAATAAAATATGTTGTAATTCAAACAAAAGTGTGACTCATTATGTTTCGAATCAAACCCAAATATAACTCATTTTGTTATTTTCCATTACTGAATAATAGCAAAATTTGTTATAAGCAATTGCTCTCACAAATTTTATGAAAAATGTGTTATAATTATGTTCTAACTAGTAACAAATTTGAAGCAGCTTTTGTTAATATGGTTTTGTTTCAATTATGTTTAAATTCCTTCCATGAATTCAAAGTACTTCTAGCAAAAATGAAACAAAATTTGATATTTGTAATAAATCTTGATATAATCGTGCAACAATATTGTTGTAATCCACTGGTCGGTAGTAGATAAAATAACAATAAATTCAATACAATTTCCTCTCTACTAAACAAAATTGAAACGAAATATAATATAATTTAAACAAAAATGTAACTTATTATGTTTCAAATCAAACAAAAAAATAACTCAGTTTGTCATTATTCATAACTTAATTATAACAAAATTTGTTATGTTTTTTACATGAATAAACGCGCACATGTATAAGTAACTTCTCTCAGATTTTTTATCACGATTTGTTTTATAATTATGTTATAAATTTAAACAAATTTGAAATAGCCTTTGTTAATAATCAATTGATTTTGTTTTAATTATATAAGGACATTGTTACAACTCAACGTGCATGAACAAAAATGAAATAAAATTTGATATTTGTAACAAATCTTGATATAATTGTGATACAATTTTGTTGTAATCCACTGATTGCATTCTGTGCACGTGCTGCAGCCTTATGTGCAGGAGCCATAAGATCCAAGATAATCTCTACTGTAATCCTTACAGCGATTTTTCCGTGGGTTCCACAAGCGGTTACCTTGAGATTTCTCCAAGAAACAAATTTTGTTTGCTACCAGACTGTTTCCAATAGAACTCCAGAAATACCAGCAGTTCCATCAGGAATATTGCCAGAAGTTCCTCCAGGGATTTTTCCGGGAATTTCTGCAGGGATATTTGTACAGGGATTTCGCCAAGATTTACTGCGGGAATGTCTCCAGTGATTCCTCCATAGATTTCTCCAGTAAAATTTTAACTAGAATTTCTCCAGGAATTTCTCGAACGATTCCTCAGGGAACTTTTTCACTCAGGCTTCCCAGACACCCGTCTAGAATCACATAACAAGATTATAACATATTGTCACAATAGCTGTTAAATTAACAGAAGTTCATATAACTTTGTCAAGATGGCTTTGTTCTTAACTTGTCACATTTTTTTTTGTATCAGATTAATTGCATGACATTTGTTATATTTTTTACATTGCATGTGTAAGTTGGTTGTAAATAATATCTAAAGTTATGAACAATAACAAAATTTGCAATAATGTGGTTTTGTTGTGACAGGTCGGTAACACGTTTTGTAATCATATTGGTATAATTTTAATAGGATTTGTTATATTCTATATTTATTTGGCGTTAAATTTGTTTTTCCAACTACTAGCGGTATATGTTTTATAACAACTGGTCTTATAATAAAATCATATAAGAGCAAACCTGTTATAATCATGTTTCTTCTATCTGGTCGGGGACTCTTCTTACCATTCCTCTAGGAATATTTCTACAAGGATTTATGCAGTGATGTCTATAAGGCTTCCTCCAAGTTACAATACAACGATTTCTTGATATTTCTCCATTTGTTTCTCCAGAATATTCTCGGATAGTCTTCTCGAGATTCTTCTACGAATTATTCCTGAGACTTCCTCCGGGATCGCTCCCGAAATTCTCCTGGAGAAATTCATCTAGGGATTCTACAATATATAACTTCTTGAATTCCTTTAGGGATTCCTCAAAAGTTTACTTTAGGAATTCCCTCAGGCATGCATCCAGGAAATCGCTACATGAATTCTTTTAAGGATTTTTATAAGGTAATCTTACAGGAATTCCCCTTCAAATTTCTTGAGAGACTCGTTCTGGACCTCCAAAAACTCCTCCGGGATATCTTCGAGAATCCTCTATAAATTCCTTTATAGATTTACCCATGAATTCCTCCAGAGATTTCATCAACATGAATAATAATTCATCCTGCATTTCATCTGCGATTTTTTCAAAGATTCCTCTAGGAACTCCTTTTCTCAAGAAGATGTTTGAAAGAAAATAGATGAGGTCCTGAAAAGATTCCTAGAGCAATCCCTGGAGAAACCTTAAAAAAAAAAACACCTTCACGTAAATGCTTCCAGTGCACCTTTTGTCCTTTGAAAGAAGCACCACACCTGACCACGGACTAGCATGCAACGCCCAATTTCACAATCGAAACACGTCCTTGACGAAAAGTTTTCCTAACTGAAGCGGGAATCGAACCCACACTCCTTTGTCGATGCGGATAAATGCGTTGTAATTCTAGAAAAATAGAGTAATCCCTTGAAGAATCCCCGGTTGATTCCTGGAAAAATGTTTGAAGTAATTCTTGCAAGAGCCAATCGAGGGATTCTTAGAAGAATTCTCTAGAAGATTCATGAAAAATCCCTGGAACATAAAATATGCTCTTTGGCTCCGCGGTTTATTTTTTACCGGCTTTTTTATAATAAAGACTGCGTAGACGAAAAGCATATTTCATTAAAATGTGCAATTGATTGTCAGTTCGGTTAAGAAGGCCGTCGCGAGCAGATGTGTCCTATTCAGTTCCGCGAATTCAGACGATTGTGATTTTTTTTTTTTTCATTTCAAAGGGTGATAGTGAAGCCGGTGTTTTGAAAATCGGGATAGCAATTGCTGTCGAAGAAATAATGTGTGATCTACTTGAAGCAGTGAATTTTCTAATGAATGGCACATAAGTTGAAGAAAATTAGCGATTCTTTTCTTAGAAGCTATTGTATGAGCATGGAGGGCCGAACGGCAGAGAAAATGAACTGACTTGTGAGTGTATGTGTGAATTAAAGTTGAAGAAAAAAAATGTGATTCGTTATGGGAAAACAACGATGGTTATGCTGAAAAATCTGGTGAGTTTGTTCCGATCACATTGCGCTACTATATGCGCAAATATTTCCTTCCAGCTTTCGACGCGTTTCCGGTTAAGGCAATATTCCTAGCGGATTTCGAAATTATGGAGTAAACAGCAAAACCAAAGTGCGTAGTCATGAGGGAGAAATTGTAATTGTGGATGTGAAAGCGTACTATTGACATATCCACCGATCAAACGAACTTGCTCGGTTCGGGGGATCTGACACTTGAGCGGGGCATACTTCTGAATGTTGAATGTGCTCAGACCCCGCTCAAGTGTCAAAGTTCCCGGACCGAGCGAGTTCGGTTCACTGGTGAATGGGTCAACGTGCGTTTTTTTAAAAATTGTATCTGTGTGGGTGACTCGAAGCATGCTGTCCAGTTGCTCGGATTTATCATGATGTTGCTTGTACGCTGCGGTAGGTCGGTCTATACCGAAATGCTGTTGCTCGTGTGGAGAGCATGCAAAAAAGCACCGATTTTCCGTATCAAGTCCACATGTATTTGTGTTATGAGTGTATGATGCGGCATGGCCTACGATGTTTTTTTTCCCCCATTTGCATTTGATTTGTCGCTGAACTGATGTGACAGACTACGGCCAGGGTTGGCAGATTTAGATATCGAATGAATTAAATGTTTCTATGTATCGATGATTAATTGTAGGAATCAGACAGGTTTTATAACATGCGAACAATCTTGGAGACGAACAATTGCCGTAACATTGTATTTTTAATGAAAATGGTTTAGTTGATTCAAATTTTTGTAGAGCTTAACCTGCCCAATTTCTCCTGTTTAATTTGTTTAAACATTTTTTTTTTATATTGACAACGGTTTATTGTATTATTTCAACGATTAGAGATGCTTTTTACCTTTTGACATTTATTCCATTTTCACTTGGGCCCTTATAAAGTTAACAACCATACTACAGTCAAACCTCCAAGAGTCGGTATTGAAGTCATATTCAAATATTCTTTGGAAGGCTGTTTGAAGAGACCATCATCGAAACCATGATTATTTATCTATTCAATGTAGTATGGTTCCATGAGTCAATATCAAGTAACAAATTCGACTCATGGAGGATTTACCATATTTTCATTCCAATATAATCATATATATAACAACACATTTCTCGTTAAACTACAATAATACGATGGAATCACAAAAATATTGGGTGTTTGTGTTAGAATTCTTAATTCCAGTTTAATTTGACGGGTTCTCTAGATGGCGAAGCAGCTCACACACAATTTGACATCACAGTTCATCATCATCTATAGTCGAATAATTAAAATATCTAGCATTAAGTCAATCTGCAACTTGCATCGTTTTCGTGCTCAATCACTATTCCCACAGGATTCCATTATTCGATCAAGCACCGTGCTTTCAACATAGGGCGCACACGTTTTCACAATCGCAAATTGTTGTGCTTTGGTGTTCTATTATATTACTGGTTATGAGTGAAAATATCTTTTTTATGTGAAATTTATGTAATTCAATGATTCGTTAATATTATGTTACACATATGCATTCGAGTGAGTGCATCAGGGCAGCGGGTAATACCCGTGCAATACACGAGAATGGAGTTGACCAACATGACAGTATGTAGGAGATAAAATATTATATAATACATTCTTTATAGAAAGCAGGTTAATCTACTTTAACTGCTGTAGCAAAAATGAACATCACAACAAACCTTCGCATGGCAAGTTTTACATATATTTTAAACTAAACAGTTCATTAATATTTTACAAGCCTTGAAGTAGATTCTAAAATTTCCCGGGTTCGTCAACGTGTATGAAGAAAAAAAGGATTTACTAAATTTATTATATTCTCACCACATAAATCTTTCTTGTAGGTATTCTAACAACGAAACAAAGGCGGTTCCAGTAGGACAAACTCGTTTTATTATAGTTGTTTTATTCCTTTTTAATTTATTTATAATTATTTTTTTTATTGCTTGCTCCAATATTATTATTTAATACTGTCATGCGAGGGGATATTGGGCCATGGGGGTAACTATGGGCCATTACTTTTACAGCAAACAAATACAATAATAATGGCAACAATGTAGGTAGTTTCAAAAATACGTTAGAAATAGCCAAATGCTAGCCCATATTAATCATGTCACGCCCTAGGTCCAATTTCACCCCACATGGCAGTATATTATATTTCGTTATAAAACATTCCACTATTACTACATATAATAAATTATGGGGAGGGAGGGGAACATCAGGGCATCATTGAAGTGCAGCTGGACGATGGAGTGGAGTGCCAGCCGGAGTCTAGAAGAATGCGCCGTAACATCCTTGTAGATCTTCTAAACATTGTCATTGTATTTTTTTCAGGCTAGTTGGCACAAACTGTGTTTAATATTTTAATCATCTTTCATTCAACGATTCCAGATTATTGCATGATATCTTACATTTTTATATCTTAAATTATTGCATTTAATTTTATTACATAACAATCATTTAATTAAATCATATAACATGGGTGATATTGGGAGGGTGCATCAGGGCATCATTGAAGTTACAGCTGGACAATGTAGTGGAGTGCCAGCTGAAGTCAAGGGTTGAAGTAACCGTAACATCCTTGTAGATGAGTTCTTCTATCCCAACAGTTGTAATGGATTTGACGCGCCCTTCTTATAACAAACCATCGCGTGGATAACTTCGCAGATATTGCAAATTTCATTATACTTTCTGTTGGATCATGTTATTGGAAGGTGATTCTATATTTCCCGCGGGTTTCGCGTAAGTGCTTTGACTTACGGGTCCACCATACCCTCTTTTGGCCTTTCAAACAATAGTATGTTGAATTCAGTTGGATAATGAAGGTTGTCCACATGCAGAGCAAGATTCAAGCTAGGATGGTGGCTACCTACTTACATACATATATACAAAGAAACAAGTTTTCAATCTTATTCCTTATAGCTACTAGTCCAGTGGAGGTGCATGAATTACTTATTTATAATTGGTTTGTTATACTAATTCATTGACATAATTTCCAGAAGCATCATGGAGTCATCGGAGATACTAACATAATCACTGCTATTAATATTTCAGCATGTCGTTCTATTCCGGAAATTGTAATTCGTCCTTATTTTGCAGACTACCTAACGAGCTTCAATTCATCACAATTAAAGAATGGAAATTCTGAAACATCTATATCCATATCATATACAACTATAAATTCAATTTTATATATTTTATTATAATTATTTTATTTATTATATGCGGGGTATTGAGAGGGTGCATTACACGAGAAGAAGAGAATAACTCGCCAATAACTTATGCATACCATATTTTGGTATCATACCACAATTAGGTATTGTTCAGTTATCAATACCTCATTTTGGTATTATAATGGTATTTGAAAAACATGTTTAAAACAATTAAAAATACTTCATTTTGGTATTCGACAGCTATTGAGGACTGCTGGAGGTATTGAACTAGTATTGAAAAATCTCACTTTTATATGAAAATCCATCAAGTATTATTTAGGTATTACAATACCTGATCAAATTATCAGCTTGGTATTTGTAGAATATGCAGATGGTATTATTTGTGGTATTTTACCTCTTATGCAGGGCTCATTCATACCTCATTCAGGTTGTAAGTATTGGAAATTATCTGGTATGGAATACCTCAATTTGGTATTCAGTAGTTATTTTCTTCTGCTCGGGTAGGGCATCAGAGAAGTCACAGATGGACGATGTAGTAGGTGGTCAGCCGGAATCTAGGAGAATGTGCCATCCTTGCACTACATGCTGCTACTTATAAACGACTTTAATGTAATTGTCTTTGTTTACTACAGTAGGCTACAGCGAATGAAACGAAGCGTCGGATGTAATATTATTTTGTATGTCCTCCCTAAACAGATGGAAGCTGGAAATTTGTTTATTTTTATCATTCTTCCCTCGACTAGCCTAATATCATCAGTAGCACAAATATTCAAAAGAAAAATATATGTCGGCCGATATAATACTGCATGCTGTTTCACTGCGTCATATTTTATTGTTAATACCATTTTATTTTCATATTTTATTATCATATTATTATATATATTATAATCTTATCTACTATATAACATATCACTATAATTGAATTTCTCATGTTTTGGGGAGGGAGGGAGCATCAGGGCATCATTGAATTTACAACTGGACAATGAAGTGGAGTGCCAATCGGAGTCAGGAGGAAAAGTGTTAGTCATTCGCGGCTAGTACTTTTCTCTCCAACAGTTGTAAAAGATTTGACGCGCCCTTCTTCTAACAAACCTTTCCGTGGAAAGCTTGACCAGTATTGCAAATTCTAATACTCAATCTGTTGGATCATATGGCTGGAAGGAGATTCTCTATTTCCCGCGGGTTTCGCGTAAGTGTTTCTACTTACGGGTCCGCCACCCCCTTTTTGGCCCTTCATACAGCGATATGTTGAATGCAGATTGGTAATAAAATTTGACCTTACTGTTGAGTGGAGCCGCATGCAGAGCAAGACTCAAGCAAGGATTGGTGGCTACCTACATACATACATACACATACAAAATGTGCAATTGATTGTCTACCAGCCCATCCTTCGGCAATTTCTAGAGGAAATCATTAAGATTTTTTTTAAAGCAATCCTTTGTGATATTCCTGATGAAAAAGCTGAAGAAATCCCTGCAGGAATCGCTGCAGAGGTTTTACTAGAGAAATCCATGATTCCATGAAGAGATTTAACAAAAAAATCAATGTAAAGCATTTACTGGAGGAATATTTGTAGAGATTTTCGTAAAATAATCCCTGAAGTAGTTTTTAGCATAATGTATGACTTAATTCCTGCAGGAATTCATAGGAGAATCACTGAAGGAATTTCAAGAAGAACTCTTAGAGGAATCCCTGTTGGTGGTTCAGAACGAGTCCCAGTTTGTCTGGAGAAATTATTAAAATAATTCATGTCGCGATTTTCCTTGTGGTAACTCTGGGAGAATTCCTCCAAGAAATTTTTGAGGAATTTGTAAGTTGCGAAACAACTGTAAAAATTCCTGATAGAATCCCTGGAGTAATTTCGAGTAGGAATCCAAGAAGAAATTTTCGGAATGATTCCTGGAAGCATCTTAAGAGGGCTACTCGGAGATATCTTTGTATGTTTCCGTGGAGGAATCATCAGAGAAAATTCTGAAGAAATCACTAGATAAATATCTTGAGTAACTATTGAAACAAAATGTCCTAGTGTAACTCTTAAAGAAATTCATGGGGGAAACCTTGAAGATATGAACATTAACATACTCTAACAATCCCTTCATAAAAAAGTGTTGCCTTGAAGATTCTCTGCAAGAATCCTTGATTTTCTAGAGGAATCTCTGAAAGAATACCAGAAAAAATCGCTTAAAAATTATCTGGAGAAATTCCGCAGCTTTCCTGAAAGATTTCCTGGAACAGATCTTGGAGGATTTCTGGGAGAAACTCCTGGAAGAATCCCAGTAAAAAATTTACTTTAGTAATCACTACACCCAAAAGTTGAAACCGTCATTATAGGCGTTTTCTGCGTCTATTGATGGCGGAAAAGTGTTCTTCTGAGCGACATGACGTTTTTGAGCGTCTATTGATAGGCAGATAATCCGGTCATTGAGTCGAGCAGTTTTTACGGTACAAATGGGGAAGTACAACTTGATATGCTTTTTGCACCACGCATACCAACAAGCGGGTTTAGTGCTGTGGTATAGTATTTGGTTCTCACGCTCATGACCATGGATCGATCCTGGTTGTTGTCGCATGTGTATTTATTTTTCATGTGCGTAGATCACCAACACATGTATTAAAAAATAAAACTTCCACACATATGCCTTTTAAGTGCATGTATTGGAAGTATGGAAACACGCAAAAAACCGAGAGGGTGCAAACCAGTTTCGAACCATAATCATCGGATTGACTAGCACACTATTTATCTACTGCTCCAAACTTACTCTTGAAATGAAGTGTAACCAAAGTCGATGTGGTTTTACGTTTCATATGCATGATTGCTCATGCTATTGATAAACATGTGAACATGTGTTATCCCCAGCAAAATAAAGATATACAGTCAAGTCTCCTTTAAAGCGTTAATCATCGTATGTTGAACAAGTTTTAATGTATATTCATAATAATTTATCACCTACCAGAGTAGCCACATTCTCTATTGTACAACTTACTTAAGGACTGTTCATTTTATAAAGTTGACACCTTGTGCATGCTATATCTTTATAATATATCAATAAAATCGTAATCGGTTTTCTGTATACAGTATCGTTCGACTATTATATTATTGCACGATGGTGTTATAACAAAAAAGCCATCAAAATAATTATAATTCACACGAATAAGGAACAATGTTTAGAATGGTCAAAGATTGGTAGGTCTGGAGCCAAGTATAATAGTTGAGTATACCAAAACACAATTCATTCATAAAAATTCGGATTTTTGGTATGTGAAAAATATTGTTTAAGTTTGAAGAACATCTTTTCTAGGAAGTTTTTGTCGAAACTTCTTTGTTCTTCTTTGTAAGATTTCCATATAAGAGGAAAATAATAGTATTACGATGCACAGAAAACCGATTATGATTTCATTGATAAACTAGCTAACCCAGCGTGACTAGCCACGTTCCATAAGAATTTTCAAGCAAAAACCTCTTTTAAAGATTAATAATGTTTATGTTCAATTGCAAAATGATAACATGGACGGAGAAATTTCTCTGTTGATAAATATGCCATTGGTGTATGAATAATAAGCTGAGACACGCATGATATTTATGAACGCAAAATCGCCCAAATTTATGCTCTAATAATACTCCATTGTTATAGTGCCGTTATTCTGATCTGAAATAATTACAGCCTTAAATGCTGTTGTGAAATATTTCAAAAGTTTCAGAAGCTTCAATAAATTAGAGAGAAGAATCTGACTGAAAATTGTAGAATATTCCATTGAATCCCGATTAACCAGGGCTACAATTTCTGTATAGATCTTTGTGCTGCGATGGCGATCTTCAACGATTTAAAACGAATCGAATTGTAATTAGGGGACTATCGACTAATGAATATATCGAGTCATCGAACAGGAATGCTTTGGAAAGCTCTTTTAGGGGACCATTATAGTTACCATAAAAAATATTTTTATTTTGCCTTCATAAGTCGATATCGAACCATGGAACATCGACTCAAGAAGGTTGTGTAAATAAAAAAAACTAGAATATTCGGCCCACAATCATGTTTATCTTTCCTTTGCATATATCTTATTTGTTTTTGAACCTTATATTGAAATGACGAAACCCGTAATGAATCACATTTTCAACATGCATTGGAATTTAAGTGCGGTCGAACAGCATAAAGTTGGTTTGTTTACATTTTGATTACCGTCCAAGTTCATAAAACCGGAAAACTACAATGATAAAAAGATCGTGACTTTTATACGAATTAGGAAGGACAAAGCTCCGGAAAACTCTAGAACACCCTGTGCAATAGCTGTTATAGTGCTCCACAATTTGCAATAGGGTCCTAAAATGGTTAATGAAATCTTGTTTTCATTTAATAACACGA
Organism: Aedes aegypti; assembly: GCF_002204515.2. Taxonomy (NCBI): domain Eukaryota; kingdom Metazoa; phylum Arthropoda; class Insecta; order Diptera; family Culicidae; genus Aedes; species Aedes aegypti. The sequence goes on from NC_035107.1 coordinate 79,100,173, forward strand.
AAGATCATATTACTGCAACTACTTTAGCAATTTTTCTCGCTCAAATAACGGATATATCATATTAAAACTTTAATTTCAAAATTGGATCCATAAATGAACCTTGACACTTGAGATCATGTTTGACGTTCGCTTAGTCGACAAAAATATCACAGGGGTTTTAGTTTTAACACTGGGGTTGTTCCTATCTGACATTTCGGAAGGGACACGGAAAACAAAATACACCCAAAATTTGAGTTCAAATCAAGGAGTGTGACAAAATCTATAGAAACATAAAAAAAATGTTTTTTGTACTTAAACAAATAAAAAACATTAAAATATTGAGTAAACATGTGTTTTTGGCCTGAACGTAAGTGTTTGGCACTCAAATTGGGACAGGGCTTTAGGACCCTATTGTAATGTTGTAACATTCAAATGGACTTTTGCAGTGCTCTTAATTTGACTGTTGTTGTGCTCTTAAATTGCTGGTGTATGCTGCTCAATGAAACCTTTCAAAGCGTTACTGACAGACAGAATACTCTGGGATTTTATTTACATGATAGAAAAGATATAGCATAAACAAGGTGTCCTCTTTATAAAATGAATAGTCTTGAAAACATGAAAACTCTGTGGAATCTTTTGCTGGTGCTATTCAAATAAAACAAGATCACGGTTCTACTTTCACATTGATAAAAAAATATCGATCCAATGCTGATGAATGCTACCCAGAATGAGCCGATTATAAGAAACCGTGCCCCATATATGGGATTAAATTTTAACCATGGTTTTAGTATAATAGTAAAAGAGTTTTCTATAGATGAATCGATCATTTTGACCCAAGAACAACTTCTGCAAATTGGCTATGAGTTTTTGCAAGCAATTTATTTTAAGAATTATGGCACCGATATATTGATTTTAGAACAGAACGTTCAGTGGGGAGATTGTAGTAAACCGTTTGGAGAAGTCAAGAGAACATATATACTGATTTTTTTTATCATGAAAAATATGAAAACAAAATTTTATTTTTATATAACGCAATAATCTTTTTTTATCATTTTTAATTTTGACTATCTATGAATTGTGATAGGAATTAGTTGTTCAGGACAAAATTTCATGATAGAGACATTTTCGATAAGAAAGTTTTTCTAAGAACAACTAATGCTGCCCATAAAGGCCCATATTGAAAAAAGTAGGCACTGAGAAAATAGCGCTCAAACTTTGAAGTTTTTCTTTCATACAAATGTTTATAATTTTCTATTAGGGGCCGTCCATAAATAACGTAGCATTTTTCACTGATTTTTTACACCCCCCTTCCCTCTCGTACCGTTTCGTCACAAATGCTGATACTTCCCCTTGGAAAATACGTAGCATATCAAGCACCCCCCCCCCCCTTCTTCTTCTTTTTGGCATTGACGTCCTCACTGGGACAGAGCCTGCTTCTCAGCTTAGTGTTCTTATGAGCACTTCCACAGTTATTAACTGAGAGCTTTCTATGCCAAAGTTGCCATTTTCACATTCGTATATCGTGTGGCAGGTACGATGATACTCTATGCCCAGGGAAGTCCAGAAAATTTCCTTTACGAAAAGATCCTGGACCAACGGGGAATTGAACCCAGACACCTTCAGCATGGCTTTGCTTTGTAGCCGCGGACTCTAACCACTCGGCTAAGGAAGGCTCCCCTTTATATTTTTTTATTAATTTTCCTCAGTGATTGGGTTGAAACAAAAAATTAGAATTCAGAAGTTCAATACAAAATTTGATATTAATTACTGACTAAAATGTAAGGATAATCTAATCTAACAGTATGATTTACAGTAGCGCTCGAAAGTTATTTGGAAAACAGTTTCAAATAAACACAGTTTGCTGTTACATAATTTTGGTATCTAGTTTCATATAGGCTAAATTGTATTACTTTTGCTGTTGTTACCAAGACAAACAAGTTTACTTTAGAAAATGTGAAAAAAAAATGATTGGATTGATGAGGCTCGTTATTGTTGAGTTAGGGTACAATATATTTCTAGTTTATTTTTAGTTAGAACAGAAATTTCGTTATTAGAGGATTGTTTTTTTTTAAATTATTCTTTGTTAGGAAATAGATTTCAATGAAAATGAACAATAAAATATATAAATTCGAAATGAATTATTATCCAAATTCAAATCCATTCAAATCTATATTCAGTGGCCAGATAAAGAAAAGATTACACTTGATATATTTGGAATGTTTAGAAAATTTTAGCGATTATTATACAAATTATTTATCTCTATTAATATTTGAGCTGAACTTCATTATCTTTCTTCATAATAAAATAAACCTACACAACCTATAATGAAACAGTTAAATAATAAAAAATTATCAAATTACCAAGTTATCAATAAAATTGAATGATAGGGCAATTTCGATATCACTCGAATCTGTTGTCCTCATTAATATTCAGGCTATTCCATCAAGAGCATTGATACATCAAAACAAATCGATGAGTTGATTGAGTGAGATCTCCTGTAACATTGAATGCATAATACACGGTATAAATATCTTGTTTCATGTAATATTTGCCGAAAAGAGCATATTTTATTGTCTTGATAACGGCTGACTTTATGACTTGTTAACAAATGAGAAAACAATGTACTCCAAGTAGTTAAAGCATTGATTATTAATTTATTTATTCAACTTTGATTTTGTTTATTTATAAATTTATCAATTAAGACCCGAATATAATATAATATTAACATAACCATTTAAAGCTTTGAAAAATCTGTTTGATTGCATTTATCAAGAAAATCTAAAATTGATGAATGTTTTGAAGCTGAATCATCATTTTATAAACCAAGTTTATAAGTCAAACAAAACAGAGGACAGAGCCTGCATCTCAGCTTGCATCTCAGTGTTCTTATGAGCACTTCCACAGTTATTAACTGAGAGCTTACTGTGCCAATGACCATTTTTGCTTGCGTATATCGTGTGGCAGGAACGAAGATACTCTATGCTCTGGGAAGTCGAGAAAATTTCCAACCCGAAAAGATCCTCGACCGGTGGGATTCGAACCCACGACCCTCAGCTTGGTCTTGCTGAATAGCTGCGCGTTTACCGCTACGGCTATATGGGCCCCGTAAAGATCCCCCTCCCCCCTAAATAGCTACGTCATTTATGGACAACCCCTTATATTTCTTCCTGACATATTTAACACAACCGCATAGCTAACTAATTTTGCTTCTAATAATCAGCAAAAAATAATAAACTTGAACACAATTCACGTTTTGCAGCTGAAATTTAAATGAAAAGTTCATATGGAGACTGGTATGCCTTTATTTTTCAATATGGGACCGCACCAACTTCATATTTTCCAATACATTTTCAAACAATGTGTGTTTATTTTTATATGCATAACAAAATGCAGATTAAAATAAGTTTTATTGCACTCATTCGATAACTGTCAAGCAATGATACATAGTTTTGACATCATGAATGGTCTAAAGCATGACTTCAAATCGACAATATGTTGAGCATTATTATTATAAGTAAATATAGAGTTGATCTGGTGGTAGGTCATTTGGCATAATAATCATTTGACATAAAGTCGTTTGGCATAATGAGTCTGAAACCAAGGACGTCTCAAGATGATATTCGTTTTTACGTTTTTCAGTCAGTTGATTTAAAAAAGGCACTTAATGCAACAATGATACGCTCTTGAATAAACTAAAACATATTGGGAAAGTTATTGCAAAAACTATTGCATTACTTATCCAGAAATCCTTTCTTTTAAATATTTATTCTTCTTTGGGCTCATTCGCTAATTTCACACAACGCTTGAGGGGGTGGGTGGGGGTCAGTAAGTTGTTACAGGTCATACAAAAATTTTATAATATTCATACAAAAAGCGTTACGAGGGGGTGGGTGGGTGTCCAAAATGACTATTTTTCGTCTTATTTTATGAACAAACCTTATTGAGTTTCGTTATTGGAATAATTTTTTGCACTGAAGACTTTGATATATCAATAAATAAAATATTTAGCACAAATTTACCCTTCCTTCAAACATTTCAAAATAATATGTAACCATAAATATAAAAACTGAAGATTTAAAATTAAAATGAATTTCGCCTTCTCTTATGCATAGGCTGTTCTTTCGAGCTATATTGTTTTTAGATATTGTTTTTTGTTTCCAACTAATATAAAAGCAACAATCGATAACATTGATCTGCTCAAGTTATCAGCGAAAAGAGAAATCGATTACTGCAGTTACTCCGATGATTCTGAACGCATTTTTTTGATGTTCTTTCGTTTTATTATGTCACAATAATTTTTGACGTCCAATAACCTAATGTTTTAATAATAAATTTTGCCTTCTTTTAAAAATAGGTTGTTCTTCATATAAGATCATAAGATAAAATTTTGTAAAGCTATCTGTCTATCTATCTATCTATCTATCTATCTATCTATCTACCTTTCTATCTATCTAAGCGCTTGCACAACCAATATTGAAAAACATCCTGGAAATACTGGAAATGATTCCAGTATTTTCTTGTCGACATTCATATTTGCAGCATATCGTATACAATATGACACAAACATTAAAATGGCCAGGCCCACTGTGCAGACTTTTGTTTTAAGATAATTGAAAGATTTACGACCATCAGATTATTCACGAATGAATAACATGGTGAACGAACATTTTTAAATTTTATAAGTGAAGAAATGGGGACAACCGTACAGACCGTTTCATTAAGAGGGAAAGGTAAAATCGTTGGAAGTGGCGTAGCTAAGAAAGTTAATGCACACTTCATCGCTGTGTTCCTTTTCCTGGGATGGGACATAGGTATTTCCCCCGTATGTCCTGGCTCTAGAGCCTTGGCTTAAGCGCCATTACTCGCTCTCTGAAACGAAAAGAAATTTAAATCTGATCCCTCTCCTATTATGCTGTGAATTCAGATAAATGTGTATAAAAACACACAAAATCATCACATTGAACAAAAAAAAAGTATTTTGAAATTTCTCACCAAAACTGCAACTCTGCATCAATTCTTATGCAGCAGAAACTAAATTTGGGGGCAACATGAATGACACATGAATGTGTCTTCGATCAAACACATACAAACTCTAAGTTTTCATAAACAAAAACTTTATTACCCGTTAACGGTAGACTCAATAATGCAACGCATTAGAAAAAAATGAACATTTTCTGTTCACATCAAATATGTAAACTGTTCATACCACACTCTTTCTTCTTAGAAGTTTTGTCTTCACAAGGTTTCATATACCATGCAGGCCATAGCATTTAAACAAAATATTAAATTCTCCTAGTAAGCCAATAAGTCATCACAGTAAGTTTCCTTGGAAACACACGTGTTGAGCAAAATCAATTGCATCAAATTTTTCACCTTCCGGCCGACAGCGTGACACTTTTTCGATTAACAAGGCTGTAGTAGCACACTCTGCTGAACAAAGTGATTTATTTTCACTACACATTTGTTCAATCCAATTTTCCTTAATTAGATTTCATAATTTCACTTCAATCAATTTCCTACGTGACTTTTACACTTAGATAAAATTTAGTAAATCTAATGCATAAACATTTTTATATATTACTGATTTATCAATTCTTATGAGCACTTCCACAGTTATTAACTGAGAGCTTACTATGCCAATGACCATTTTTGCATACATATATCGTGTGGCAGGAACGAAGATACTCTATGCTCTGGGAAGTCGAGAAAATTTCCAACCCGAAAAGATCCTCGACCGGTGGGATTCGAACCCACGACCCTCAGCTTGGTCTTGCTGAATAGCTGCGCGTTTACCGCTACAGCTATATGGGCCCCGTAAAGATCCCCCTACCCCCCCTAAATAGCTACGTCATTTATGGACGACTCCTTACATTTCTTCCTGACATATTTAACACAACCGCATAGCTAGCTAATTTTGCTTCTAATGATCAGCAAAAAATAATAAACTTGAACACAATTCACGTTTTGCAGCTGAAATTTAAATGAAAAGTTCATATGGAGACTGGTATGCCTTTATTTTTCAATATGGGACTGCACCAACTTCATATTTTCCAATACATTTTCAAACAATGTGTGTTTATTTTTATATGCATAATAAAATGCAGATTAAAATAAGTTTTATTGCACTCATTCGATAACTGTCAAGCAATGATACATAGTTTTGACATCATGAATGCTCTAAAGCATGACTTTAAATCGACAATATGTTGAGCATTATTATTATAAGTAAATATAGAGTTGATCTGGTGGTAGGTCATTTGGCATAATAATCATTTGACATAAAGTCGTTTGGCATAATGAGTCTGAAACCAAGGACGTCTCAAGATGATATTCGTTTTTACGTTTTTATTGAATCCCTCTGACGACATCAGGCTTATTTAGAGTCAGTTGATTTAAAAAAGGCACTTGATGCAACAATGATATGCTCTTGAATAAACTAAAACATATTGGGAAAGTTATTGTCAAAACTATTTCATTACTTATCCAGAAATCCTTTCTTTCAAATATTTATTCTTCTTTGGGCTTATTCGCTAATTTCACACAACGCTTGAGGGGGTGGGTGGGGGTCAGTAAGTTGTTACAGGTCATACAAAAATTTCATAATATTCATACAAAAAGCGTTACGAGGGGGTGGGTGGGTGTCCAAAATTACTATTTTTCGTCTTATGAAATTTATGAACAAACCTTATTGAGTTTCGTTATTGGTATATATTATCAATAAATAAAATATTTAGCACAAATTTACCCTTCCTTCAAACATTTCGAAATAAAATGTAATCATAAATATAAAAACTGAAGATTTAAAATTAAAATGAATTTCGCCTTCTATTATGTATAGGCTGTTCTTTCGAGCTATATTGTTTTTAGATATTGTTTTTTGTTTCCAACTAATATAAAAGCAACAATCGATAACATTGATCTGCTCAAGTTATCAGCGAAAAGAGAAATCGATTACTGCAGTTACTCCGATGATTCTGAACGCATTTTTTTGATGTTCTTTCGTTTTATTATGTCACAATAATTTTTGACGTCCAATAACCTAATGTTTTAATAATAAATTTTGCCTTCTTTTAAAAATAGGTTGTTCTTCATATAAGATCATAAGATAAAATTTTGTAAAGCTATCTATCTATCTATATATCTATCTATCTATCTATCTAAGCGTTTGCACAACCAATATTGAAAAGCATCCTGGAAATACTGGAAATGATTCCAATATTTTCTTGTCGACATTCATATTTGCAGCATATCGTATACAATATGACACAAACATTAAAATGGCCAGGCCCACTGTGCAGACTTGGGTTTTAAGATAATTGAAAGATTTACGACCATCAGATTATTCACGAATGAATAACATGGTGAACGAACATTTTTCAATTTTATTAGTGAAGAAATGGGGACCACCGTACCGACCGGTTCATTAAGAGGGAAAGGTAAAATCGTTGGAAGTGGCGTAGCTAAGAAAATTAATGCACACTTCATCGCTGTGTTCCTTTTCCTGGGATGGGACACAGGTATTTCCCCCGTATGTCCTGGCTCTAGAGCCTTGGCTTAAGCGCCATTACTCGCTCTCTGAAACGAAAAGAAATTTAAATCTGACCCCTCTCCTATTATGCTGTGAATTCAGATAAATGTGTATAAAAACACACAAAATCATCACATTGAACAAAAAAAAGGTATTTTGAAATTTCTCACCAAAACTGCAACTCTGCATCAATTCTTATGCAGCAGAAACTAAATTTGGGGGCAACATGAATGACATTATGTTTTATTATCTTACCTGAATGTGTCTTCGATCAAGCACATACAAACTCTAAGTTTTCATAAACAAAAACTTTATTACCCGTTAACGGTAGACTAAATAATGCAACGCATTAGAAAAAAATGAACATTTTCTGTTCACATCAAATATGTAAACTGATCATACCACACTCTTTCTTCTTAGAAGTTTTGTCTTCACAAGGTTTCATATACCATGTAAGTATCATAGCATGCCATAGCATTTAAACAAAATATTAAATTCTCCTAGTAAGCCGACAAGTCATCACAGTCAGTTTCCTTGGAAACACACGTGTTGAGCAAAATCAATTGCATCAAATTTTTCACCTTCCGGCCGACAGCGTGACACTTTTTCGATTGCCAAGGCTGTAGTAGCACACTCTGCTGAACAAAGTGATTTATTTTCACTACACATTTGTTCAATCCAATCTTCCTTAATTAGATTTCATAATTTCACTTCAATCAATTTCCTACGTGACTTTTACACTTAGATAAAATTTAGTAAAGCTAATACATAAACATTTTTATAAATTACTGATTTATCAATTCTTGCAAGCAACGCATTTAGAATGATCATTACTTTAGAACCTGCTAATATTTCTATATAAATAATTTTATAACAAACACATGATATCTATTCGAGATATGTTGAAAAAACATTATTTTAATCAATTTTCCATTCTTTCGATAATGTTTTTGATGTACACTTTCAAAATTCATATTTTTTCCATCTTTTACTAAGTAATTTTCTTCAAGTGTTTCGTTCCAACTGGGACAGAGCTTGATCCACGGCGGAATGTTCTATGAGCGTTCCCTTTATTATTAACTGCGAACATTCTTTGCCTATTTACTATTTTCAAATATGTATATCACAACAAGCTCAAAGACACCCTATTTTCTGGGATGTAGAAAAAATATTGTTTGGAAAAGATCTTCACGGGTTTTATTTAGATATGCGGCTTGGCAAACCTCTGAACGAGCACAAACACCAAAAAATCCACTTAAGGGTATACAAAATCATTTCGTGACGCGTTCACCATTATTTTGCGATTATGTTGTGCACATAAGTTTTTTTAGAATTATTATTTATGTATATCAATTCCAAAAATATAAAAAATCTGGCTTTGGTGTAAAATGTTGAGTGCGATAATTAAACCTTATTGTAATTTCTGTAAATTCCAGTTAGGTACTATTGCATCTTCTTTACAAAAAAAAATATAACGGTAAATGTAAATGACTGCTAATAAGAGCGGTTTAAGATTTAAAAAAAGTTTGAAATTCAAATCCCCATATCTTTCTTAGGGGTCGTCCATAAACCACGTGAACATTTTTCCTGACTTTTCAGTCACCTCCTCCCCCCTCGTGCTTTTGTGTGGTTTTGACGAATAACCCCCCGCTCACCCAATGATCATGTGTTTCATTTGTTCATGAATGAAACAGAAATTTGAAAAATGGGAGAAGAGATATTTATGAATTGGTTTGCTATTATTAAGCGAAATGTGAGATTATAGTGTGACAAACTTCTGCAAAAATCCCTAACAAAAATAGCTCAAAAAAGATTTGTTTCTACTGCAGTGTTCCTTATTATTGTTTGAGGAATTAGTTTTCACTTAGAGATAATTTTGTATTAACATTACAGTACTAACATGTGGGGAACATTTTTTCAAATTTTGTCATAGTAATTTCCATAGAAATCTTAATCGTCTTCTAATCGTTGTTGGTAAAGAAGATATGACATATTGAATTTTAAAACTTTTTTTTTAAACTTGAACCATCCGACTGCTAATGAAACCTTTCAGGTTTAGTTGATGGGGGAATTTTCTTTGAAACACAAATGGGTGGACCGTGGTCTTTGGCTAGATACCCCCTCCCCGCTAAATGATCACATGGTTTATCAACGGCCTCTATTTTGATAAGTAATTGTTAGAAGATACATAAAACATCCATGTCGTGATAATTGTTCCACTTCTAATATTGCGAAAGAATTACGGTAATCCAGTTTGCTGTATGCACACTTAGATGTTTGATTACAATATTACATCGTCAAATAAATCAAATCCCACAAACCCTGGGTCTCCTACTTCGAGGAGTCTCATACCGTCCCCAACCATGCGACTAATAGGAGACCAAAATGTAAATAAATTAAAAGTAAATCAATCAGCAAACGTCAACGATAAAATTCTGCTTATAAAGCGCCCGACTGTTATAGTCAAGTGTGTTTATTTGTTTCTCCCTAATATATTACCCAATCCAACACGCACGGCATGAAATTCTATTTCCACTGCAAATGTATAAGTTATTGCCGATAATATAGATATACAAACATATAGATTTTGACTCTGGTATAAGTAAGAAATTCCCGCAGCACCGCGTTGGTACTTTAAATATATTTATAGAACATATCATCTCACCCCTTCTCGCACTTGGCTGTCCAACGAGTGTTGTATTTTGCTCCTCTTGCAGGTTGTTCTCCGTGACAAGATGGTTCCATGTTGTGTGATGTAGAGACCCATACATGAGAAACTATGATAGGCATGTGGTGTAAGTTAATGTTTAAGGATCCAAAGGTTGCGGTTTCGAATCCAGTCTTTGTTATTAATTTTTTTGTTTTTCATATTTTGGTGTCTAAGGCAAATTTCTTGAGGCGGAGCCTTGGGGCAATCGGGTATATGGGGTAGCTAACAAGGGAAGGTCACGATGGTGTTACACGGGGTTTTCAACCGGACTATTTTTGTTGGATTGAACAAGTCGAAATATGTAAAACCCCAAAGCCTTTCGGGTGAAGAGCCAGGGAGATGTAGTATGTTGTTAACAAAATGTTAATAAAATCTTAAATTTGTTTTACCAAATTAGGATGATAGAAGAAATGAATGTAATGTTTGGAATGATACTAATAAAGAAATAAAAAAAAACATGTACATCGTAATGTTCTGAATGGCTTCAACGGATGACGCATGAGTTTGGATACTAAGTTCAAATAATGACTTATTCAGTAGGTACAAGAATGTTGACACTTTTGACCGGGTTAAATCCGCTCGATAAAGGCAATAAATACATTATTTGGAAAAAAGATAAGGCTGATACAAATATTAATTTTCTTTTATGTCACCCCCCCCCCCTTTCGAAAATCCGAAAATTTTGAAGGGGAGAAAAAAAAGATTCATCATTTTTTTGACATCAGTTAGGTTTTTTCAATTTGCAAGTAAAAAACAAGTAAAAACATGATCCAGAGGACGATTAAAAACAGTTTAACAACTATCATTAAAAAAAGAAAATTCGAAAAACTAACTTTTTTTTTTCATTTTTATTTGTTTGTTCCCTATTTATTTTTATCCCCCCCTCGTAACTTCCAAGTGGTCTCGGACATAGAAGAAATTTAATATTTGTATCAGCCTAACTTAACTTTACATAAAATGAGTAGTGGAAAATCGGTAAAATAGAATGGTGTTTGATTTTCGATGATGTTAATACTTTTAATAAAAGTAACATTGTTGCTAAATAAATAACTTAACTCAAGAAAATTGTTTTAAAAAGAATAAAATGTTTATTATGTATTTATGTGTGTTTTTTTTTGTATTCATACACTAACAAATGAGGCCATTTGAAATCACAGATCTGACTGTTATTTTTTTAGTTTCAGTTCAGTCATTTAAAACGACAATATTTTCACTTGTCCCACTAGTTTCCAAAATTTTCAATATTTACCTTGGCACAAACATTAAATTTAAATATAGCATAGATTTAGTAAGAAACAATCTGAAAAATATAGTAGATCTTATTCATTTTATTTTTTTAAGAACCATCTCTGTACGATTTCCTTTACCCATTTGTCACACGGTACCTTATTTCGATAGTCACTCAAGCAAAATGATTATCTAAATACAGGGACCGGAATCTATTATGATAATTCGCCACAAGAAATCGGGTTGAATTTCATAAATTTGCCTGAAGAACCAAAAAATAAAAACAAAATAAATACTCGCGCTTACTCGGAATCGAACCAAGGACCTCCCGATTCATAAACCAGTGCTATCTCTACGCACCTATCGACGGCTTGATGGAAGAATTGACAAAAGCAATATATAAAGCGTTTTATATTGCAATATTCATCCCATTCCTCTGACATGTCCACCATCCATTTGCCGCGTGACCATTTGCCTAAGTGTGCGTTTCCGATGCCATCATTCGGCTTCGGATTGGTTGTGCAATTGTGTGGGTCGGGTGTAAACATTTAGATTGCTCGAATTTTCAAGTCCAATGTGCTCGATTTCATTTGACGGGTTTGCCCGTCTACGCTTAGGAGGCGAATCTTACCATCAATAGGTGGATTTAGCACCTAATACGCTAGGAGGGAAATCCGCCATCCGATTTATTTTGGGTGTAGAGACATTCTTGCAGAAACTTCTTGCGAAATCTCTAAAGGAATCCCTGTAAATGTCTAAGCTGTCTTGGTAGTGTTATTCGAACAACACGCCAAGCCGTGCACATAGGGGGCGTTAGCCAAAAAGAAGGACGTTTCAAGTAATACTGTTCTATATGGTATATCCTCTTCAACATCTAATCCAATTCCACTCGCCGTTCCCTTACGGTACCTATCCATCTAGTATTCATTGCTTTCTTTTCCATGCTCCCTCTTACTTCAAGTAAAATAGACCGATATGCCGGTAACCAAATTAAATGCCTGTAAATATTGTTTGCAGGAATCCTAGGACGAATTGCTTTTCGAATCCCAGGAGAAACTCCAGGAGGAATTGCTAAGATATTCAGCCTATCAAGAGCCCTATCAAAACTGATCTAAAATGTCTTATGGACAACAATATTTCTTCCTAGAGCAATCTTTGGCAAATGTCCTAGTGAAGAAATTGCTGTAAGAATTACGGTAGAGATTATTCGTGAAGGAATTTTCGAAATAATTCCTGGAGAATTCTCTGGAAGAACCTCTGGAGATATTTAGAGAGTGATTCTTGAAGGAATATCTGAAGGTTTTTCTAAAAGGCTGTCTGGTGCCCTATTTGAGTAGGTCTCAAAATTGCGATTGATGTCAAAAGTTATAAAGTTATAAGTTAGAATTATGTCGAATGATTTCGATTCCTCATATAACATTTTCTTTACTAATTTGGTAACAACGGAAATAAAATTCAAGTATGATAACTTTATGTTTAAGAGACCCATGTAGCCTCAGCGGTAAACGCGCAGCTTTTCAGTCAGATAAAACTAATGGGCATGGGTCGATTCGCACCGGTCTAGGATTCTTTCGGGTTGGAAATTTTTTCGACTTCCCAGGTATACAATATCATCATGCCTTGGCATATATACATAGGCAAAAATAGTCAGATGGCAAACCTCCCCATTTATAAATGCTGAGAAGCAGGCTCTGTTCCACTAGGTGCGTAATGCCAGGTATATGGCATGGTGTCCATTTACATCTGGATGAAAAATCATGTATTTTGAGCCGTCGCATTATGGTACTATATAATGGTCTGAAAATGTCCACATCACACCCTAGCGGAACCGGTTCCGGAATACTCCGAAATAGCGGCCAAATCTAAATGTTGGTCCTATTGGTGCTCTTGTAAATCGGAATGAAAAACCATGAAATTTGAACCGTCGTTATATACCAGTTCCTTCTGAAACAGGTTCCAGGTTCCCTTGTGCCCTTGTGCCCAGAATGGCTATACTGACAAACAATTTCCAAGGTTCCATTCTTGAGTTCCATATCTTTCATATAAAGCTAAAAGAACGAAAATCGGTTCAAAAATGGATTTTTGAGAGCGTTTTAAAGTCATGGGTCATTTTTGACCCTTAATGCATAATGTGTAACTTTTTCTTAATGCATTAGGAAGGTTAATCGGTCAATCCAAGGAGTTTCTGGAATGCGATTAGTATCAAAAAACTTTGAGGAAAAATATGGCAGATAAACTGTTTCTAGCAACTCAGCCGCAAGATCGCATTTATGTTCGACGAATTAGAACAAAAATGCGGTCTTTAGGCAGAGTTGCTGGATTTGCATCTCTCGTTGAACCGCTACAGCCATTCCAGATGATTGCTATTTTTGCTACGGGTGCAAAGGTTTCATCATAATCCAATCCCGTCTTATGTTGAAAGCCCTTGGAAACAAGACGAGCTTTATATCAGACAGGGTTTTTCTCTTTACCTTCATTGATGCGGAACACACATTTAGTTTTGATTGGTTTTATTTCCTCGAGACAATCTTCTAGACGCTAAACCTGATTTTGCTTAAAAGAATGTATTTCATCCTTCATAGCTTGAAATCAGAATTCTTCAACAGGGTGCCCAAAGATCCCTTGGTGTGTTTCAGCATCTGTAGACAGAAATTGAACGACAGAGAACATTCTTCTAGTAAGGAAATCTTCAAATTTACCGAGGAGCCTTCACTCCCGTTCACCATGCCTCGTGGTTTTCATTTTAAGGTATGAACCATGTTCTTGTTGCGTAGTGAGCGCCACCGGTGTTGGAGAGTATGTTTCAGTGTCATTTACGGACTCATCATAAGTCAATAGCGTCAGTTGCGTTGCACCAAATCCGACAACGTAGATTACATTTCCTTCTTGTTCGGATCATGGTTCATTAATCGTTTCTTGCTGGACATCATAATGGATATCAGCTTCTAGATTGACGTCTTGATGATCAGCACACAAGTTTGCCATACCTCTATTGAGCTTTATTTCTCCAACTTTTGGTCCAAAGATACCGTCACTTCAGCTTTGGTCATACGCTTCACCGATAGCAAGTTTGCTCGCAAATCCGGGATAAGCAGTAGTACCCCGACCAGACGGAAGAATAAAGAATATAACAGAATGTGTTCCTCTGATATGTTTTTTTCTTATCACCAGTAGTCAAAATAACAAAAATTCTAACAAAATTTGCACCAAATTAAACTAAAATATAATAAACCCTGTTACAATTATATCAAAATTATTACAGAATGTGTTGCAAGGACGTTACAAAATAACAAAATTATTGCAAACTATGTTACTGTTTATGACAGCGGATGTTATTAGTAACAAACTTATAGATGCGATGTCAAAAATATAACAAATGTTGTTATAAATGTGTTACTGAAAATATAACAAGTTGAGAACAAAGCCATCTTGAAAAGTTTATCATCTTCTGTTATTTTTAACTGCTGCTGATAGGAATGTGTAATAATCTTTTTATTTGGTTTTGGTCGGGACGTCATAAACAGTCATACTCACGCCTAGATGTTTGACTCCACAAATAGTACCTTTATACCACGCAGCTATGGACTGGTCATCTTTTGCCACACCATTTATTACAGGTTGTTCAATAACTTTAAAAAAAAAATTATAGTCTCAAAACAAAACCTAAAGGTTTCTCACAAGAGCCTATCGTTGTTGTACCAGTGTTGTAAACACGCGACCTTTTGCATTACTCTCTTAAAAAGGTTAAACAAAATCGGGCTCCTGTGGAACAACGCATTTGATGAAAAATCGATTTTGTGCTAATTTTTGCTTCATATTCACTAATTTCATGTCACATTGAGATGCTTCATATGGCGAAACATTTTTGTGTCATATACTCTGCGAACGAGTAAAATAAATCAAAAAAGAAGTTTCAGAAAATATTGAAATTATACACATGATGTGTTGGTTCACAAGCGCTCGATTTTGTGCGAATCGTATTCATTTTTGTGTAACTTTTTTTGAACGTACGCACACTTCGTTGCCATGGTGCGCAGTGAGTTTATTCGTCTTAACTCATTCGCTACCGTCACTTTTTACTCGATAAATCGAACTACGTGAAACACAAAAACTATGAAATTAATGTCATCTGACATAATGACATTTTCGTTAATTTTATATATTGCATTATTTCAGGCAAACTAAACAATAGCCATGGATTTCAATGTATCTCAGATCGCAATCGAATGAATAAGAGTCTGCAGATCTGTCACGCTGAAATTAAATATGAAGACTAAATTCAGAAAATTCGTATCACGCAAAGGGCAGATTGGTTTGTAGCAATAGTGATACTTAGTTGGGCCTAGAAACCCTTACAAGTTGATAATTTATAACATTGTGGATAGTGTCAGATCCGAGGAAAAGACAAACCCGAAACATTTTAATGACCCCCTCTCAACTTGTCAATGTAATACGGATACCGCTCCCACCCGGGGACTCATATTTCACTGAACCATATCTCCACCTAAAATTGCACCCATCCAACAACAGGGAAATAAACCAAAACCCATCCGTAGTCAATTGGTGGGTGTAGAACTCCGGCCGACCGCGAGTGCACCAGATGTCGATATTGTTTCGATCGATCTGCTCCACCTCCTAAATGTCCCTCACACGGACTGTACACAGTAAAAAATAAACAATAAATTTTATGCAAGAACTTTCAAGTTAATAAAACAATTCTATGTTCAAGAAAATTACAAATTTTCGAGTTGAAATGTTTGGGAAATCTAAGTGTGTTCCTACAAATTTGGTTGTTCAGAGATAGTTTTTGAAGTTATTTTCAACATGCAGTTCAAAACGTAAACAGATCCGAACGTCAACAATTCCATTTTGAGTAGTAACACAAAACTGGAAGCAATTTAATCTCACTTTTCTCATCGTGGTGGGATGACAGGAAGGTATCGGTCACGAATCCCACTTTCTACACCAGGGTTCGTATCCCAGCTTTTATATTTTTTTTATGTTTTCTAAAAAAGCTTCTATTGATTGCTAGATCTCCATTTTCAACTATTCCGGCTGTAATTTTACAATATATTTATAACGAGACTAATATGCAGCTGACGTAATATTACAAATTATTTTTTACCTACATGGTACAATTGGCCCGTGTCAGTGCACCACCTTCATTGTCGATAGGCAGCGAGCTATGAAAACGTTGATGATCATTTTCCCGGAAGTTGGGGCATACTGGAAGATTTTACCCATTCGATTATTATTATTTTTGGTTCCAGCAACCATTTCGCGCTGCGCCACTTTGATTCGTTCCGATCCGACAGTCAGTCATCGTGCGAGGAGCGGCGCGGAACCTTGATTTTTCCTCCCATTGTAGCGGGTTTGGAATGTTACGACACGATGACAGTTACTGCACCACGGCCGGTGTGTGTGGTGGGCCATGGAGGAAGCCAGAGGGTTCGTTGTCCCCCCTGGCCGATGGAAAGAATTGGCTATGGAAATTATTTTGAGTTTAAATTTTTCGAAGATTGTCTCTAGCACTCATATCTATAAATTACGTTATGATACATTACTTGGAACAGTTTTGGACTTCACCAAAAAAAAAAGCTTCTAAAAAAGATTTCACCAGAAATTATTTTAAAGTTTTTTAAAGTGAAATCTGGACAAAAATCTTTCATGCAATTCAAAATCTTTCTGTCAAGAATATTGCAAAAAAAAAAAATCTACACATTTTTTTAAGAATTCATCAAGAAACATTTTTATGGACAATTTACATGTTTCTCTATGAATTCCTATTGGGATTCCACTTTCCACTTCAGAATTTATTTCATAAATCGTACCTGAAAATACCTCGAATTTTTCCAGAGAATCCTCAACAATATCTTAAAGCATGTTTTGGGAATACTTGTAATAAGTTCTAACTCTAGAAGTTCATTTATTAATTCCTCAGAGAATTGCTCTTAGGTCTTCTCCAGAAATTATTCTATGGGGTCATAGAAAAATAACGTCCATCATTTGGGGGAGTTGGGGTGGGGTGTATTTCGTCTATGGAAGTGTGACAGTGCATGTATTAGGTATTGAAAAGAGGACGTCATATTTGAATAGTCCCTATGTAAAAATACTGTTAAAAGGTTTTACAAAAAAACACAAGGAATTGCTTAATGAATTGTTCAAGGAATTTCAGCAAAGAACATACTGGGAAGAAACTTACCTGGAATAGTGCTTAGAGCACACGCTTTTCACACCGAGGACCTGGGATCGAAACCCATCCCCGAAAAAGTCACTTATGGCATTTACGTTTACGTTGTAGTGACGACTTCGTTTGGAAGAGAAGTAAAGCCGTTGATCCCAGGATTTGACTATAGCCCAGGCCTAAAAATCTCGTTAATAAAAATAAAAGCATACTAGGAGGTTTATTTGAATTCCTTCAAGTAGACATTTATCTAGAATTCCCATTTAGTAACTGTATGTTTTCAAGAATTACTTGTATTATTGTCTCATTCCAACTCCATTAACTCTCTTAAGGATCCCTTCAAATTCTCTTTTTGTTTTTCTTAGGTTTATTTTAATTCAATACAATCTCATAAAAAATCTGTGTTTTGCTAAGATTATCGGAGAATCTGTAATTATTAAACGAGTTTTCCAAGAATTCAAACAGAAATTTCAATAAGAACATTTCCAAGTATTGCTCTCTGTAGGGATTCTCTAAAAAAAAACTCTTCGTAGAAGAGCATTACGGAGCACACACCAGAGCTTGTATTTCAATGCCTAATTGTTGTTGCTACGCTTGCTTTTCAAAAGCACAAGCTCATGGAAAAGTGGTAGTCAAAAACTGTCAAATCGTGTTGAAAATCTTTGAAAACTTAAATTACTGAGAAATAAGTATACCTATTTCTACAAGCATTACTTAGATAAAAATAATCCTACAGCGATTACGAAAGGAATTTCTACAAACAATTATCTGGATTTGTCTAACAATTTAATCATTAAATTCTCTCTCGAGTACTGTTAAGGATTTTTTTTTTGAAAGCTGATCACAAGTTTCTTCGGAAATATTGCCAATTTCCGTTTGTTCTTTCGTTAAATAATGCAGAGAAGAAAGGAACTAAACCAGAAACCTTATTTGAAACATGTCGCATATATTTCTACTGGAATCATTCCTGCGATTTCTCTAAATATCCAAACAGGTATTCTTGCAAGGATAACTCAGGAATAATTTCAGAAATGAAAACCGAATTTTGTACTATACCATTTAATTCCACTAGAGTTTGTATCTTTTGACAGATATGCGTATTTTGACCTCAACTGTAAGGCTGTCTTTAGTGTCGTACATCCAACGCAGGCCTCTACCGACATTTGAGAGTGAAGCCACTACCCGGACTCATCAAGCTTACTGACAAAACTCTGAAGAATTGTATGGCGATCCTTGGCAAGGCTTGTTTGGAAGAGCCAAAACCCATTCTTACACAAATCAAAGGACTTCCGAAAACCCACAAACCAGAGAAAGAGATGCGAGTAATCATGTCAGCAGTCGGATCCCCCAGCCATAAACTGGCGAAATGGTTAGTCAAGGAATTTCAGAGAATGCCGAAACCCGTCACCACTGCACTAGGTCGGTCAAAAATACCTAGAAGTTCTCCCAGAAATTATTGGGGTCAGGAAACATCGAGGATGACGAGATTATGGTGTCTTTCGACGTAGCGGCTCATTTCCCCAGCATTCCAGTAAGGGATTTTCTAATAATATTCTCGAGCACTGGTTATTATTCCCAAGGACGCATGTAGCATGGAAAGGACATACATGACGTTCGCAGGGTTGTGCATGGACGAGAACTACGACCAATTTCGAAGAAACTTCTACAAGCAGACGGAAGAAGCCATTCTTTTCCAATCTCACTCTGTTTTGTGCGAGCTATTCATGGCGAATCTTGAGGAAAATTTAAAGAAACAAGTAGTTTTACCGGATAAATTATGGAGTTACGTCGAAAACATTTTCAACGCTATCAAGCGAAGGATCTACCTAGGATTTTGGATATCAACAGCGTAGACAAAGATATCAAGTTTATCAACGAGGAGGAGGAAGTAGGATTAATATCGTTTCGGATCTTTTTGTCATAAGGGAAGAAAGTTCATCGTTCAAATTCGAAATATATAAGAAGCCTACAAACACCCAGCGAGTAATTCCCTACAGTTTTTGTTCCACAGCATAAGAGCACAGAATGCAAACTCTACCCCTAAGGGAAGACGTAAAAACCAAGGAGCTGGGATATATTTTCGAGACGGCAAGGATCAACGGATGCAAGAAAAGGACGATAAAAGCTATCATCGACAAAAAGAAATGGCAGCATACTCGGAGCACTTTGACGACACTCGCCCCTATCACCGAACTCTTGAAGAGAGTTTTCATCCGAAATGACAGACAAATCACCAATCATCTCCGCCCAAAGCTAAGGAATTTCAGAATCGATTTGGTGTTTTCCAGCAGAAACAACAAACTCGAGACTTCGTTAGACTCTACCAAGAATCCGGTTAATACACTGAACAAGGCTGGCGTTTACAAAATCAGATGTTCTCACTACAGCAAGGTTTATGATGGTGGAGATCCTGAGACGAATTTCTGGGAAACATGTTGTCGAATTCTTTGAAGGAATTCTCAGAGAAACTCTCTGAGAGGTACCTCTAAAAACTCATGAGTTATTCCTGGATGCAGTTGATATAATCTATCTTGGAGGAACTATAAGAAATCCTTATGTAATCCAACGATCGTGTACAACATGAAACGCCGGATGAACCTTTAAAATTTAACGTTTCACGAAAAAAGGGTGCAAAGGCTGTGTAAAACGAACATTTTTGCTCGAATTTCGTGAAAGAACTTTCGAGGTCGATTGCCCTCCTTATATAAATCCTGGCTACGCCCATCGTGGCCGCTGTTAGATGTAACTCTCCGGTGCGGGTTTTCGTTTTGTTCCACCCGGAGCAGTGCGGCGGTGTCGGAAAAATTGGAAAATTACTTAATGGGAACCCACATTAACTTCGATTAATTTTAATAATTGCATTCGATTGTAAAAGAAAGGTGCCGAATGCAGTTTTCTGCGCAAGCTTTTGCCACCCTGGTGGGAACGGCGGAGTGTGAAACAACTTCTGTTGCCTTTGAATCGTCCGTCCGCTGTCGTTGTCGTTGGCGTTGCACAACGTAATGAAGTGGGAAATACGGGCCCGCAACCGATTGGCGACGGGTTTTTGGAAATGTTACCGATTCTCTTTGATTTTAATTGGTAGGTCACTAATGGCTGTGATGCAAGCGATCGGAAAAAGTTTTGCTGCAAAATGAGTTTGGTCGGTGCGAAATGTTTTCGAAATAATGTTTTCGTTTGGTGTGTGCCCGTAATTGAATGATTTGTTGGGGAAACCACATATGTTCGACTTCTTGTGGAGGGCTTCCTGTTCCTTCTGATAATGTTCACGGCTATGAGAGATAATCATGCTGATGATTGCTTGATGCGATTTCCTAACAAACAATAAACTGATATCGTTTGACGTTATTTCTGTAAATGAAGCAATAATTTCATATTGTTGCATTATTCAAAAAAAAAAAAATCGAAAATATTCGCTTAAAATGAAAAGAAACTGATTTGAGGAAAAGCTTAGCCTAACTGTACATATCGCCTAAAAAATATTCTTAAAATGGCTTAGGGCGCCACAAGATTAGACAGTTTGGGAAACGTTGCGTAAAGGCCCAGATGTAAAAAAAAAACATTTGCTGTATCTATCCTCGACAAGATCGTTTTTCATCCCGATATTATTTTGTTCCCCGTTCTTTCAGTTTTGAGACAACCTGTCTCAAAATCTCACCTTTTCGCAAGATTGCCTCAGTCCATTGGTCCGTTTCTTCCGACAACCACAATTACCCAATGATTAACGACGAACCATTTCTCTTGGCAGTGCAATACACTTCGGGTCGCCAACGTTCGTAAACATCCGCAAATTTATGCGGTTCTGATCTGTCCTTATTTGTAAACTGACAATTCACTTTCAAGGTTTGCTGTAAACCTTTTGGCATTTCGACTCAACGAATCGTTTCCACTTGAAAATAATTCCATCTGAATCACAACAAACGGAAAATCACTTTCCTGCCAATCCACGTGAGTCTCAATTTCCAGAAAATACGCAACCTAGAACGATTCGCGGGAAAATTGCCAACAGATGATATTCGCTCCTCAGTCCTCATTCTTCTGCCATAGGCTCCCTTCTGTTGCAACTGCACTAGAAGCTGAGAAACAGAAATAGTTAGCAGGGTACGAAATGGGGCGCGAAACGTGAATCAAGAAAAATACCAACATTTTTCCCATTCCTTTGAACAGCAATAACAGTAGCCGCCCGCAAGTCGACCAGTCGTCATCATCATCATCGTCTGCTGAAATCGAGAGTGCAAATAGTGTTTCTCGAATTCGGATACCATCAAGATTTCTGCGTTTCCATAAGATGGGGGTGAAGTTATTTGATCGGCTCACTTGGGAACCTCTGATGTACCGGGTTACACTCGTTAATACGGACCGCGCCGTCCGTCCGTCCCTGTTGAATGCTCAAAACGAAATATAGACAAGATCTTGAGTTGCATTTGCGACGATAATGGCGACCATCAATTGAGTGCGATGTGCACTATGCGGCAGGAACTTACTTTGGATGGCCAAAATTTCTAGCGCTCTGGGGATGCTTCTTAGAGGTTTGATATCTTGTCTTGATAAATTTTCTCGAGTGAATTAAAGCTTCGTTATGATGGTATTGAATTAGACCTAGATGAATTACAATTTATTCTTCTTCTTGACATTACGTCCTCACTGGGACAGAGCCTGTTTCTCAGCTTAGTGTACAATGAATGACCGTAGAACACAAAGTTAAACGAATAAATAGTTAGAAATTTATGAAGAATAAAATCTTGGAAAGCAGAAGTCGCATTCTCCTCTTTAATTTTACTCCAGGATCGTTTGTGTAAAATTGTTCCGGGTTATATATTTACAAAATGTCCACGAGTAAAGTAATATTTTGTCGAAATAAAAACCACTGACGGTTCAGTAGTTTTTATTTCGATTTTCATTCATTCCCGCAGAATTCCTAAAAATCTCATAAAGTTCTCAGAGAATAACCGCATGAACATGACTCTTATGTGATTCCTACAAAATTCCCAAAGCATTTACAAGGGATTTAGTATTCTCAGGAATACTAATTGTTTTCCACATAACTCTCACAGGATTTCCTAAACTCACACAGGATCCTTTCAGAATTTCCACAGAACCTTCAAAAGAATCCCAGCTTTCCCGTAGGATTCCCAATGTGTTTTCAAACTATTTGCTCTCTATTTCCGCAGTATTTCCTCATCATTTGTACAGTATTTCAGAATAACTCTCACAGGATTCCCACTGAATGTCCAAGATTCTCACAGGAATCACTAGATTCCTATTTGGGATTGTCCATAAACCACGTTGTCATTTTGTTTGGATTCTCGACCCCCCTCCCCTTTCCTCCCCCTCGTGGGGGAAATTTGTATGGACCGTGGTCATTGGCAAAAACGTGGTTTATAGACGACCCCTTGGATCATTCTCACTGCAAAGCCAGCATCTTCACTGTAATACCAGCATCTCCTCACTCATACTTCAATCCTAGGATCCAGACCGGACATTTTAAGATCCACATTAGAATCCCAGGATTCACCTTGGAAATCATGAACCCATGTTTCAATCCGAGGATCCACACTTAAATCACAAGATCCACACTGGAATCCCAAGGTCCTTACTGGAAGCTCAAGATCCTCATTGAAATCTCAGGTTTCACAGTGGAATTCCACGACCCACTTTACAATCCCAGCATCCAAACTGGAATATCAGCAGGGTTTCTACTACCTGGAAAAATCTGGAAAATCTGGAATTATCAGGGAATTTTATTCAATCTGTAAAAACCTGGAAGTCTCAGGTAATTTCTATCTCAATCAGGGAAATTATTTTGAGGCGGTAATTTATGGTAGAATATGTTCACGACAAAAGATTTTTGCGTCGGAACTCGAAGCAACTATTATTTGCAATAATATTCTTTTCAATCGAAAAGAATATTATTGCTGCGCCGCTATCAAAACGTTAGCTAGTCAATGAGGATTTTTTTCGAGTATGCAATTGTATCCACTTACCAAACATTGACGTTTTCAATATCACTATATTTAATCAGTAAAAGATTAAATATAGTGATAGCCTAGCTCTAGCCGGTAAAGGATTAATTGTAGCCTAGCCCTAGCCGGCCCTAGGGTAGGTTGTTTTTAGAAAATTGGTCTTTATTTTTATGTGAGTCTCTTAACAGTCTCTATTGTTGATGAAAGCTCTGAAATCTCTATTTGATCAAAGTGGTCTCTAAAGAATCTTTTTTCCTTATCTTGCTAGCAGATAATTATGATGCAAAATTTCTACCATATTTCTCAAGAACAGCTTCAGGAATTATCCTAGTGGTTTCTCCAGGGATTTCATCAAAAAACTGTCAGTAACTAATACAGAATTCTCTCCAGAAATTCTACCAATTCTTTCAGTAATTTTTCACAGGATGCTTAAAGGAATTCCTCCAAAATTTGCTTCAGGAAATTCTTAAGCGCTTCAACTTTACTACCTCCAGTAGTTTTCTCAGGGATTATTTTGAACAATTTTCCAAAGACTATCCTAGGACTTCCTCCTGGTATTTTTTCACTAACTTTCCAACCGAACTCTCCAGTTGTTTCTCTAAGAGGTCTTCCAAAGATTTCCACAGACTTGTTTTTTTCAAGAAAGCCCGCAAAGGTTTTTTGGTAAAATTCGTTAAAGGATTTTTTCCCAAGACACCCGACATAATATCTTCGCCATTTCATCTACGGTTATTCCTAAGAATTGCTTCAGAAATTTCTCGAGGGGTTATTCGAGGGAATCTATCAACAACATTTCAAATAATTCCTTAAAATCGACCTGTGTTTCATTATTGAGTTTCCCCAGATTTTTTTTTCTTGGAATTTGCCCAGCACTTCATCCAAGGATTACAGGAGTTCTTTCAGACATTTTTCAATGAAATTCACATGGAATATTCAAAAGTTCATTTAAGGTTCCACACCTGTTAACACTACAGCATTTTTTCAAGAAATCCTGCGATCATTCCTACACAATTTTTTTTAGGAATTTCGTCCTATGTTTTTCCAGGAGTTCCTTCGCAAAATCCTGCAGGATATTATCCGTAGATCCATTTTTTTTTCGCTCTTAATCAGGTATCTTAGCTATATCATGTTTGGTTTTTTATTAGGTATCAATAATCTAGAAAATCTTGTAAATTTTCCAAGAGTGAGTTCTTCTAGAAATCCTTATTCGTCAAGGGTGGTTTAAGAACTTACACAAGTTTTAACAGAAGTTACCCTAAGATTTGTGTTAAGAATACGTAACGTCTCAGATTTCTGGAAAATTTTATTCATTCAGAAATACTCCTTGATTTTTTTTGAAAACTTTCTTGAGAAATCTCTTAGTTATCATTATGACTTCCCAAAGAAATCTTCACACTTAAAATGAATCGCAGTATCCTGTGAAATATATCACTGAATTCGAACTGTAAACAACAAAAATAAAGATTTTCCTGTGAAATCTATTATTTTACCGAAAAAGTCCGTGAAATCGACTATTTTACCGTAGAAAATCCGTGAAATCTACTATTTTACCGTAAAAAATCCGTGAAACAAACAATTTTACTGTACTAACGAACAGTTCGGTAAAAGCATTATTTTCACCGAACTTCTGTGAAATCGTGTGACAGCCGCTCTGGCAGGCATGAGCTTCCTTTTGTTTCAGTTTTTGCACACCATTATCAAGCAGTGTAAGCTGGCTTAGTGGTAGCAAGCCTGCTTCCTGATCGAAAGGTCGATTCCCGGTTGAACCGTTTTCTTGTTTTTCTTTATGATTTTGTTCAATCATTTTACAGATTGTTCGGTGACTTTTCACCGAACCTTCAGCTGTTGAGATTACGGTGAAATTTCACTGTAATCCGTAATTTTTTTTAAGTGTGTTAGGGGGAATCTCTGTAGTCATTCCTGAAGTTATCCTTAGAGAAATTTATAGTTAAAATGTTAAAGAAATTCTGAAAGAAAATTTTGTTGAAAATTCAGAGAAATCCTTGGAGACATCTGTAGTAGTTTCTGGTTGAATATTCTAACATGTTCTAAATGAGAGTCTTCAAAAACCGATAGAAGTATCATCGGATAAAATCCTGGAGGACTAAGAGAAATCTTAAAAAAAATATATATGAAGGAATTCCTGTTGGAAAAATATTACATGTTGATTGAGTGTTGTGTTAATCTGATTTGCAAAGAATCATATTTATGTAACTATTGCGACGTATTTATCTGATTCAGTTTGTCATAAGTTCGACGAAAGCCAATGCAGCTCTAGAGCTACCATATGAAAGAGAGTGTTAATTTAGAATTAGTGGCGTCTCGTCCTAAGGTGCACTTGGTTCACTACACAGTCGAAGATTTCGGCTTTAGGACATTTCGTCGAATGACATTTGGTCGAATGACGTTTGGTCGAATGACATTTGGAAAGTACATTTGGTCGAATTGCTTTGGACCTTTTTTTTTGCTGGAATGACGTTTAGTTGAACGGAAATTTGGTTGAAAGCTTATTTTTAAATGGTTTATTATCACTCAGTAAATTTAATTATTGTTTTCTAAGTTTTGCAAAGCTGTTGAGATAATGTATTATTTTAAGTAATCTGAATCATTACCTGTTGTTGAATAAAAAATGGGACATTGTATGTCGTCTTTTTCTCAAATTCCATACATCTTTTGATTAAATGAAATTTTCGGAAATAGTTGTTCATTGACTGAAATATTTAGCCCTAGTGAATTTATTATTCTTTGATATTATCATCATTCTTTGAAAAAATGCTCAAGTTTTTATTTTTTTACTCAACGCTGTGAAGGCTTGCATTATTAATTACTCTTTTGAAATGTCATCGTTCTTTGTAATAAACTGCTGATCTTCATCTGATGGAAGAATTCGGAGAGAGTACTTGGGATCTTTCTTCGAATTCCGTGTCTTTCTGCTTACGGAAGTGGGTCAGATTTTTGAATGTGGAAATCATAATTAAAACGGCAGGAAAAAGTTGCTTTAGGGAAAACATTTATGGCCATCTGGCTTATTGTTACTTCCAGCTTAATAAAATTCCCCAATCAAATATATGGCTTTGATGACCTTGGATGAATAACATAGTTTGCAGTAAAAGCTTTGAATTATTAAAAATTTGCTGATTCTATGAATCGGGTAAAGGAAGACGAGCTTACTGAGGAGACAAAAAATGGCTTGCTTCCATTTAAGATCAACTTATCTCGAATTGCAGAACATGCCTGAACGAAAAAGCAGCATGAAACATTAAAAACGCAAGAGGTTGATCAATATGTTGAGAGAGCGTTCATCAAATAGAATATCAAAATTTTGCTAATCGTTCAGAGATTGTTAGTAAAATGGCTGATTCTTTTTCAATTATTCAATCACTCTTGTATTGAGCATGAGCATGAGCATGAGCATGATTGACCGCCCGCAGATGCTACTCCGTTATTGCAAGAACAGCTGTACTTACACAGGGAATCAACAGACGCTACTCGGGAGCAGTAGCATCCTCAATGTGTATGTACTGGTGCTCCCATTATTATAACAAACAATAACGGCGCCGGCTGCGTCCAAATGCAGGTCAATTTAGGGATGGGAGGGAAATGTTGACGTGTTACTTGCTTTATGGAAGCCGAGGAGTCCTCTGCACTTCCACAAGTAAACACTGGAAGGTTGGATATGGGGTAGGGATTCGTTTTGGTAAACGATAAATATATAATTTGAAATGAATGCGCCTAACCGGATTCGCGATATTACACGATAAACGCATTGAACGCCGAACAAGTGTTCGTCACTCGCCCCCATAGGAACAAGCGCCAAGATCAAAGGATCAAACACAACTAACGCGTTCCGCGACCCGCGAACGGCGCGCAAAACGATCGATCCGGCCCTCGTCACCCGCCCTCCTAAGAGCAAGCGTCAAGGTCGAAGGATCAAACACAACTAACTATCGCGGCACTTTTTTCACTACTGATCGACCAACGCGCGACATGTTTGGTCCTGCCCTCGTCACCCGCCCTTGCAAGAGCAAGCGTCAAGGTCGAAGGATCAAACACAACTCACTTTTTCAATTATTCAATCACTCTTGTATTAGCGACAAAATGCTACTCTCGACTATAGTCAGACTAAACGTAAAATTCTGTTTCCATACGATTAAGATTCGACCACTTACCTTTCCACGAAATGTCGGTTCGACCAAATATCATATGCTTTCTGTTGCAACTAAACCTTTTCGACCAAATGTCCATTCGACGAAATGTCCATTCGACCAAATGTACTTTCGACCAAACGTCATTCGACTAAATGTCATTCGACCAAATGTCTTTCGACCAAATGTCATAGATTCGAAGATTTCAAACTACAGTCGGGTCTCCTATTAAACGCATTCCTATAACGCGCACTCCTATAAGACACACTAGAGCATTATAGGAGATCCAGGATTATGGGATTTCATCACTTTGGGGGTCTTGTTGAATATCTCGTATGCCATAAGAAATAGCACAGTACTGTCTTTAGTTTCAGTGCTAAGTACGATCTACCTTTAGGAGTTAAGGATCATCCTTTTAGTTGAAAACATGGCCGGTAGGGGCGCTTTTTCTTCAGTAGCTCAAGGGCTATAACTGTGCGAGCCTGTTAATTTATAACTTTGCCTCAAGGCGGTGATAGTGAGCATGTAATTTCTGTTTTGCAGATTTCTCGGCATCTTATTTGCTTAGAAAGATGGCGTATTCGGTGAAAATTTTCAGTAGCTCATGGGCTAATTTTATTTGATTCATGATACTCAAGATTTTGCCAGTTGGTGGCGCTATCGAACGCGAAACTATTGTTTTGCAGATATCTCAGAATGCTTACATTAAAAAAAATGACTTGTTCGGTAAAGTTGCTCAATAGCTCACGGTTTGTCATTATTTTGGCCATAAAATATAAAATTTTGAAACAAGGTAGCGTTAGTGAGTATTAAACTTTCGTATGGCGTCTTCGGCAAAGTTGTTTAGAAGCTCAAGAGCTAGAATTATTTGAACCAAGAGATATGAAATTTTGGCACCAGGTGGCGCTTGTGAGCATGATATTTATATTTGGCACATATCTCAGGATCTTGACAACAGTTTCATGCTAACTGGAGCTGCCTGGTGGCCACATTTTGGATCACTTAGGTTGAACTAAGATAGTCTTTGACTCACTAAATTTATCGAAGATTCTTAGATATCCAATAAACATGTGTTTAATGTTCACTAGCGCTGCATGGTTGATAACGTTTAATCTCATGGCTCGAATAAATTATCATTTACACAAGCGGCACCTGG
Organism: Aedes aegypti; assembly: GCF_002204515.2. NCBI lineage: Eukaryota > Metazoa > Arthropoda > Insecta > Diptera > Culicidae > Aedes > Aedes aegypti. The sequence goes on from NC_035107.1 coordinate 79,129,065, forward strand.
TGCCAAAATTATGAATCAGCCGAATAATGATAGCCTTTGAGCTACTCAACATTTATTTTGAAAACGCCATCTTTCAATTCACATTCCAATTCACATGCTCCATTGATTCAGTTATGTACTTGTTCTTAGTTTAACTATAACTTTGATAAATCCAAATATCAAAATACAGTTACATCTCTCGACTTCAAGTTATGTTCAAAAATCTACTTACTTCTAACTTGCGAAGAATAGTAAAGTTAATTAGATAATCGGCACTCACGCAAGTGATCTCGTATCGAATCAAAGTTCAACTTTCTAAGTGGTCTGGCTACTGAGCTATCCGCAAACCAAAAGTTTCATGCTCACTGGCGCCGCCTGGTGGCAAAATCTCGAATATCTTGGCTCAAATATTCCTAGTCGTACTACTGAACAACTTTGCCGAAGACGCCGAGCTATCCGCACCGGAATCCCAGAATCCACACGGGAATCTAAGAATCCATACTGAACACCTAGGATCCCTGCCGAAATCCGAAATCACATTATAATCCCAGAATCCATATCGAAATCCTTCGATTCACGCTACAATTCCCAGGATCCACACTAGAAAACCAGATTCTACAATGAAATCCCAAGATCCATACTGAAATCTCAAGATTTACATTGTTATCAGAGGATCATCACTGAAATACCAGAATTCAGGTTCTACACTGTAATCTCAAGATCTGCACTGAAATCTTAAGATCTACATTGGGATTCCATTTAAACTGGAATACCTGGCCCCACACTGGAATCTCGAAATTCGCACTGGAATCGCACTGGAATCCATGGATCCACACTTCAATCCCAATATTTTCACTAAAATTGGCGATCTATATTATAACCCCAGGATGTGCACTGGAGATACAGGATCCGTCATAGAATCCTATTATCCACATTCGAATCCCAAGTTTCATACTGAAACTCTGCGACCCACATTACATTCCCTGGATCCACACTGAAATCCTACGTTCTACACTACAATTCTAATATAGACAAACACCAGGATCCATATTAGAGTCCCATTCACATCTCGAAAGATCTGCACTGAAATATCAGGATCCACACTGGGTCGATTCTACAATCGCTCAGGTATCTGCGATTTGGAAACCACGCTTAAGTTGAGAAGCAGGCTCTGTCCCAGTTGAGACGTAATGCCAAGAAGAGGAAAAAATAAGCTCTTTTATCGTATAGATATTGCGTTGGCTCGTTTTACCCTGACAGCGTAGTTTACACCAAGTTTTCCTAAACGAGAACATTCTTTGCCAATTGACCATTTTTGCATCCGTATATCGAGTGGCAAGCTACTATGTGCCCTGGGAAGTCGAGAAAATCTTCATAACGATCATCCACTGGTGGGATTTGAACCCACCATCCCCAGATTTGTCTTGCTGAATAGCTGCGCGTTTAACGCTAAGGCTACCTTAGCATGTAAGTATTTTCAGAAAAAATGCTTGAACTTTGTTATTCTACAACTTTACTCAAAACGCTAACCCTAAAAACAAAAATCCTAATACATTGTTTTGCTCGGGAATATGTTTTTACTTAAGTTGAAGATGAATCAAAGCCAAACCTCAAATTTTCAAGAGCACATATCTGGAGAACCGAACTTCCGTTTAAGCGGAAAACTTGATTGATTGATCCCTAGCTGACGATGACCAATCGATCAAATATTCAACTCAAACGAAAAATCGGTTCCCTAGATTTGTGCTTTTGAATATTTAGCAGTTGGCTTTGCTTAATCTTCACCTTAACCTCAAATTAAATTTCTACAAATATATAGAAGAAAATTCACTTAAACGTCATCCAAGACCTCTTTGACTCTTAGAGGTTTTGATCGTCTTTTTCTGAAAAAGTTCCATAGTGCGGCGTGGGTCTAATGGAATTTGTGCTGTTTAGATCCCCCTTCCCTCCTCTCCACCGCACCCAATCCAAAATCATCAAAACACAAGCGGGCACTTGTTTCTCGTGATTGCATGTTGCTATAATGGGCGACGAGGGTACCCACGCTTGCGCCAGATGACTACGACGATGGTCGCCTATGGCCAATGGCGTCCGGATGCTGCGGCCGAGTGGAGCCCACTTACAACTTTTGGTGGTGGTGTTGCTGCAGCACTGCCGCAGCAATTGGGGATGGATGGAGCTGGCGGCCAAGTCAAGGACTTCAACCGACAGGCAGCTGGTTTGGTGCCTTGTCCTCGTCCGCCAATTTTGTTTGAATTTGCATTCGAAATATGAGCCAACTAGCAGCAGCACCCCGTTGGAGATATTAGGTGGGCTTTTGATTGCGCGTCGTAGGATCTCGAGTATGTGCGACGGCGGCGGCGTGTTGTGTAGTTATGGTCAACAAGTGCAAAATTGCAGAACGAAGATTTTGTGGACCAGCAATGTGGGTGATTGAGAGCGATTGAAATGAGTTCATGAGCAAATTGCAGCGTATGCTGGTTGTTGTTGCCTTTCACGCACAGCAAAGTGGTACCGAAAAGCTATAATTTGTTTCCAAAAACGAATTTTTATTGAAAAGGTTATGAGGATAAGATTTTGATCATGTGCAGAATTATGTGTTAATCTTTCACGTAGATTTTCTATCTTATGCAAACTGAAGGTCACATATTTTATGTGATGGCGAAAGTAGTGAAATGTTGTAAAGTAGCTTGTTTAAACAACGATATATGATCGCAGTAGAAATTGATAACAAAATGATAAGAAATTTTGTTACCTTATTATCGTCATTTGATAACTGATTTTGTTATCATCTTGGCTGAATTAAAAGCCAACAAAACAAAAATGAGAACTCGAATTTGATCGTCGAATAACAAAGTAACAGTAAATTCTGTTATCACTGAGTACATATTGATAACTAAATGTGTATCATCTTTTTTTTAATATTATGATCATAGGGCAATTCGCTAATGTTGAACGGATAAAATCCTCGTCTATTGTTGAACAGTCCGTGTATTCCTTATGACGTGTTCAACAATTAGCGAGCATTTTAGCTGTTCAACAATTGGCGAATTACCCTAGATCACGGAAAATGTTTAAGAGATGAATGTTCTGGCTCAAACTTTCCCTTCAAATAAATATAAAAATGTTATGGAAAATATGTGCGATGACATATATTGTTGGATTCGATTCCCACTTGAGCAGGTGGATTTTTCATTATTTCACTCATAATATGTCTATTTCTAGCACATGTAATAAGTTATTTAATTTGGAAAACGTGCCACTGGAGGTCTTCTTGATTCCAAAAACATTCTTCACTCGCTATACGCCAATGATCGTCATGTAGCGTTGCCAAATTCCATTGCTTCATTGGAAAACGTGTAGTCAAGCATCTTAATCCAAACTCATCTCACGGTACGCTGAAATCCGGCGACGATTTATTGGTCCATATTGCACCATCACTCGGTTGATGACGCCGAAGCGCAACAGAAGAATGGAATCTCTTCTCTGCCTGTCGGTGAAGAAAGATCGCGGCTCCTAGTAGTAGCTTGTCATGCGAAACTAATTGCCGGAGCATATGTTTGAATGTTCGGAAATTGTTACGTGGCCATCTTCAATACCTGTGGCGATTGCTTACCGTACCACTCACCGGAGACTATTGCGAAACGTAAACAAGCGATTTCAAAGATATCATTCCGGTGATTTGTTGTTGATGCCGGCCAGTTAGTAGACCAGAGCGCCACCCCCGCAATATGATAGCCCATATTTCTTCTGCCCGAACCCGCGTCAAGGTTGACTGCCCGCATAAGCTCCAACCGTTGCAAACTTCGTCGATGGTGAGTTTTTCCTACAATCCGTATAATTACGTGTTTTTTCGGAGCCGGGATATTAGCTGCGCAGCGGTAGCCCCCGGTAATGATCAACTCGATGTGATTTGATAGACGACGAGAAAGTTATGATCGCGGAATAATAGCGAAACGACTGTACTTCTCATCGGTCGATTATTCTGAAAAAAGTGACGCGGCTTTGGTTTTCGCCGGTCATTGACATCCAATGGCACACGCCATGTTCAAAGGGGGTTATAAAGCAACTTTTATTTGCCTCTGATTTTTATTCACAGGAAACTCGAGCACTCAACAGTGAAGAAGTCTCCAAGTCGCAGACAAAATAGGCCGGTCTAGTCTTACTACCCAAGCAGGTAGAAAATCTGACCAAGAGCATACTTTGTTGTTCTAAAATAATTACTGACGATCATAATCAGCTATTGGTTTGTTGGAGATAAGAGATAAAAGATCAAGAATAATATCAAACATCAATATGGAGAAGTAGGGAAGGTGTACCGGTATTCGCCATGTACCAGTTATTCGCCACCCCAGATTTTATACCGTTTTACTTCATATATGGTTGCCAATTGTTTAGTGTTTGCTAAATTGCTTTGAGATGATACGGAAACATTCTTGGAAACCGCAAAATTTTCTCAGAAAATAATAGAAAAAAATCATTTTCCTTAATTTTTTTGCTCCTTTGGACCTATTTTTCGCCACCTGTTCCTGAATTCGCCACCCTCCATAAGAAATCAACGTAAGTGGCGAATTCAGGAACCGAAATTAAAATGGTGGCGAATACTGGTGCAAGTGGTCCAGTATTCGCCACCACCATTTTTAATACAAAAACAAAGTTTCTGATTAGTTTTTATATTTTCCCTGCTGAGCATGGATTGAAAGCTTTCGTTTAATGTCCAGACAGTAACCAAAGGTCTTTTGATTTATAAATAAACAATATTTTTCCTTAGGGTGGCCAAAACTGGTACACTTACCCTATTAAGATATTATAAGATCAAAACAATATCTGGAAAGTTTATTGATTGACCAACAAATCAATATCAAAATATGATCTGACAGATGGCGAAGAATCAAAATAATCAAAAAGCCGGCAACCAGTATCGAACCCTCGACCTTCAGATTCATACACAGAGATGCTAACCAATCGGCTATGCCTATCAGATGGAAGATCCCTGAAATGAGAGCATGATTTTCTTCGCTTTTTGAGACTACTTCTTGCTCCTAAAGGTTGCCCTGACGTCACATTGTTCAGTCCCGCTATTTTCCTGTTGAATGTGTTTTGTTTCATGTCAAGAACTCATTTTGATCTTGTTTACCTATTTTCAGATTTTGAGATATAGTGCTGAGATTTACAAAATTTTCGAACATCTTTTCAATATCAAATTGAGATATGCGATCATAATTTGTTCATTTCGAGATGTGATTTTGGTTTTTCCGTCTGGCCGGGTAGCGAGTACTGAATTTTGAGAAAATTGAGAGAATCTTCCACTTATCGCTCTCTGCAACAATCATGATCCGCAACACATCATGAGAACCTGTTTATCATATCCTGCTATAACTCTGATTAGATCGCGGGAAAACATTGGTTGATGAAACCCATCTAAACAAGCTCCAAACCTGGGGAACACTGTTGCTGTCGGATGTTTATCAGATTGTTTATCATGGGAATAAAATAAAACACCTATCCCCAATGATAAATAGGCGAGCAAAATGGGTCCTTGCTTTTTTTTGGGCTCTCGTTTGCTGCTCTTATTTATCAAGCTAGGATATAAATGACCGTTTCCTTTGTGAAATTTGTATCTCTAAAGTTTATGTACAATACTGAAGTTAAGTTGAATGTCTCAGTGTGGAAGAGCTGGATTCCAAGCCGTTTCACCTTAAGACTACCAATCCAATGCAGAACAGGCTTAGCCACAGCTTCTGAACTACGCGAGAATTATCGAAGTCTATACATAATTCTTGGAGCAACAAATCCTCGAAGTAGAAAAATGTTAGAATAATATAAAAAATCACCGTTTGACGGTACATGAAAGTTGTATAATAACCCCCTTCTAACATAGCGTTTGCCAACCGCCTCTTCAATCCTCCATTACTTCGACATCAGCTTTCGCGCGATGTGTCACCTCCACCGCACCTCGCTTTTTTGTTGTTGAACGTCGCATTTATTCGGATGGTAGGCAATTTTGCTTGTTTTTTCTCCGGTTCACGCATTTTTCGGCTATTATTTCGAGCTCTCTGCTGTTTTGTTTACAATTCAGCTGAATTATTTTTATTGAACCGCACGCTTTTCATCTATCCGCGCTTGTTCCCCTCCTCCTAGCGGTTCGACGGCCGCCAACAGGTCGTGAAATTGTCTCCGAAAACGGAGCGATCTAGCTCTCTCTATAAACCACACCCTACGCGCCAAACCTTCGATACGTAGCAAAAGCAGTCAATGTTCGCCCCAACCCAGGTGACAGCACGTTGGTTTTTGTTTCTACCAATCATTTGATACGGTTCCATGAGTATTGGCCTCAAGAGGGTACCGCCGCCGCGTGCTAGGCGGTGATGTCGGAAACCTGTGAAGCAATGATGTGTCATCGATAATGGCACAACCTGTTGAACCCGCAGCGTGGCACGGGGATCGGCTGGGGAGACTTTCCATTGCGCTGGCACTGAACTAGCCAGCAACCTGCTTCCGCTGCCTGGGTGGAGGTTTCACTTTTCTGCATGAGTTATTCGTTGATAGTAATTGATGCATAATGTTTAGTTGTTTTTAGACCTAACGTACATAATAGCACTTTTTTATGTACGCTTATACCACCTAGATTTCATGACAAAATCAAATTTGTGTTAGCCTTAGCGGAAGTACTTTGGAGACAGTATAGATAGATAGATTCAGTTAGTTATAGCGGGCGTCAGTACAATGGATTTGTTTCATTCCAAAGATAGTAATTCCAACAATATTAACTAAATCGTGAACGTACGATTATTATAAAAGCCATCGATTTGTTTATTTGTTGAACTTCATCTTTCTATCAATTTTCCTATTTGTTTGATTGGAGGCATTATTATATTCTCATTGTATTTCCATAAATGACATAATATATGTTCTTGCAGGACTGCTTTTGAACTTCGATGGTATCAATAATTAATTCTATTTTTTTCTGCATATTTATTTCACAATTTCTCTCGAACCCAATATAGAAGACAAAATACTATTCCATATACAATTCCTTCAAAACAGTGGTTTACAACCAGTGGTCCGCGAATCCTTTAGGAGCCCTGGGGGTCCGCGGAACCATTGCACCAATGACACAATAAAAACATCATAGTCGGGTTCAGCATGGATTCCACTTCTAGTACCATGTTCGGTCTATTGGTACTACACTCGGTACCCACTTTTGACGGCGTTCTAGATTTTGTTCTATTATAGCTTTATTACCTCATGTACCATAATATCCGTGTTACCGGTACTATACAAAGTTTTCGAAAAACTGCTCACCCAACGCCTTTTAGATTTTTTGGATTCTAAGGTGTTCTTCTGTAACAAGCAATACGGTTTTCGTAAACGCTCCTCAACTCAAATAGCAGTGCATGAACTATTAGATAAGCTGTCAGATACGATTGTTCGTCATAAGAACATTGCTGGTTGTCTGTTCTTGATTTTGTCAAAGGCTTTCGATACAATCGATCACGGGTTTGTTCTGAAATAACTTGAGGCTTGTGGAATTCGGGTCTTCTTAACAACTTGCTAAGGAGTAGAGTGTCCATTTCCCGGCCATTGTGCTCGTCCCGGGTTTCGGGTCAAAAATCTAAGCTTGTCCCGGGAAATCCCGGGATCCCGGGATTTATCAAATTTTCAACAAAACTAGCATTTCGGTTAAAATAGAAGTGCAAATTTAACAACAATTTTTTTTCAATGAAATGAACAGATAGTGTCAATTTTCAAAATAATATTGCAATTATATCAAATCACATTTCTGATAGGACTTTATTTTTCTAACCTTACAAAAATCAAAATTTAGCTTGACTAATTATGGGTTTGCTATGGATTTTTTTCAAATTCTCAATAACACCTATGAATGGAAGTATGATAAAAACTTTAGTCATAATTTTAAAGCAATTTGCTTCGAACATTTGAAAAAACTTTAGAACAAAAAAAAGATTAAAGATCATCGAAAGTATTGTAGATCATGCTAAAAGTTAATTACTGAAAATTATTGACTGAAGTTTAGGTTACCTTCAAATTTGATATCTCAGCATAGGCTTGTAAAAACGGCTAAAGTTGAAAAGAAAAGCTTGAAACTTTACAACTAGACAAAAAAATGTGTTTCTTGCTTAGTAAGTTAATCTTTTCATAGAAATAATTACTCGTTTATTTTTTTTCTCATTATACTTTTCTATTTTATCAAATAAGGCACGATAGTGAGGAAAAATGTCATTGTTTTTCATTGAAATTTAGTGGTTTTTATAAAATTCTACGTACATTTCGGGAATCCCCGGATTTACGGGATGTCAGAAGTAAAATCCCGGGAAACGGGAAATCCCGAAATTTGTCAAATCCCGGGATTTTTTTATTCCGGGATGCACGGTGTGCTGGAACACACATTTTATCGAACTTGCATGAGCCTCCGATCTTTTTTCACTAAAAGTTAGCTTTGATAGTCATAAAACGCTTGCGGAATATTAAAAAATCTTTATCGGCAAAAAATTGAAAAATGTCGATTTTTGTACTTTTACTCTTCTCCCATATATGAGTTCATAGGAGAATATTAGAGTTCCACTAATATTGATGCATTGCAACAGCTCAAAGACTTATTTGATATAGGTACCTTGATAACGAATTGATTACAGACGTTTCAAATTAAGCATAATTTTTACCTACATTCACACAATGTGTCCAGCCAATGGTGGTATGCCGTTTATTAACGAATTCGCATTTTTACACAGTTAGAAAAAATCACCGACGTCGGTAATTCGTTTACCGTAATCTCAACAGCTGAACGGTCGGTAATCCGTTCGGTAAACCAAAAAATTACCGAAAGGACTATAATTTGAACCAGACGGATGAGCTGTCAAAATTACCGGTAGATCGGTAGTGGTTACCGAAGTTCCGCTTCTACTCGGTAATGGTATTTACCAAATCATCGGTTATTTTGGATTGAGGAAGCGAAATTGCAGATATTTTTGCAATATAATAAATCAATTCATACGCTTATTTTTACAACAAAAAATTATTAACTTGGCACACATAATCTCCTTTATGGCACAAGTCTTAATTGGTGGGACACGTTCCCTCTCTCGACATGCTCTTTACCATAACGAAATGCTGCTGACTCCAGGCGCATCCTTGAAGGGTTCATATTCGTCGTGCTCCTTTCATTCCTATAACATTTCATTTTTTCATTTCATTTATTTAGTTAACATCTACACAGATAACACTGAATCAACAATTTCACGCCAAAAAAAAAAAAAAAATACTCGGTTCGTGGCAGCATCTCTCCATCCTCGGTTCTGCCCCACGCTCGCCAAATCGATACGCACTTGATCCGCCCACCTAGCTCGCTGCGCTCCACGCCTTCTTGTACCAACCGGATCCGAAGCGAATACCATCTTTGCAGGGTTGCTGTCCGGCATTCTTGCAATATGCCCTGCCCATCGTATCCTTCCAGCTTTGGCCACCTTCTGGATACTGGGTTCGCCGTAGAGTTGGGCGAGCTCGTGGTTCATCCTTCGCCGCCACACACCGTTCTCCTGCACACCGCCGAAGATCGTCCTAAGCACCCGACGTTCGAAGACTCCAAGTGCTTGCAGGTCCTCCTCGAGCATCGTCCACGTTTCATGCCCGTAGAGGACTACCGGCCTTATGAGCGTTTTGTACATGGTACATTTGGTGCGGGCGTGAATCTTTTTTGACCGCAGCTTCTTCTGGAGGCCATAGTAGGCCCGACTTCCACTGATGATGCGCCTCCGTATTTCACGGCTAACGTTATTGTCAGCCGTCAGCAAGGATCCAAGGTAGACGAACTCGTCGACCACCTCGAACGTATCCCCGTCTATCGTAACACTGCTACCTAGGCGAGCCCTGTCGCGCTCGGCCCCACCAGCTAGCATGTACTTTGTCTTGGCCGCATTCACCACCAGTCCAACTTTTGCTGCCTCGCGTTTCAGGCGGGTGTACAGGTCTGCCACCTTTTCAAATGTTCGGCCGACGATGTCCATATCATCCGCGAAGCAAACAAATTGACTAGATCTCGTAAAAATCGTACCCCGGCTGTTAAGCCCGGCTCTCCGCATAACACCTTCTAGCGCAATATTGAACAACAGGCACGAAAGTCCATCACCTTGTCGTAGTCCCCGGTGGGATCCAAACGAACTGGAGTGTTCGCCTGAAACCTTCACACAATTTTGCACACCTTCCATCGTCGCTCTCATCAGTCTCGTGAGCTTCCTGGGAAAGCTGTTCTCGTCCATGATTTTCCATAGCTCTACGCGGTCGATACTGTCGTATGCCGCCTTGAAATCGATGAAAAGGTGATGCGTTGGGACCTGGTATTCACGACATTTTTGGAGGATTTGCCGTACAGTAAAGATCTGGTCCGTTGTCGATCGGCCGTCAACGAAGCCGGCTTGATAACTTCCCACGAACTCGTTTACTACAGGTGACAGACGACGGAAGATGATCTGGGATAGCACTTTGTAGGCCGCATTTAGAATGGTGATCGCTCGAAAGTTCTCACAATCTAACTTGTCGCCTTTCTTGTAGATAGGGCAGATTACCCCTTCCTTCCACTCCTCCGGTAGCTGTTCTGTTTCCCAGATTGTGCCTATCAGCCGGTGCAGACAAATGGCCAGCCTTTCCGGACCCATCTTTATGAGTTCAGCTCCGATACCATCCTTACCAGCAGCTTTATTGTTCTTGAGCTGGTGAATTGCATCCTTAACCTCCCTCAAAGTGGGGGCTGGTTGGTTTCCATCTTCCGCAGTACTGACGAAGGCATTTCCTCCGTTGTCCCGTCCTTCATTGCCTGTGCTCTTAGCACCATTCAGGTGCTTGTCGAAGTGCTGCTTCCACCTTTCGATCACCTCACGCTCGTCCGTCAGAATGCTCCCATCCTTATCCCTGCACATCTCGGCTCGCGGCACGAAGCCGTTGCGGGATGCGTTGAGCTTCTGATAGAACCTACGCGTTTCCTGAGACCGGCACAGCTGTTCCATCTCCTCGCACTCCGTCTCCTCCAGGCGGCGTTTTTTCTCCCGAAAGAGGCGGGTCTGCTGTTGCCGTTTCCGTTTATAGCGTTCCACGTTCTGCCGGGTCTTTTGCTGCAGCATGACCGCCCGCGCTGCATTCTTCTCCTTCAAAACCTCCTAGCACTCCTCGTCGAACCAATCGTTCCGTCGACTCCGTCCTACGTACCCGACGTTGCTCTCAGCTGCATCGTTGATGGCTGCTTTTACTGTTCTCCAGCAGTCCTCAAGAGGGGCTTCGTCCAGCTCACCCTCTTCCGGTAATGCAGCCTCGAGTTGCTGCGCGTATGCCGCTGCGACATCCGGTTGCTTGAGCCGCTCTAGGTCATACCGGGGCGGCCGTCGGTACCGTACGTTGTTAACGACGGAGAGTTTTGGGCGCAGTTTGACCATCACCAGATAGTGGTCAGAGTCGATGTTAGCGCCACGATAGGTCCTGACGTCGATAATGTCGGAGAAGTGCCGACCATCAATCAGAACGTGGTCGATTTGCGATTCTGTCTGCTGTGGTGATCTCCAGGTGTATCGGTACGGAAGGCTGTGCTGGAAGTAGGTGCTACGAATGGCCATATTTTTGGAGGCGGCAAAATCAATTAGTCGTAGGCCGTTTTCGTTCGTCAGCCGGTGGGCGCTGAACTTTCCAATCGTCGGTCTGAATTCCTCCTCCTGGCCAACCTGAGCGTTTAGATCTCCTATGATGATTTTGACGTCGTGGCTTGGGCAGCTGTCGTACTCGCGTTCGAGCTGCGCGTAAAAAGCGTCTTTATCATCATCAATGCTTCCGGAGTGAGGGCTGTGCACGTTTATTATGCTGAAGTTGAAGAACCGGCCTTTGATCCTCAACTTGCACATTCCCTCATTGATCGGCCATTTCTATAACAACAAGTATATATGTACAGATGCCTTACAGATCATGCTCAGATGTGAGCCAAAAAATAAATAACTAACCTGTAAAGTCACCTCCCAATTACTTCTTCCAAGCAGATATTGAAGAACGTTTCCCAAAAACAAACGGAATGGAACGGGTCTACATATTAGATCGCGGTTTATGTAAAAGAGTCGATTGAAAACACCATCATTGCGAATTTGACGTTTCTTGTTCCAAGTTACCGACTACGGTGTTCATTACCTACAGTTCAGCAGAATATTTCACCGAAGTCAGCACTTGAGCTTGTTTAACGATTTATCGGTTATTTTGTAATTTTGTATTTTTGTCTTGAGAAGTTTTTGGTAGAAGCTTTAAATATACGTCAACATCTATAATGTCGAACAATTCAAAATATGTTTTAAATAATGACGAAAACTGAAAATTACATGTATATATTTTAAATTATATGAAACAGGAATAATGCCGACACTTGTAGTGACGAACTATACATAGTTTGTTTGAAAATTACATATGAGTATTACTGTGCATTTTGTCTCGATATGGTAGAAGTTTAAAAAAATACGTCAACATACACAATGTCGAACAATTCAAAAGATAATTTTTAATAATGTCAAAAAGAGAAAAATATGTGTATATTCGAAATTGTATAAGAAAAAAGCATAATGCCGACACGTATAGTGACGAACCATACAAAGTTTGTTTTAATATTACTTAAAAGTTACGCTTTCATGAAAAAATGTGTTATCACAAGCATGAAACGAACTCACCAGTTGATAATCCCGTCCCGAAAACAAACCGTCTTGCTTGTGCCTTCCCAAATACCTACCCAGCAAGATGCTCCAAAACAGGAAAACAAATCTCCAGTGACGAAAACACGCGCGAAACCGTGAGCAAAACCTATCAGACGACGCAAAATCGAACTGTCCCGCTTGGGCTTCACGAAGCCTCAATCGATATACCACAGGCATTCAAGATATAAACAAAAATTACTATGGAAGATTGATAAAATCCATTATCAAATACATGCATTTTATCTGATTTACAATTCTGCAATTAATGCAACATTGATTTCTGAAGAGTTTTAGAATAGTACTTAGAACTTGAGTAAAAGAGATCCACTTACAATTTTCTTACTGAAACTAATGTCAAATATTCTGTAAAGTTATAACGTGTTGATTCAAAGTGTCCGGATGCTTCGAATCCCGGACACCGGCCTTCAATCACTTAAAAAATATTTTTTCGACTACTTTTATGCATGGAGATTGTAGAAGACATTTTGTTTATGGATCCTAGGCGAAAAAAAAAAATGGAATTTTGTCCAAAAACTCCGTGAAAAAGGCCAATGTTCGGCTTTCGAAGCGTCCAGCAATTCGATGCAGCACGGTATTTATTCACGCCATTTTATAAGCTGATATCACGATCAAATCAATTTGTTCGGAACTGCCTAGGATACGGAATTAATGGTTCCAAATTGGCAGTCGTAAATAATATTAAATAATTATTGGATTCGTAGACGTACGTAGATTCTACTTATCAAATATTTAAGTAGTTTTTTTTCTTGATATTAGGTTTTGCTGTACAGTGGATACTCGAGCATCGCTATTTTTTTAATTGCAGATTTATTGCAAATCTTTAACATGTTGCAAACAAAAAGTAGTTAAATGCGAGTAGTCTTCATTCTTTGTAATATAAACATGTTGCAATAAACGAATGATCACTGTGTCCTTATAGTTATAGTTCCACCTCTCTTAGTAAGCCACCGCAATCATTTTTTATTTAGAAAATTACAGCGGATTTAGAAAATTGAAGCGAAATGTCGAAAGCATACAAAAACTGAGATTTTCCATAGCTATCTTGTCCAACGTGGAGTACTTGTCCTAACTAACAAAGATAACCAAGTTGCAGAGATTAAAATAGAAATAATTTAAAAATTTATTCGGCCCTGTGATGCTATATGCTACATGAGCCCTTGGTTAAAAGTAATAAAATGTCCGATTTTAGATTTCTTCAAATTTTATTTACATTGTTTTAGATTTTTGAAGAAATGAAGATTCATGAAAAGTATTATCATACTCGATCTGGTAAATCGTCCACCTACACAGCAAAAAATAAGTTTCAATATCATGTTATTTTAGCTGCACATCAGTCCCGTCGCAAATATGATGTACAATCACATAATTTAAACGTATAAATTCGGACAACTACTGCTAAATATCGAGGTGTAGCAATCGATAGAACTGGTTTGACGAGTTGACAAAAATATGTAAAAGTCAGACTGGGATTTGATCCCTGATCTAGCGAATGGGAGTTGCGTCCCATACCTCTAGATCATCTCATCATACTGAAGGTGGTGAGCTAAATTTCATTCAAGTTTTGTGTTGCTACTCGAAACACGCTTTGAGCGCAATTCTGTTTGAAAATCGATGTAATCGAATTGAATTACGTCCGATTCTTGATACATAGCCAAAAATTACGTAGTTCTATATATTTTTTTCGGTGAAGATTTTCAACAGAGAAAGGACTACTATATAATATACTACATTTATTAGTTGGGAATTTCACCGTATGATGGAACTATCTAAAACATGGTTTTCTGATTCGCCCAAGCGATAATGACGTTGTGTTACTGGATCTTAGGATGATTCCAAATTCGGATGATTTAAAATATTGATGTCTTCAGCAAAGTTGCTCATTAGTCTAAAACAGGCCTGCCAAACCTTTTTGAAACGCAAGCCAAATTTCAGCAAGAGTATTTGACGGCGGGTCATATCCAACAAATACATTTTCGCAAAATTTCACAAACATAAGTCAATAAAAAAGAAACCGAATTCTGAGTAGGTTCCCTATATAATTCTCAAATATTGAAAACAAAATGCTGCTGAGTATCTAACCGCGGATTATGCAAGAACTGTGCACATAATTATATAGTCTAGGCCAACTTTTTATATGAATCCTGCCTTTCAGTCCAAGATTATATAGGGAACCTACTCAGAATTCGGTCAAAATACTACCTGTCCATTAAAGTCCTACCCAAGATTCCAATAGAATTATGTCCTGGATTTTTTTTTTTGAAAATGCTGTATAAGATTTTGTGAGAATTTTGCCTAGGACTTTTGCCGTGCACAGAATTTTTCTCAAGATATATTTTGTAATCCTGTTCAGAAAACTGAGATATTGTTGTCTTGCTTTTTATATGAATCCTGTTTAAAATTCCATCAGAATCCTATCTAGGATTATGTTATTGCCCTGTCCATAATTGTGTAAGAGTTATGTTCCAGATTCATTGTTTTATTTTTACGAGCATACCTACTGCTGACGATTCTGTAAGAATCATGCCCAAGATTTCAATAAAATGCGTGTCAATGATTTTTTTTAGATTTTATGAGAGTCCTGCCTATAATTTAGTGAGATTTTATTTTAAACAACTTTTGTTATAACTTGATCAAAATTCATTTTTTTCTACTAAGTAGTAAAAAACGAGCCTTGACATTATGGATTTCAAAACGGTCTTTTCGTGCTACATTATTATGAAGAAAACTTCTAACGGTTATTCAAATTCGAAAAAAAAATACTTATAATCTGGCTAACTTAACCCAAGCCCAGTCACATGCGTGTACTGACAATGAGTACACGCTCCTTAAACAAAGCTCGCTTTTCATACACAGCTCAAGCGAGATGGTCATGGCAATTGTTGAATGGGCGTCCGCTCTTTCAAATTGTTTTCAAATTGAGCTTGAAATTAAATAAAAAAGGAAATGATTGGACTTGGTATGTTCTTAACTTCAAATTGATATAACAATCAACGGGCCAGATATGAGACGAACATATGAACTGTGCTGTGCTTGGTTAGTAAGGCATTCAATAACTAGGATGCGCTTGTAAGAATTAAAAATTTAAAAAATCAAACGTTGGCTTATGTAGTTTGTATGGAAGGCTGTTGTTTTCGGTGAAGTTGTACGATAGATCAACGACTATATACTGCCTAAAAAAGCATAACTGTCTCATATGGATTTTCAAGCCAACACCATTTTGTATCGCTTAATTCATGTTTTAATGTATACTTTACTGTGCATAGGCGGCGTCCACAAATTACGTAACGCTCGAAGGGGGGGAGGGGTAGGCTCAAACGTTACGACCCATACAAAATTTTTAAAATTTCCATACAAAAAACGTTACGGAGGGGGGGAGGGGGTCGAAAATTTTCAATTTTAGCGTTACGTAATAAATGGATGCCGCCATATAAAAATTAACACACTTTGTTTTAAAATGTTGTGGAAAAATATGAAGTTGATGCAGTCCCATATTGAAAAATACCATGAATAGCTGTCATCATGACCCTCCGAGCTTGTGTTCTCTGCGCGATTCCACCTTTCGATAATCTTGCATCTGTCCGTCCTGTCGATGCTCCCATCCTTATCCCTGCACATTTCTATTCGCGTCACGAAGCCTTTTGGTGTAACTTCCGCGTTGTATGAGAACGGTACAGCAACTCCATCTCTTGACATGCCACCTTCCAAGCTATGCTTCTGGACCCAGTTCAGGCATGTTTGCTGTTTCTGCGCTGCAGTCTGTATCGTTCCATGTTTCGCCGCGTACTGTGCTGCAGCATTGCATCCAGTCTTCTGACACTTGTCGAACTAATCGTTTCTTGAACTTAGTTTCACGTATCTGACAACGCTTTCGGCGGCGTCATTAGGTATGGTTCTGATAAGTGCTGACATTGGTTATGTCGGATAAGTGTCTTCCATCGATCAAAACGTGGTTTATTTGCGATTTTGTTTGCTGTGGTGATTTCTAGCTGTACCGATACGGGAGGCTGTGAAGGATATGGTGCTACGAAAGGCCATGTTCTTGGAGCCGGTCGAATCTACCATTTGTAGGACATTCTCGTTTGTCAGCTGTAGGCGCTGAAGTTTCCGACCAACAATCTTAACACCCGTCGGAAGGGGCAGCCTCAGTACGTTATCGTACATCGCATTCCATAATAGTATTGCCTAGTATTGAACCATGAGGTACTCCCGCGGTAATTCGAATGCTTTTCTGCTCTTCCTGACATAGAGGAAGAGACAGAGTCCTTCCAGTAAAATAGCTTTCTAGAAGCCTACACAACCGCACCGAAACTTTGAGACTGTGAAGTGCGTGGTCTATCGCCTCCCAGCTAGCGCTTTTAAAGGCATTTTTTACATCTAAAGTGTATCCAGAGAACGGATGATTTGATTTTATGCTCGGTTATCACCTTGCAGTCTGAACGACAGGCTGGATAGCGTCCAGAGTAGATTTATCATTCCTGAATCCTAACTACTTGTTAAAAAGGCTATCCGCACCTTACGTTGGGGTACTACCTGTTCTGTTGAAGATCGACCTCTCCAACAACTTGTCTCTCGTATCTAGCAGACATATAGATCCTATACGCCCGCGGATCACCTGGTGGTGGCGTGACAGTGCCATTCCATCATCTGCCGGAATACCACTGTCACGCCACTGTGAAACGTTTTCACACTGATCGTGACCTATGACGCATTGTGAAGCGCGAAGTTCGATCTTTACATCAGAGCGACGAAGATGTAGGTACCGAAGCGCCATCATGAAATCGCAACTCACCTCCACGGTTGAGTGGTGCCACAACTACTCCACCAACACCTTTTTTTTTGTGGGGCTCTTGGTCAATTCGACTATCGGTCATTCGGGCTCCTGCAAGCCGTACTCGACGATGATCATTCGGCGTGAAATCGGTGCTCATCGAAGATGATGATAATAATAGCGCGCATTACAATTGAACTCGCGTAGACTGCATGGGTGGTTCAAAATATAAAAAAAAGTTTAAAATTCCTCACCTTCCATACAACACTTATGATAAAACAGAGTTCTGTTTAATTTGCATCAATTTTAGTGACCCAAAGATGTTGAAGATTTATATGAAAAACATATCAAGTCATTTAAATCAGCTCTGAAATTGCCAAACATTTCACACAACTTTGTTTTTAGCGTAAGGATTGTACTAAAGATATGGGAGATTGGATTTTTTGTAATTTGAACTGCCCTGATGTAAACGTATGTAAAATAAAGTGCAAAAGGCCACCTCGGTCAGTGAATGGCAGAGATAGATCTCAAATATCGAATGAAGAAAGCATCGAGCGGAGGAAGGGCACCTATCTCCATTGAATGAGAATGTTGCGTACAGAAGAGCACGTAAGTGAAATGCAACGCATAGCCCAGAAAACTGCAGCAGCTCACACCTTGATCAAAAAACAGCCAGTCAGTATGGTAATATGTTGCGTAACGCGAATCAAAGGCCTCAGCTTCTAAACTGAATGGCTCCGTAGCGTGTAATTGAAATAAAAAAAAGAAATGGTTTCGATTTACCGAATCGGGCTCTCGGCTCTGTTACCGAACTGTTTTACATGGTGTTGTGGCAGCAGCAACAAGTGTTAATTTTGATTTTGTGAAACGCTTCTCTGGCCGCCCGGCCGGGAATTAGGGTCGGTACTGAACTGGGGCTGGGAGGGAACCATTAGAGCCTCCGCGTTGCAACCAACAACAACAACAACGATTTGTAACACACTGACCGAGATTGTGCAATTTGTCTTTGATGATGTGTGGTGGAAGGTTTGTACGCACTGCGATTGAAGGTTCGATAATTGGTAGGTAAATTGAGATGGAGCTGATAAATATATGAACATTGTTTGGGCAAATATTTACAAATGTATGTTCATGTAAATTGAAAGTGTTATGATGCAAGTCATATCGGGTATTGCTATGAAGTCAAATTTAACAATCAGGAGCACTGTTCATCATCAATTTTAATTTTATCAAATTCTTGTTTTAGCAACGATATTTCTAGACTAACATGTGAAAAGGGTGGAACAATCATTGCCTAAGGATTCCCTATAAAAACCCAGGCGCATTCCGAGGTATTTTTTTCAAACTTACTACGGTAGCAAATGGCTGGGAACCAAACCTACCATGGTAAAATAATTCAAGTATTAGTTGAAACATGTCTTGGGTGAATGTGAGAAGCTTTAGTTTGCAAAAGTTGTTCCATCATTTTTGTATAGTCATCATTATTCTATAGTCTACGATTGTTTATTTTTCAACAGCTTTGATGCAACGCTTATAAGTAATATTTTGTCTTAATTGAACCGTCTAACGAATCTAAATGTAATGTAATGTAATGAGTATGAATTTAATAGAATATTTTCTCTAATTTTCAGGTAAATTCTTCAATAACAAGCTAAATTGTGAATGGTATGAGATGCGATTACGATAGTGTATTCTCTCAACCAACCGTAAATATTGCTTATTTTGTTTGGAAGGCTGATCTTTTTCAGCGTAAAAGTCTCGAAAATTTTCACTACCCTACAGAAAATGTATCCAATTTTGTATAATCTAAAGTCAATGACCGAGAAAAGAAGCCATGGAGCTCATGATGGGCAAACAACAACTCTATAATTCGATAATCTGCTCAAAGTTCGACGACTGAAACAGTCAGAAGATTTGAACGCTCGAATAAACAATTTTAAGTTAACGAAGAGTTGAGAAAAGTTAGTGGAGAGATAGAGTGAGATGTAAGTCGAACAGTGTTAACACTGTTAGTTGCGCTGTACATGAGTTATATTTTTGGTTTATCCATTGAATCATTTGAAAGGTTTCGGATTTAAGTCCAAATTTGTTAGGGCACTTAGAGTATTTCTAAATGAATGACATCATTTCCGATACATGGTCAGTGGATATCCGTTCCGATAGGAACCCTAAAGGGACACTTTTGGAATATCATCCATTGATACCTTTCAACAGCTCAGAATTCATGATTTTTCACCCACAAGTGATTAAATAATTTGTCATGATTTTTAAAGTGGTTCTGATCATTTTTGATATTCACTGGTAGGTTCCTATATGGAGGCCTATAGGAACCTACCAGTGAATATCAAAAATGATCAGAACCACTTTAAAAATCATGACAAATTATGGTCGAACTGAAAAAAAATATATATATATTCTGTCAAAAAGATCAACTTTACAAGGATTTTTCAAAAAATTTCATAAGGTTTCTTGCATATCCCTATTTTTTATCGAAATACCCTAACTCATAGTTTCCCAAACTGTGGGTCGCAACTCCCTGGGGGGTCGTGAGTCAGTCTTTGGTGGGTCGCAAAAAAAAATCCAAAGTGTGAATTTATTTCCAAAGTGTTTTTATGTTTCTCTTTGGCCATTGGGTGGAACATATACATCATTTTCTTAATTAATCATTGAAACATTTTTTCCAGTGATCAGGCATTGGGTGAGTCTATCAAAACTCTTCAAAGGCTAAGATCTAAGGCTAAAACATTTGAATAATTATTAAAATAAAAGGGTAGTAAACAATAGAACCACTAACAGCCTTCTTCAGTCGTTCCTTCAAAATAATCCATATTAATTCTACCGTCGAACTTCCATGATTCAAATTGCGGGATCATCAGTTCATGGAAATATCGAGTAATGGGACAAATCTTTTTTGGGAAGCATCAGGCTTCTCCCATATTTAAGCTAAGATTTTGTATTTGGAAGGATAAAAAAAAAAATTTTTGTAGAAAATTTCCCTTACATTTTGTAAGGAACAGTTTTGGCTGCAAAATTTGCTTTTCTTGAGTTAAGTGTGCATGATAACCCTTAAATTTGAAAATATCAAATTTTCTCTGACAGAATATTTTTTGACTTTTAGGGTTCAAAAAATCGTGTGGCAATTTTGAGCAATAGAACATCGGCTCATGGAGGTTCGGCTTAATCGTAAACTTTTCCGAGAATATAATATTTTTTCATGGGGTTTTGATGAATGTTGAAGCGTTTAAACAATTATAAGTGGTGATGTAAGAGTTGTTAATGTTAATTAGAGATGGGCGACTCACTCACGAATCATTCAAAAGAGTCGACTCTCGAAAATGAGTGAACGAATCATGGTTCTTTTCGAAAGAGTCACGATTCATTTGAATCGACAATTTTGTAAAAGGGCTTTTAAAATTTACTAGGAATAACATTTTCAAGTTGAATTTATCATAGCCAAGCAACTTGAAAATGTATGAATAATTAAAGTTGTTGTACAAAAAATATTCTCATTTAAAAATGGTTATATTTTTCGTTTATTGTGCGAGTACATGATTCATTTTTGATTTTATAAAATGAGCCACCGAATCGGTCAAAAGAGTCGATTCACTTTTGTGAGTGAGTCACTTACGATTCACTCCCAAAAATTGACGATTTTGCACATCTCTAGTATGCATGTAAAGTATCGAAACTTTGCTAAAACCATTGTTTCGCTTTGAAAAACTTGTTGGACAATAGAGGCCCCCAGAACCAGTTTCGGCCAGAGATTTAACTTTGATTCCTAAATTGGCCAATCACATAGATTTCTTATGAGAGTGTCCAATTTAGGTGTATGGAAGTTAAAAATTTTAAGGAAAATGAATGGGTTTTCTTATGTTTTGAACCAATTGAGATGAGTAAATTAATGAAGCTCTATCATGTGAATGTGATCTACTGAACACAAAAGGTTTCATGCTGATTGGCTATGTAAAACGATGTATAATCGACTATGACTACAACTGGCGTATGGCCAAAACCGGTGCTTCTACCCTATCAAAAATATAACTCGTATGTGATTTTTCCTGAAAATTTCATTAAAATCAATCAAACAATGACGAAGTTATAGAATTTTGAAATTTAGACAGCATGCCGTTAACTTTAAAATCTTGTGAGTTACAAGCAAATTTTGAGTTTTTTAAGTGTATTTTTGAAATGAATTTTCTCAATTTAAAAAAATTACATTCTCCCAGTTTTTGCAGAAAATATTGCCTATTGTATGGCCTTTCTAATGCCACTGAAAGAAATATTTTGTCGAACCAACTCCATGAGTTATGGGCATCTAAAGATTGCATAGTTTTTCACTTAAATTTGCTTATAACTTCAAAATCACAAGAGTTACAAGATTGCGATGTTCAGCAAAAATGTGTATCTTTACTTCCTCTGCAACTCTTCTTAAGACCACATTTACGTAAAACTGAAAATAAAAAAGTTAGATCAAAATAACTGATATTTTGGGTTCACCCTAAGTTAAAACTTTCAAAATCAATTTACTTCGCTCAAATGAAGAGTTAGATCAAAAGCCGGAAAAACTACGCTCCAACTCGTGGAAAATTTTCAAAACAATATTTTTGAGAAGATAATGGCTAGAGATGCTAGTATTAGAAAGTCAGCAGAAATTAATAACGCCAAACAATTTTTCGACTGGGCTGTGTCGCAAAAGGTGAAAGACCAATTTAAAAAAGATTGGGAATTTATCTATGCAACTGAAAATGACTATTCAGAGGCTTAAAAATTGCTTTAGGAAAGATTTTCTAACCTTGTTCCAATTCCTGGAACAAAAAAATATCATTCATTTATACCAAAAGACGAACGAAGCATTTTTGCTAGTGAATTAACAGATGCACATGAAAACCAAGAAAATACAGCATGCTTTGTTTTTAATAAAACAAAGAAACAAAAATCTGCTGGTGTTAGCAACCAAAGACAATCTTCCCGGTTGAAAAAAATAGATAGTATTAAGATGAAAATTTAAGTTATATACTGAATAATTGAATTAATAAAATAAAAAAAAATAATAATGATCTTATATGTTCCATACAAAAGAAAGAATCCCTTTTCAGTGTAATGAAAAATTGAGGCAGAAACAGTTTTTTTTTTAGTTTTTCTTAGCGGTGTAATTTTTCATGAAAAATATCATCCATTCCGACTTATACTTCATTAAAACCAATCCCATATCTTTTTTTCAGATGTTTTAGAAGATTTGCAATTGCTTTGATAAAAAATCTTTGTTTTTCCGATGCTTCGATTGAAAATTGGTTTTCAAAGAAAAGGCTAATATGGTCATTTTCCACAAAATTAACCATAACTCAAAAACGGAAAAAAAAGTACATTTCAAAAATTTCAGCGATTAAAGTTTATGAAATTACCTTTTCAAAAATATATTTTTGAAAGTTTTCCACTAGTTGGAACATAATTTTTCCGGCTTTTCTCTACGAATTTTCTCAACGGTGGAAAATTTTGTGGAAAACTGTTTCCAGTTAATATTTTTTTTATTCTTGAGAAAATTTGATTTCATTTTCATAAAAAACTTTGTTTCTACGATGCTTCTTTCTTGAGTTATGATTTTTCAAAGAAAAGGCTCAAAATGGCACACTTGCACATTTTTTACAAAATTGGCCATAACTCAAAAACGAAAAAAAAAAGTACATTTCAAAAATTTCAGCGATTAAAGCTTATGAAATTATCTTCTCAAAAATATTGTTTTGAAAATTTTCCACGAGTTGGAGCATAGTTTTTCCGGCTTTTCTTTACGAATTTTCTCAACGGTGGAAAATTTTGTGGAAAATTTTTTCCAGTTAATATTTTTTTATTCCTGAGAAAATTTGCTTTCATTTTCATGAAAAAACTTTGTTTCTACGATGCTTCGTTATGATTTTTCAAAGTAAGTAGTGTCAAGGGAAAACAAAAAAATTCCAACTGAGCTTTTCGAGAAAATAAGCGACTCTGAATTTTTCTCAATTTTTTTTATTCATATATTGATGAGCCCTGCCTGTGGAAAAAGTTTCATGAAAATCTGAGACCCTTCGGCCCACTTTGTACGGAAATAAAAAAAAATCCCCTTCTCTGAAGACATCGAACGTTAAGACTCACCAGCTGCTATAACTTTTCACAATAGGAAAAAGTCATACTTTGCAAGCTACACAAACATTTCCGGGCTATACAAACATTTAAAATTAAGTTCTGTAACGATTTTGAATTCTATTAAACAAAATAAAAACAAGCCAGAATATTATGCCAGAAAAATAATTTTGGTTGCAAGATGAAATTAGCTCAGTAATGCCGTATAGCACTTGAGCCTTTAAAAAATCAGTTGATTGCGGAAGATTTTTGTGCCATCTAAGTGCAATGTGTCATTGAAAACATTTGAACATGCTTAACAGTATTCGGCATTATTATATTTAAGATTAATGTGTTTATTGGTCACACCTCTAAAATAGCGTAACTCCAGTTTTTTATCTTCTCGTTTAAAACTTCACCCAGAAGTTTCAAAGAAACTCTTTAAACCAGCTTTGATTCAAATTTGAATATTATACTTATTCTGATAATCACGGCCAAGTTACAGTCTGTGCAGCTAAATGACGGTGTCCGTGTCTTTTAAATATTTCAGATTTGCTTTGAATTTGTGAACGCATACAATCAAAAGAGCGTAAATTCAAAACGCCCATTTTTATTGAAATGTTTTGTCGAAATTCTAGCCAAAAGTTGTTCTGTGAACAATTGTTCATGTGTAATTGAACTATCAAACGAAAAACAATTATTTTTTTTTGAATACATTTCTCGCGTTCAGTATTATAAGGGCGTAACTGTAATGATCAATTTCTCTTCATCGATTTTCTCTTTAGCCAATTACTTGGTCGGGTGATTGTTTTTGGCTGCTATTTTCGATTCAGTGGAAATAGCTCACCGTACTTGATCTTGCTGGGTCGTATAATATTACGAGAATTGATTGAATTACGTGTGCTAACCGAAAGAGAAAATCGACGAATAAAAATCGATCACCGCAAATACGCCTGTATGATACTCAATGAAAGATTTTATTTTTAAGATTGTGTTCTTTGCAACCATAGGCTTTGAAACCACTTTGCTCCTTTATTATACCTACAAAGTCAGACATTCTGAAAGTTATTATGGAATCAATCTTTCATACGCATACACATATTTTTCACATCCCCAATTCCGGCAGTCGCGTTCTTCTCATTGCAAAGTTGCAACATCCCCCGCAAGCTCGCATGGAGATTTCACCACTACCCGCGCAAGCGATGATAGCAGAGAAGTATTGCCGTTGTCGTCTCGTCATCAGAGGGTAACGTTCTCGACACAAAGAACGGCGGCGGCGTCTGTCTAGTGGTCTTGGCGTTTAGGGAAGTCGCTCGTTCCAGGAATAAGCTTCTCCCTCGGTGGCGGTCGGTCGTCCGATGGTGATGTGAGGAATCATTTCCTTATGTTCGCTGTATTCAAACGTATCGTAGGGTAGGTGTACCGGTATTCGCCACAGAAAAAATAAAAAAATATTTACAGATCAATTAAAAGATTTTTGAATACTGTCAATAAGTTAAATGAGAGCTTCCAGGACAGGGAAAATATAAAAATTGGTCAGAGATCGAGTACCAGTATTTGCCATGATTTCAATTTCGGTTCCTGAATTCGCCACTAACATTGATTTTTGTGGAGGATGATGAATTCAGGAACATCATGGCGAAAAAAGTGTTAAAAATCTCAAATTTAAGAAATTTTTTAGCTTCTAGCGATTTTTGGGGTTTTTGAGAATGTTGCTACAATTTTTTTTTTTGATTTAATGAGCATTAAACGATGTATGCCCATTTGTATAATCTAGGGTGGTGAATACCGGTACATCTTCCCTATTGAATGGACGTCTCGTCGCTGTAGACGTAGCGTGGAGAGATGCTAATTTGAACGTGATTCGTAAAATTGATACCGCCTGATACCATTGTTGATTAATCAGTTTATTGTTGTTTGGATTGGAGCCATTGATGGGCGTTTGATGATCGAGAATGATGTTGTCTAATAAGGTTGAAGAATAGAATCCTTACTGGGATCAATGCTTTCGATGTAGTGGAGCACGTTCTTGGTTTTTATATATTACTTTGGGAGGGCAAGGAATTTTAATTTGTATATTGAGCAATTTTTTCATTGGTTTTCTATTGAAATGGTGTATTGATTCATTTGCTTCCAGAAAATTGCCGGTTGTGAATATAAATTTGTCTATACATGTACCGAAAACGGATAGAATGAACGTTTAAGAAACTTATGCACGTGGTACTGTCCATGGTATGGTCTTCCAAGGTTTTGTGTCTCATGTGTCGATGGTTCCTCCAGTATCTAGTCATGGAGGTTATACTGTAGCTGTTTGCTATATTGCGTAATTTTGTTATGTTGTATTAGAAGCAAAGAGGTGATCATAGAAACATACTAAACTAAAAAATTCTAATTGTAATAATTATATATCAATCCTTTTAATAACGAGTTATAAAGAGTTGACTGCATAAAAAAATCCAATTTTAAATCATTTTCAATGTTACAATATTAATATATACTTCATGATAAATTACGATCATGTACACTGAACTCAGATGCTATAATTGGATTCATTCGACCTAGAAACAAAAATGTCCGAAAACAGACAACAATACTGTCAAAGTGCACCCAATTTGTACACTAAGCTCCCAATTTTGTTTAAAATTCTTCGCGGACATAAATCACACACTTGCATACAAGCAAGACATTTTCACAACGTTTGTTTTCTTATTATTTCAGTGGAACCGTAATTAAACTTGTTTCGCCCCAAACGGAACCGTGTAGTTCCCAAGCTTTAAAATTTACGCCACCCAAAAAAACATTGCGAGACAAGCCCAGACAGGCACGCCAAAACAGACGTGACACAATTCGTAGAACAACGAAACAACGCAACCCACAATATGAAGACACACAGGCGATGACGACGCGCCCAAATAACCTTAAAATGCAAACTAAATACTTAATAATCCATCAACGGATCCGTCCCACCTCTAAGAAAAAAAAAACAGCTCGAAACGGAACTCGTCCGTTTGAAAACAATAACAACACAACAATCGTGAATTAAAATAAATAACTTGAAAAAAGGAAAGAATCAACAACGGATCGGCATATCTAATATACATAGCAAACAGAACTTGACTGCTACAAAACCAAAAATCACGCCGCAGTCCGGGACGAAAAAGCAAGTTTCAGAAGAAGGCAAAAAGCATACACACCGAGACACGCCGCCGCACAGAGGGGTGACTGGAACAAATTCGTGGCCGTTATTCAAGTTAAAAAAATGGAAACTTGAATTTTGAATTCACATGTAAATAATAAAACACGATGACATTGCATTGGTATCAATTTTTTTTGACGATTATTGTTTTCATTTTACTTTTTTTTTCGGTAGTCCAAAACTCAGTAATTTTCAGTAATCCCTAAAAAAAGGAAAAAAAAGGTGCAAAGCTTATTCTCAGAAAAATATTTTTTCTAGAGTAAGCTTATAAGCTTCTTTTCGGAAAAAGCAAGACAGCTTCCGCCTAAAGAATATCTTTGGCAAACGCTGAAAAGCATATACTCAGATGAAATTTAAATTTTCTGAACAAAATTTATGAACAGAATAATCTTGGAAGCTTCTCCCAGAAGAAAAAAACTAGAAAACTTCTGCCAAGAAGAAGCTAGAAACATCCCAGATGAAGCTGAAATCTATTTCCAAAAGGAAGTTGGAAAGCTTAGAATAAATTAGGAAGCTGTTTCCCAAAAGGAGCTGATATTTCTCTAGAATAATTTTGTTCCTAGAAGTAGCCGATATGCGTCTACTCCGAAGAAGCTGAAAAGCTTCTTCTCATAAGCAGCTGACAAGCATTTTTCTAGATGCTCAAAATAAATTTAAAAGCTTGCGCGCAGAAAAAGACTGAAAGTTTCTTCTAAGAAGCATTTGAAAAGCTTCAAGAAAAAACCTGGATATCTCCCCAGAAGAAGCAGAAAAGCTTCTTTTCATAACAAGTAAAGAATCTTTTTTCATAATAAAGAAGTTAGGAAGCTTTTATCATAAAGAAAACAGAGATCTTCTATTTAGAAGGAAAGTTTTCCTGAAAACGAAGAAGAAGAGGTTTTCTTCTTTTTTTTTCATGGAGAAAATAAAAGCTTATCCCTCAAAGAGAATCTAAAAAGAAGGCTTAAAATCAAAGCTAGAATGTAAATCTATGACAAAAGGTCGAAGGACAAAAGGTCGAAAGGACAGAAGGTCGAAAGGACAGAAGGTCGAAAGGACAGAAGGTCGAAAGACAAAAGATCGAAAGGACAAAAGGTCGAAGAACAAAAAAGAAGAGACAAAAGGTCGAAAATCTTTTTTCAAAGAAGGAAAAAATTCCCACTAAGCAAATCATTTTCGACCTTTTGTCCTTTCGACGTTTTGTCTTTCCTTTTTGTCCATATATCACCAAATAACGTTTATTCAAGTTTTTGGAGTTCTAAAACTTAGAATAGTTAGAAAAGTAAAATCAATTTTTATGCGTCAAACATTTAGGACTATCTCTCAAAAAATATTTTTTCGCTTCTCCCCATGATCAAAACTTGAGAAGTTTCTTTTCAGAATAAAATTAAGCTTTTTCACAGATGATAACAGAAGATGAAAATTTTTTGACCAGGAGAAACTGAAAAGCTTCTTCGAAGATTAAACTTTAAGTCTTCCCAGAAGAAGTTGAAAGATTTTACCAGAAAAAAAGGAAGCTTTTTTCAAGATACGACGGGAAGCTTCTACCATTACTTTGAAAATATATTTTCAAGAAGAAGCTGGAAAGCTAAAGAAAGAAGAAGTCGAAAGATTTTATCAGAAAAAAATGGAAGCTTCTTTCAAGATACGATTGGGAAGCTTCTACCATTACTTTGAAAATATATTTTCAGGAAGAAGCTGGAAAGCTAAAGTTGATAATAAACTGGAAAGCTACTTTCGAGAAGCAGGTGAAAAGCATTTTCATAAAAGGATGGGAATGTTTGCTAGAAGAAGAAATTGGAAAGCTGCTAAGAAGAAGCATGAAAGCTTGTAGAGACACGAAGCTTGGAAACTTTTTCCAATATAAAGCTTGAAAGCTCCTTCAAAGAAGAAGCTTAAGAACTTCTTCCAAGGAGATACTTAAAAACTTCATCCA
Source organism: Aedes aegypti (assembly GCF_002204515.2). Lineage (NCBI taxonomy): Eukaryota > Metazoa > Arthropoda > Insecta > Diptera > Culicidae > Aedes > Aedes aegypti. The sequence continues at coordinate 79,157,768 of NC_035107.1, forward strand.
AGAAGAAGCTTGAAAATTTTCTTCAAGATGCTTTAACACTTCTTCAAATAAGAAGCTCATGAAGAAACTTGAAAACTTCTTCCAAGAAGAAGCTTGAAAACTTCTTCCTAGAAGAAGTTTGAAAACTTCTTCAAAGAAGAAGCCTTACAACTTCTTCCTAGAAGAAGGCTTTAAACTTCTTCCTAGAAGAAGCTTAAAAACTTCTTCCAAAAAGAAGCTTGGAAACTTCTTCCAAGAAGAAGCTTGAATTTTTTTTTTCCAAGAAGAAGCTTGAAAACTTCTTTTAAAAAGAAGTTTGAAAACTTCTTCCAAGAAAAAGCTTGAAAACTTCTTAAAGAAGAAGCTTGAAAACTTCTTCCAAGAAGAAGCTTGAAAACTTCCACAAATAAGCTTGCAAACTTCTTCCATAAAGAAGCTTGAAAACTTCTTCCATGAAGAAGCTTGAAAACTTCTTCCGTGAGGAAGCTTGAAAACTTCTTCCGTGAGGAAGCTTAAAAACTTCTTCCGTGAGGAAGATTGAAAACTTCTTCCGTGAAGAAGCTTGAAAACTTCTTCCAAGAAGAAGCTTGAAAACTTCTTCCAAGAAGAAGCTTGAAAACTTCTTCCAAGAAGAAGCTTGAAAACTGCTTCCAAGAAGAAGCTTGGAAACTTCTTGCAAGAAGAAGTTTGAAAACTTCTTCAAAGAAGAAGCCTTACAACTTCTTCCTAGAACAAGCCTTAAAACTTCTTCCTAGAAGAAGTTTGAAAACTTCATCCAAAAAGAAGCTTGGAAACTTCTTCCAAGAAGAAGCTTGAAAACTTTTTCCAAGAAGAAGTTTGAAAACTTCTTTTAAAAAGAAGTTTGAAAACTTCTTCCATGAAGAAGCTTGAAAACTTCTTCCTAGAAGAAGCTTAAAAACTTCATCCAAGAAGAAGCTTGGAAACTTCTTCCAAGAAGAAGCTTGAAAACTTTTTCCAAGAAGAAGTTTGAAAACTTCTTCCTAGAAAAAGCTTGAAAACTTCTTCCTAGAAGAAGCTTGAAAACTTCCACAAATAAGCTTGCAAACTTCTTCCATGAAGAAGCTTGAAAACTTCTTTCTAGAAGAAGCTTAAAAACTTCATCCAAGAAGAAGCTTGGAAACTTCTTCCAAGAAGAATCTTGAAAACTTCTTAAAGAAGAAGCTTGAAAACTTCCACAAATAAGCTTGCAAACTTCTTCCATGAAGAAGCTTGAAAACTTCTTCCTAGAAGAAGCTTAAAAACTTCATCCAAGAAGAAGCTTGGAAACTTCTTCCAAGAAGAAGCTTGAAAACTTTTTCCAAGAAGAAGCTTGAAAACTTTTTCCAAGAAGAAGTTTGAAAACTTCTTTTAAAAAGAAGTTTGAAAACTTCTTCCTAGAAAAAGCTTGAAAACTTCTTCCTAGAAGAAGCTTAAAAACTTCTTAAAGAAGAAGTTTGAAAACTTCCACAAATAAGCTTGCAAACTTCTTCCATGAAGAAGCTTGAATACTTCTTCCATGAAGAAGCTTGAAAATTTCTTCCGTGAGGAAGCTTGGAAACTTCTTCCGTGAGGAAGCTTGAAAACTTCTTCCGTGTGGAAGATTGAAAACTTCTTCCGTGAAGAAGCTTGAAAACTTCTTCCAAGAAGAAGCTTCAAATCTTTTTCCAAAAAAGCTTGAAAACTTCTTCCAAGAAGAAACATAAAAATTTCATCCAAGAAGAAGCTTGAAAACTTCTTCCAAGAAGAAGCTTGCAAACTTCTTCCAAGAAGAAACATGATAATTTCTTCCAAGAAGAAGCTTGAAAACTTCTTCCAAGAAGAAGCTTGAAAACTTCTTCCAAGAAAAAGCTTGAAAAATTCTTCAAATAAGAAGGTTGGAAACTTCTTTTAAAAATAATCTTTGAAAGTTCAACCGAGAAGCAGCCTAATAAATAATTCCATGATGAAGTTTGAAAATTTCAAAAAACCTGGGAAGCCTCTTTCATGAAAAAGCTTTCTATCCAGAATTATCAGAAAAGTTTCATTTGAGAATTAACTGGAAAGTTTCTTCTCAGAATTAGCTGGGACGTTTACTCCCCGAAATAGTTGAAATATTTCTTCCCAAACGAAAGTGAAAGGCTTCTTCTAAGAAAAAGTTTAAATGCTTCTTCCAAGCTGGAATGCTTCTTCCAAGAATTAACTGGAATGCTTCTTCCAAGAAGAAGTTGTAAAGCTCCTTCCAAAAAATAGTTGTAAAGCGTCTTCCTAGAAGATGCTGGAATGCTCCTTCCGAGAAGAAGCTGGAATGCTTCTTTCAAGAATTAACTGTTTCAACTTAAATAGTTAACAATTCTCTCGTTTTGTCGTTTTGTCATTTCGACTATTCGAGCACAAAATAATTTTGGTCAAAGATTGACCCAAATTACTCCTGTGCGCGCCGCCGTACCGATTGGTGTGCTTGTCTTCTCGGTGGCTTTGTTTACGAAATTAGTCGCGTCGTTTGCACGCGTCTCAACGGTTTGTTTGCCTCTGTTTGTAAGTGCTCTTCCGCCCAATATGTCGTAATACACCTTGAGCAGGAGAAAACTACCCTACCGACAGTGAACAGTCGACACATCATCCCGTCAGGTTGTTATGAGTTTTATAAAACGCAACGTAAGAAGCGTTCTTTGTTCTTCAGAACTACGTGATTTGTCTCGCGCCACACCACAGTCTCAAGGTCTCAAGGAATGAGGAGGAAAAACTACACTGAAGATACTTCGCCTACGATTTTCATATGATCGTTCTTTTGAAACACTTCAGATGAAAATCCTTATGAAAAGCATACGATTTTTTATGAAATCTTTTCATAAGAATATCATATTGAAGTAAAAACTTTTTCTTTTGGTAAAATTTCATAGTCGATTCGTCTGATTTCCGAACTAGCAATATCCTCAGTGTAGAAATCCCAGGAGATTCCTACCAGGCGAAAAAAACGCAACTGACTTGATGACCATCGTCCACTGTCCAGTTGTGACCGGTGATAGTTACCGGCGGTTAGTAACCTCTCGGCCGTTGTTCGTCGGTGGCATATATCCATAGACAAAAGCCGGTGAAGAGCGAGAATTGAGAGGGCTTATTAAATATGATTGCCGCCGTATAGCGTTGTAGTTTATGAACTGCGCTCGTTATAGACGTTGGTTGACCTGTGATATGCTGCAACCACAAATGTGCAGAGATATATCGGTGGATGACCGGTACGGCAAAGATGAATGATGATTACCGGAACCGTTACGAGTGCAGTTGTTTGGGCTAACTAGTGGTGGAGTGTGACGTTTGTCTTTATGATTGCTGAAGGAAAAAAAAACTTAAATCTTACATTGCAGAAGATGACAACAGAAGCAATGTTTTACAAGGCTTTCAATGTGATTAAATTTTTCCAGCTTTTGGCCTTAGGACGCATGAAACTTTCAAATACTAAAATAAATTGAGGTACCATAATTTCAAGAATTCATGGAGTTATTTTCGTAAGCTAGAACGATGGGAGAGAAATCAGATGCACTTTTCAATGTCATAAAGATATGAATGTAGATTATAGAGATTATTATATGATTGAAAGAATCTAGTGATTAAGCTTTCTTTAAAACAAGATAACCTATACTCTTGTCATATTTTAATAAATTCAACTCACCGAAGAGTGTGACTAATCTTCCCAAATTAGAACAATGAAGTCGGCAGACTTGTCACTCTTGTGTCCTAACGACTGTCTTTCGCCACAAGCGAGCGCGTCACCGTTATTGTTAGCAAGAAGTACCCGACCGAACGATGACACAATCCATAAAGCATATGCGTGTTGCATATGTGTATACAACGGTCGTGACCTTCAGTTGGTGCCGTCGAAAAATGCAAGAAACTGTTAAAAGAAAGCTTCTCGTTCATAGCGTAGTCTTTCTTGTGGTCGTCATAGCGCCATGGGAGCTGTTATCTCATTTCGTTGACTGATACCTAGAAGGTCCGTTCAACTGGCTAGGGTAGCTGACTTGTAGTTGTGGGAAGTCTTGTCATCATTTAACACCATATGGACGACGGGATAGTGGCTCACATAGACCTGCCGACTGGAATACATATGAAACATACATCGATGGTAATCTTGATGTTAACATTTCTTTGCAAACAAAACTTGATATCGACAATACTCCCGAAACTTTAACAAATTTCATTGTGGAAGCAAGGGGCATTGCAATACCAAAATGAAAAAATGAATCCGAATCCGTGATTATAGACGATGATCTTCAACGCACTCGCGATCTTGCTATGAAAATTATATGGAATTTAAAAACGATTTTCTAAATTAGGAAACAAAAATTTTGAAAACAAAATTTCTCAATTGGACTCTGGCTCTAAGCCCTTTTGGAAATTATCAAAAAAATTGAAAAAAAAACCTCAGAAGCCAATTACGGCCTTGAAAGACGAACACAAATTATAACCAACTAACTCATTAATCGAATTGAAAATCAAATTACTCAGGATTTCGAATGCATTCTCAATTAAATGAATGTTTTCGAAAATTCCTGAGAGACTGATTTGGATGATGTGAAAACCATTATAAAAAAATAAAAAAAAAACAATATGAAAGCTCCTGGCGAGTATGGAATTTTCTACATCCACATCAAGAAACTTTCTGAGAGTAGCTTATTATTCTTGATTGATATATTCAACAAAAGTCCGCAGTTGGCATATTTTCCTGACAAATGGAAAAATCACAAGGTTTTACCAATTTTAAAACCGTACAAAAATCCTGTAGAAGCTTCCAGCTATCATCCAATCAGCTTGCTTTCCTCCATCAGTAAACCTTTTTAAAAGCTCATTTTGAACAGAATGGTGCTCCACATCAACAAAAATTCAACTTTTGTGATTTACATGGACATCCGATCACTCATCAACTGTTACGGGTAACTAATTTGATTCGTTCCAATAAATCTGGAGGCTATCCTACTGCTCTTGGTTTTCTAGACATAGAAAAAGCATTCGACAGTGTTTGACATGAAAGTTTGATTGTAAAATTAAAAAAAAACTTAAATTTTCCAACATACATTGTTAGAATAATCCGAAGTTATCTGTTAAATCGTACACTTCAGGCTAATTATCAGAACCTCAGGTCTGAAAGACTTCCTGTAAGAACTGGTGCTCATCAAGGCAGCATTTTGGGACCAATATTAGGCAGCGTCCATTTATTACGTAACGCTAAAATTGGAAATTTTTGGACCCCCTCCCCCCCTCCGTAACGCTTTTTTGTATGAAAAGTTTCAATTTTGTGTATGAGCCGTAACGCTTGAGCCTACTCCCCCTCCCCCTAGAGCGTTACGTAATTTGTGGATGCCGCCTTATACAATATTTTCACATCTGACTTACCTGAGTTACCTCAGGGATGTCAAAAATCTTTGTTTGCGGATGACACAGGCCTCTCCGCCAAAGGACGAAGCCTGCGTGTCATCTGTAGTTGATTGCAAAAAAGTTTGGATATTTTTTCTTCATACTTGTAAAGATGGAAGATTTCTCCTAATGCTTCCAAAACTCAACTAATAATATTCCCACATAAACCAAAAGCTCTTTATTTGAATCCTTCAAGTAGACATGTTGTCACATTTAGAGGGGTATCAGTAAATTGCTCAAATGAAGTTAAGTATCTAAGGCTCATGCTACATAAGAATTTAACTTTCAAAAATCACATTGAGGGCATTCAAGCCAAATGTAATAAATATGTAAAATGTCTTTATCTTCTTATTAATAAAAATCAGAATTTTGTCTTGAGGTTAGGATAAATCGGAGCCAAACTTCAAATTTTCAAGAGCACAAATCTGGAGAATCTAACATCCGTTTAAGCTGAAAACTTTATCGATTGGTCACAAGCTGGTATAGTACCAATGAGCTACATAGAATATCCAATGTTGAAACATTGGAACAAATGTCAAATAAAATAATTTCAGGCAAAAATAGTTGCAATCTTTTATTGCCACGATTAATGCGTTATATATTTAGGTAAAGTTAGGTTATGTAAACTGAAAGCGTTTTTTTTTTCTCTTATAAGCAGGTGATATCAACTCACCTCTAAAAAATCTGAACTGCTACGGCAAATAAAATGTAATATGTGTTAAAAAAAATTGATAAAATCTTAATTTTTTTTACCAAATTAGGATGATAGTGTTGTCTAATAACACAGAACACCTAGATATAAGAAATTCCAGTTTCATTCCGTAGATTCCTGTTTGATCTCTTTTTTTCAGACAGGTCTTCAAGAATGTAAAGATCGCCACTAGCCTGATACGTACCTACCTAACTGCTGTTGCTAATAACATGCAAAAAGCAGCTAATGAGGCTCACCTAGACGGGCAGAGACCTCGGAAATTCTACTTCCTTACTATCGTCCAGAATCCATACACCTACCGTGTTTACAATAAATAAATCCATCAGATACCAGATGTTTAACCATAAAACCCTATAATAAAAACGATGACGATGTCAATTGCCGCACCGCGCGGGGGGAACCTTTTTCCAAATATGGTCAAAAGGAAGTTTCATTGAGCCCATCGTTCACACAAATCAGCCACATTACAATACAACAGTCGGTGGGAACCGGCTAACGGGGCACAGCACAATGGTGCCGATCATAGGACAAAACTCGGAAAATAAGGAAACACCTACCCAAAAACAGTAGCTATGTGAAATGTAGAGACTAATGTAATTTTCAATGTAACTTTTTTATTTTAATATGAATACACTTGTAACTTCCTGAGCCTAGTGGTTAGAGCCCACGGCTACAAAGCAATGCCATGCTGAAGGTGTCTGGGTTCGAATCCCGGTCGGTCCAGGATCTTTTCGTGATGTAAATTTCCTTGACTTCCCTGGGCATAGAGTATCATCGTAACTGCCACACGATACACGAATGCGAAAATGGCAACTTTGGCGAAGAAAGCTCTCAGTTAATAAGTGTGGAAGTGCTCATTGAGCACTAAGCTGAGAAGCATTATTTGTTCCAGTGAGGACGTAATGCCAAAAAGAAGAAAAAGACTTAACGATTTTGCAACAAAAATTGTAATATTTTATTCATTTTATCATGATACAGGTAATCTTTCAAATAACACTGCGTTTGCCAAATGTTAATAAATTCCTAATTCCTTTCTTTTAATGTTTTCAACGACAATCTCGAGAGTGTTTTGATAATCAAACCATAGGGGCTGTCCATAAATTACGTAAGACATTTTTTTTTAGATTTTTCAACCCCCCCTGGTAGGATTTTTTTTGTATGAAAATCCAAAATAAATTGTATGGCGCCTAAGAAATCTCAAACCCCTCCTCCCCCCATAAACCCTTACGTAATTAATGGTGTCCTTATCCGATTTTGAATTAACTAATTTATAACCGCTTCGTAGAACAACTGGAACCACTGTGCACAGCGAGCAAGCACGCGACATATGACGAAACCGGCGAAGAGTGGTGACAGTGGCGAAGGCGGTGGGCCTTTGAGATAAGATTTGGATTTCTTGTATGATTTCGCGTGGCTAGCTGTGAGATGGCATGAGGATTTCGTAGAAGGCTGCCCGAGGGGAAATGTCGATGTTGTGCGCTACTGCAAAATATGGCTTTGTGACCATCTAAGGTCACAAAGTGTCGTGATGCGGCTCGCGACGGAAGCTTAAGTCTTGAGGCAATTACCCAGTGAGGGTGATTCCGGTTGGATTGCAGAGTCCGGTGGGTTACCATTGAACAGAGGTGCGCGACTATTTCAAAGGCACGGTGTGTCTAAAACCGTTATGAATAAAAAAAATGATTATCAATTTTTCACTCCCATTCGAAAGATATGGTATTTTAGCATCCCCTCCGAAAATTTGAACACATTTCATCGATTTAGAAGTACAATACCGTTTTGACTCATATTCCGAACACTTGAGGCTAACCGTGACTTCAAATCCATCTCATGGGCAAAAATTAGATGATATTTGTGAAAATTACAATTTCTTCGCACAGTCTGACTGTTGGCTGTTGGGTATGCCAACGAGAATGAATATTTAATTATTTAACTATTTGTTTGGTATTGTTCTTATAAAAAAAGTATGGAACAACCTTTTGATTCAAAGGCTGAACACTGCGTTCATTCTGCCTCATATTCGGAACATCTTGATTCAAATTCCGAACAGCACGAATAAATCGTATTCAAACGAATATTTTCGCAAATAAACTTATCTGAGCTAGTCCTACTAACCTCGAACTAGCAAATCTTCACTACTCCCGAGGTCTTAAATGCATTGGAATATGTTTAAATTGAATTGCAATTGACTGCCATTTGGTATCAATTTGATGACATATTTCAGCGAAACATTTCAACCAATCGCCATACAAAACCCGAGTGTTCGGAATATGAGTCTGTTTGGAATTTGAGACAAAACGAGACTAACTTTATTAACGAGATTTTCAACCATGGGATATTAACTTGGGACTAACGGCTTTAAAGCTCTACTTCCCTTCCGAAGAAAGTCGTCACTATAACCTTTTACGTTATAGGTGACTAACCTCGGGGATGGGATTCGATTTCAGGTCCTCGGCGTGAGAGGCGTGAGTTCTAACCACTACACTAGGCCCGTCCCCAGTTCGTTGAAACGTCATTTAACTTATGTTAATTATTCCAAAATATTTAATTCCCAATGTGTACCAAATGTTTTGAAAAGATCACACCACATAGGTTTTTCAATCAAGATATCCGAGAATTTTCCTTGTTTTTGGTACAAAAATGTACTGGAAGCCTGGAGAGAATAGAGCCAAAGAATATGATCTAAAATAGTATCCGATCTTACTTTATAATTTTATTTTATATAGTTTTCTACATTCACTAACGAGACGCAATCAAAGAACCAAACACTACTAAACTCTTATTTTTCAAGCAAAAGGGTCTCTAAAATAACTTTTTTCACTGTCAAACCTGGTGTTAAATTCTAGAGGCTTTAGAATAACCTTCAGAGATTTTATCATCAGATTTTTTTTTTCTCAAACTTCTATAGAAAACATTGCAGGAACTCTTTTAGCGAATTCTCCGGAGATTTATCCTAGAATACTTCCAGTAACTCGTGCAGGAACCAAAAGAATGTTGTAGAGAATTTTCTAGAATTTGCTGCAAGAAATCGTTGAGTAGAAGTGTTCAACGCTACTACCTCTAATAATTTTCACAGAGACACTATGAAAACTATCAAGAGACCATCTCAGTATTTCCTCCAGAAACACTTCCATTTTTTTCACTGTTTTAGATATTTGCTAGCCTGAAAAGCTTACAAGAACTCCTGCAGGAGTTAATACGCCTATTTTTTGAGTGATTCTTCCAACAATTTTTATCTCATGAAATCATCCATAGTTACTCCCAGGAATTGAGGCATACACTCCTCCAGGCATTATGCCAGGACATCGATTGAAAACTCTTACAGTAATTCATAAACAAATTCAAAATGATATTCCTCATAAAGTTCCTTCAAAAATTTCTCTTTGATTTTCTCCAGAATTTCACCTCTAGTAACTTCTTCAGTAAAATCTCTATGAATCTATCAAAGGTTTCGATCCAAATCCAGTACATATTCCAGTAATTCATCTGATTGTTCCTACACTTTTTGTTCGATTCCTTTTCACGTTTTTCAAGGATTTCATTTAGAAAATCCTGCGGGCTATTTTCCAGAGATTCATTTGAATATTTTTCCAATAATTATCTTTGCAATTCATTTATAAAGTCCTCCAACACTTTATCAAGAGTCCAGGAGTTCTTTCAAAGACTTTTGTAAGAATTTATAAGCGTACCAAATCCATTTATTTCCGTTTTTCTTATTTTATTTTCAAACTCAACTTTAACTACAATTTTAAATTTTGAAAATAAGTGGATGTTCAGTAGCTGAATTACATGCTCCATGTTCTTCATAAAATTGAGCTTGATGTTGGAGTTTTGAAGTTCGTTATGAGAAAGCCCATCTTTCACTTCTCGATAAAGAAATAAACTTAATTTCAATCTGGGCAAAGGCACAACCTTGTGATCAGCTTGATTGCTGTCAGGTCTCGGGGCTTAAATGTATCTTTACTCTGAAGAGAAAGATGCACACTAGTGGTGTCAATGGTGATAATAATCAAAAGTGTTTTCTAATGAACACTATTGATTACCATCGCCGTGAACTGATACTTTACGTGGTCTATGATGAAGCGACCCTTGTTTGTTTTTTCTATACGCATTTTATTTATACTTCCAGACACTCATCCGGAGCATTATTTTATTTGTTTTAATGTGCATCAAAACCTCCTAACATTGAAGAAATCGCGCTGAACAGGAACACGCATGGCCGTACAAGGATACAGCAGAATCTTATTAAATCCGTTTCTTATACCAATAATATCGCAATTTACTAATTACTAATTATAACACTCTCTTCTCGTCAGCTAGCGTCATTTCAGGATTAAGTTTTTCATCATAGCATTGAATATATTATAAAAACTGATAAAGTGTTCAAATTGAAGCATGGAACATATGCGTTATGAAAGAAGTTTTGTGTGGTCAAACGAATGCCGTCAGACTAAAAAAACTTGTGACTAATCGCTATCTCTATTTATAGGTACCCGTAACCGCAAATAGGAATAGTAACTCATGAGAAAAAACTAGGATATAAGTGAGTAGGAAATAATCACTAACACCCCCAACACTGAAAAGGTAAGCACATATACTATTCCATTAATTCCATTCTAAAATAAATCTGATTAAGGAGTGTTATCTTAGACGCGTACTCGGAGGTAGTTTTAGTGAAAACAGGTAGCCCAGTGTAAGTTATTAGTATAATCTGCGCTTGTGATTGCTGTGCGATGCGCTTCATTATTGCAGGACATTGTTCTCATTATTATTGCGGCCTTCAGCCCCTCGACGAGATCACCTTAAGAAGATATATGAATAATCTCGTTGCTGGTTTTGAAAATAGTGATAATGTAATAATATAGTGAGATGACGTTATTGTGTCGAATAAGTTTGTGTGGTTAATAGTAGTAAGCTACAAAGATGGTGATTATTCGAGTGATGATAGTTGGTGATATTATGAATATTAGTGATATAAGCAACAAAAACCTTACTTTTATTTTAATGAAGATAATGATATTGAGTGTTGATATGATTTATTTATTACAGTGATTATTTTGTAATGAGAAGTTTTATACTTTAAACCTGATAGAGCAGTAGTGTTGTGTTGCGGCTGGGTTATAGATGTGATGTTAATAACAAAATTGGTACAGATAATGGTGACGCTGTTAGTAGAAATTCAGTTGATAATAAAGATAGTGATATCAATACCAGTGAATAGTGCTATGAAGTAATCTAATAGTTATCAAGTGAAGTGATAGTGTGAAAAGAACGTTTTCCACCTTCTACCGTAACCTTCTGAGACAGATCGCAACAGTGTCTTCTTGGAAGCCATCTTTCCGTGCACGTCTGGTGAACTGCTTCAGAAGGATTACGTCCTCTTTTCTATGTAAAGTCTAGTTTAGAGCTTTGGACAGTATTCACTGTACGGCTAGCAACATACAAAAAAAAAAAAAAAAAAAAAAAAAAAAAAAAAAAAAAAAAAAAAAAAAAAAAAAAAAAACTTAATTTCAATCGAACTTTGACAAATGATGTAGGTCAAATTGGTTAAATAAAATATCACTGGGTTCTTACAAAACCTTGAGCGATAATTTCGCACAATTCTGAGAAGATTTCAAGCACAGCCCTGTGCAAGATTCTTTAAAATATTAGACATTTCTCCAAAAATTTTAGGCACGATTCTCACAAAACCACTAGCATGAATTTTATGTAAAACTGGTGCAGGATTTTTATGTGTGTTGGGTATGATTCTTACTGAATCTTTAGCAGTATCTTCGAATCTGGTACATAACCATAGGGTAGGGCATTCACACATTCCAAGATGGGTTTCTAAAAAAAATCTTACCTGGAGCCAAATTAAATACTAGAGAGCAATTCAATGAATTCCTGAACAGGATTACAAAACAAATCTTAAACAAGATTCAGGCATAATGCTATGCATACATTTTCACAAAATCATGCGCCTAATCCTTATTTAATCTCAGGCGAAATTCTCGCAAAATCTTGGGTAGCTTTCTCGAAAAATGTTGGAGATGTTATTTTTAGAATTCTGGGAAGGACTTTCTTATAAAAACTCGGATTGCAATCTCAAAAAAAATAAGGTAAGATGTTCAAAAAAAAAAAACTCAAGAATCTGCAAGATTTTTTTTTTTCAAATTAAAAAAAATAGGTTTTGACTGATTTTGCTCGATTTTATAAAAAAAAAACTTTCTGTGGACTACGAATAATTTGGCCCGCAACCAAATGTTGTTGCTGAGATTTGACCCACCGTTAAAAAAATGATTGCGCCTAAAACGTTAATTTTAGATACAACCACTTTTTCTAAGAAAATCTCTGATAACTCTGCAACCATAAGATATAGAACAGTAGTGTCTTCGGCAAAAAGTTGCGCAATCAAAAGTTCTAAAAGCGCTCGGAACAAAGTTTTTCCAAGAAATTATCGTATTAAAAGTTATAAAAAAAACTGTTTTTTAAGGACCACCCTAACTTATTTGTTTAAAAACATCATAATTCGTGAACCGTAAGAGATAGAAACTTGAGTACTTCGGCGAAGTTGTTCAAAATTGGTTGTTCCAAAATATTGTAGAACATTGTACAGGCCTAAATGCGTAAACAAAAATGATTATACAGGTCGGACTCGATTATCCGGAGTATCGATTTTTTTACTCCGGATAATCGAATCCTCCGGATAATCGAATCACTAAGAAAAATATTGAAATCTTCGATAAAAGAACTTATTATATCATCTTTTTTCGTTGTTTTGACTATATGATGCGGTGGCCAGAAATTATTTCTAGAATCAGTAGGGGTCTTTACAAGAAAAACGAAAATTTTATCAGCATACACAAAAAAACACTTTTTTAAACCCCCCTTTCCTTCAAAAAACAAATTCCGGATAATCGATTCTAAAATTCCGGATTGCGTACACTAGAGCAGCGAGCTCGATTTGGCGCACGGGGTCATCTACGCTTAATACCTTCAGGGCCGTTGGGGTTGGGGGACCACTTAGCGTCCACGTAAGGACTTATAATTTTTACCTGATTTTTTTCTTACCAAAACGAGCACTCTACAATGACGAACTCATAACGCATCGCATTTTCGAAAAATAAGGGTCAGCCTATCGACACTATAATGTGCAGTGCTGATAAATGTCAAAATTTTAGAAAAGTAAAAGATTCTTTCACATTACCCCGAATACCATTACCCCGAATGTAGCATTACCCCGAATTCCATCATCCCGAATGCTGTTTCCCCGAATTTACAATTATCTTGACACGATGACATTGATGACATTTCCCCATGAAATTTGAATTGTAATGGGTAATATCATTCAGGGTTGTGGGCCATTTGGGGATATGGAATTCGGGGTAATGGCATTCGGTTCAATGACATTCGGGGTAATGGCGTTCGGGATAATGTGGTAGAATCGATATTCATCACATTTATCAGCCCTGGTCGCTACTAGCTCTGCCCATGCGATCAAAATCAATCGCTTTAGTTTGCGATTGCTTTGAAGAAATATCTTTTAAATTTAATAGATGCTTTAGAAGTTTTATGTATGAAATATTGGTATGAACAATGAATCTATATTAAAGGAATAATGAAAAACACATCAAAGATGGTTTATTTATAAATACAATCCTTGATACTGGCCCAAAATTTCATACTTTGTATATGGCATACTTTTTGAAAAATGTTGACAAATTTTCAGAAAAGGTGCACTAATGCTATATATTTTGTATACCATATCAATCTTATACACATTAGTTTTTCGTTTTTAGAATCCTTTTATTCTTAAAATAATATAAGGCTTATTTTAATATGCTATTAATTCTAATATTCTATTAAATACACAAACTTCGATACTTGTGATCCCGTCAGCGAAATGTCTTCATCAAATTCACAGGGAGGATACTTGATAATAAATAATTCATAAAATCATATATGCATGCAGAATGGTGGCAGAATTATAGTTCTTTTTTTCATTAATAACGGTCTACAGACACACCGTGACTGTCGGTGAGGGTGGCTACACTTACGATCGGAGACCTTGGCGAAGACAAGAATTTCGTCAACGAACTCTCGATGCGACGACCTGCTGCTGGAGTATGCTTCGAGCAGATTGATTGGTGTTTGTTTGTGTTGCTTCTTTCTCTTCTTGGGGCGTTGCGGCGGTGGGTGCGATGTTGATTTGCCATATCTCCGAAAGGCGTAAGTGGTGAATGGGTTTCGATTCTCGACTCGTAGTTTAGTTGCAGCTGACGAGCTCGCGTGAGTAGGTGTAAATTGTTTGCGCGTTGACGGCTATTAGTCCGGTGTCGTGTCTCGGTAAAACGGTCGTTTGTATAGTGGATTCTGACAAAGACGGAGGACGGCGCTAGCTGCGCCTATTAGCGGAGTACGGCAGCGTAGGACTTGGATTGACCTTATCCTGGATGGAGTGGATTCGAGCAAAGTGGTCTTAATACGGTTTATTAGACGCGCTGAGGAAAGTTAAGGGCTTGTGTGCGTGTATTCACTGAATACATTTATGAGAGAGATTTACAAGTGCTTTGCGGAGAGGGCGATAATAGATCTAATAATGGGGTCTTCGTTAGCATTGTGGTGACGTATACGGCAATAAAGGATTGCCATTCTGGGTTCGATTCCCCGTACGATTAGGAATCTCCTGTTTGGAGAAATTTCCTTGATCGTCATGAGTCATCATAATTTACTTTAGACAAGGAAATTTCTCAGTTGATGTACTTTTAAAACACTAAACCGAGAAGCAGGTTCTGTTGTAGTGGGGGTGTGCTGCCAAGAAGAAGAAAAGTAATGGTCGTAGTCATACTCGGTAATTTTCTTGAATTGGCATAGTTTGTTCCAGGCAGACACTTATCAAACATGATTCATTACCGAAAGGTAGATGATAAGAAAAGAGAGGGTTGGTCCAATTATGGAACAAATAAAGATTATGATCAGCCTTATTCTGTAATATCAACTGATGGAATTTGAACTTGCCACCATCAGCATGGTTTAACGTAATAGCTGCGCGTTTACTGCTAGGACTAGTTGAACCCCAAGTTACCTTTCACAAATCCTACTAATTTCTTAATTATTATTTATCGTTTTCTACCAGCCGAGTAGAAGTTTTAACAAATATCGAAAAATTAAACATTACATATACTTTGCATTTGGGATAAACGGAGAAATTGAAGTGCGTAACCGCTACGCCATGGAACGCAGCAGTTACCCTGGATTCGATTTCAACTCGATAATCACGTCCCTAGTCAGTGATTTTCAATAGCGATCTATACCGATTCGTTTTGAATCGTTGACGATCGCCATCGTTGTCTTTCGCAAAACGTACCTTTTTCAGAAGAATTAGATGCCCATCCAACAACAACGCTCGTGGCGCAACGGTAGTGCGCCCTATCTAGTCAATTGGGAGTCGTGAGTTCGATTCCCACCGAGAAGACGTGCAACTTATTTTCAAATTTTACTTCAATTCTTCCATTTAACCCAATTGCAAAGTATACGAAATGATTAGTTTTTTGAGCGTAGTACTGAATATTGCAGCACCTTGAAAAATTTAGCATCACATAAAAAGAATATTATCTCGTGATTCTGAAGTACTAGATCAATGTATTTTTGAGGTTATCTTGAAAAATACGTCTTTGAGCTCCTGCGATTTTTTATTTTTGTTGAAAAAACTTTTATCACTGGATTTTGGGTGATGCTAAACTTAAAAGTGCTGCAATACTCAGTATTGCAACGATTCCATACTTATAGTGGGTAGTGTATACCTAATTATAAATATTACAGCAACTTAAACTGCCCATAAATGCTTATCAGTCCCATGTTTGTTGAATTTACTATTCTCGTAGGACAATTATCATTTATACAGGACGTCAAAATTTGATTTTTTAAATCTATTTTGCATGAAGAGATTTTACTCCATGTCTCATTTTACTATGCCTATAAATTATTTTAAATTTCGTCACAATTGTTCTACATTTCCCGTTTTTTTTTCTATCCCTTTCCAGAATGAATCCCGCAATCAGTGAGCATGAGGCCGCGTCGCTGGCCGCAGAAATGTTCGATCATTTCTGCGCGGCCACAACCATGCGCCAGATTCTCGGTTTGTACAGAAACATGTGTGATATCCTGAACCTGAGGCCCGGTCCGCTGAATGAATTCTACCCAAAGTTCAAAGCGAAAATCCGCAACTGGAAGGCGCAAGCGCTGTGGAAGAAGTTCGACGCCCGGGCCTCCCATCGGGTTTACAACAAAGGTACCGCCGCTAGCGGAACCCGTGTACTAGTCATCGGCGCAGGACCCTGCGGTCTGCGTACGGCAATCGAAGCACAACTTCTCGGTGCTAAAGTGGTAAGTACAGGCTTGTTCCCTTGATCAATTTGATCCCCATTAGCCGCGTAACTGACCCCGGTTTCTTTAGGTTGTGGTAGAAAAACGTGATAGGATTTCTAGGAATAACGTACTACATCTGTGGCCATTTCTGATCACCGATCTCAAAGCGCTCGGAGCGAAAAAGTTCTACGGTAAGTTCTGCGCCGGTTCGATCGATCACATCTCGATCCGGCAGCTGCAGTGTATCCTGCTGAAGGTTGCTCTGCTGTTGGGTGTCGAGGTGCACGAAGGGTTATCCTTCATACGAGAACTCGAACCCAAAGATGGCTGTGGTTGGCGAGCGGCCGTATCTCCAGAGGATCACGCCGTGTCGCACTACGAGTTCGACGTGCTGATCGGTGCCGACGGTAAACGTAACACTCTGGAAGGCTTCAAGCGGAAGGAGTTCCGTGGTAAACTCGCAATCGCCATCACTGCCAACTTTATCAACAAGAAAACAGAAGCCGAAGCCAAGGTGGAAGAAATCAGCGGCGTAGCGTTCATCTTCAACCAGTCGTTCTTCAAGGAACTCTACCAAACAACCGGTATCGATCTGGAGAACATCGTTTACTACAAAGACGAAACACATTACTTCGTGATGACCGCCAAAAAGCACAGTCTGCTAGACAAAGGTGTGATAATACAGGATTACGGTGATCCAGCAGAATTACTGTCATCCGCAAACGTTGACACGTCCAAGCTACTGGACTACGCACGAGAAGCGGCAAACTTCTCAACGAAATACCAAATGCCAAACCTCGAGTTTGCGGTCAATCACTACGGTAAGCCGGACGTGGCGATGTTCGACTTCACGTCGATGTTCGCGGCAGACAACTCCTGCAAAATCACAGTTCGCAAAAACTACCGGTTACTTTCCTGCCTCGTGGGTGACAGTCTTCTGGAACCGTTCTGGCCCACTGGATCCGGTTGTGCCCGAGGCTTCCTGTCCAGTATGGACGCGGCCTACGCAATAAAACTGTTCTCCAACTCGAAAAACAGCGCTCTGGGAGTGATCGCACAGCGCGAATCTATCTATCGGTTACTGGCGCAAACGACTCCGGAGAATCTGCACCGGGACATCGGAGCGTACACGTTGGACCCATCGACGCGGTATCCCAACCTGAACAAATCCTCCGTGAACATGATCCAGGTGAAACACCTGCTGGACACCGACGACCTGGCCCTGTTGGATCAAATGTTCCTGGACACGAACGCGCTGACGGCGGGACCGGAAGTGATCGTAACGAAGCGGAAACGGCGAACCAACGATACGGTACCGTTGGGTACTGTGCTGCTGCGGTGGGTCAAGTCCCAGCTCAAGGGTAACGACTTTGTGCAGGAGTTGACCGATGCGGCGCAGTGCTTTACCAATGGGCGGGTGTTGTGCACTCTGATCAATCGGTACCGGCCCGATTTGGTGAACTTGGACGAGCTGGACGGTTGCGGCCCGGATGAGTGCAACGAGCTGGCGATATCGATCTTCGAGGATCATCTAGGTGAGTTGTGGGGCACAGAGTGGTGGTGTGCGTTGCAGTGGATTCGGAATGCAAATGTAGTGCAGTGTTGATGTTGGATGGTTTTCATTGCCGAGAAAGTTTCTATGAAGCGATAATGTGGTGCAAATCTACAGATGTGTTTGATGGAACATATGTAGTTCACTAGATTGTTTACTCATTCTCTTCTTTCTACTCTTTGTTAGAACCTTAAGGATTTTTTATGGCGTCCTTATAAGATTTTTTCCAAGATCTATTGCGGATTTCTTTACTTTTTCTGATTCCGTATAAACACTGCCGGATTCAAATGAAGATCATTGGCGGATTTCTGACAAAATTAAGTCCAAAATATCTGTCCGAGAGATCTGTATGGCCTTATTGAAGGTCATCGAGCTTGTTATAAGCAAACCTTCTGTAAATCCTGCAAAAAAATTAGGGAAATTAAAATTCCTGAAAGATAATCGTAGTGACACGTCTCAAGTAAGCACAAGCCCACTTATTCGCCTTTTTAGTCCCATAGGGCTGTTATACGTCTGCTATAAAGCATGACAGCGCTATTTGTTTTTTTTTAAGTAGCGTCATCTGGACGATGCTTTCAGAATCCTTGGATGAATCCTTATAGAAATTTCTGGTTGAATTGATGAAAATCAACGGAAATCCAATTTGGATTACTTGGGAACACACTGCTGTTCTTCTTCTTCTTGGCATTAACGTCCTCACTGGGACAGAGCCTGCTTCTCAGCTTAATGTTCTTATGATCACTTCCACAGTTATTAACTGAGAGCTTTCTTTGCCAAAGTTGCCATTTTCGCATTACGAAATTTTCATTACAAAAAGATCCTGGACCGACCGGGAATCGAACCCAGACACCTTCAGCATGGCTTTGCCCGCTAGCAGCGGGCTATAACCATTCGGCTAAGAAAGGCCCCACACACTGCTGTTATTTGATATGAATTTCTCACGACATCCTTAGACAAATGAGATGAAAAAATCTTCTTATACCATTGGAAAATTTCCTTTCCTAGTTTCTATTAGGGAGGGAAAAAGTAGTAGTAGTAATAAGAAAAAAAATGGCTTCGCAGATTCTTGGAAAACTTCTATAGAATTCCATAAAAAAAATTCTGGAACAATTTCTATCATTACCAAATGAAATTTTTACAACAACTTGTGGAAGAATCCTTCCAGAGACTCCGCCACTTGTTCCTGATAAATTGTTTCACATATTCATTGTGGAAGCTTCAGAAATTGTTTAAGCAATCCTGCCGGAGATTCTTTTAGAAAGGATTTTCTTTTTTGTCAAGGTGTGCTTTCAGGAATTTCTTCAATTTATTTCCAGAAAATTTCAATTACATTTCTTAGCTTTTGGAGGAATTCGTTTAGGGATTTGCCTCATTGGCGTTTTCCGAACCTTAAAACTATCTGTTCTACGAATAGAAATTCATGAATTTTTACAACAAATGTGCACCTACTCAGTAAGGAATAGTTGAAATAGATGATTTCAATAGTTCAATTTTAGAATCGTAGAACTGGTAAAAAGTGAGGTTACGAGTCGCCTCGGATTTATCTACTCCTGTAGTATATTGTCCAGGGTTTCGATTGTTAATTTTCCAGTGATGATTACAGCAATTCAACTGGAGATCTATCTAAACCTCCTAAAGCTTCAAGACGTTTCTTCATAGGGTCCTGATGAGATACGCGCCATACAATTTATTTATTTTTTGTTTTCATACAAAAAATCTTATCAAGGGGGAAGGGGGGGGGGGTTAAAAATCACGAAAATTGCTTTACGTAATAAGTGTACCGCCCCTTGAATGACTTTTTGCAGGAGCTTGAAAGGCTTCTTTTCGGGAGCTTTAAAGGCTTCATTACAGAAGCTTGAAAGGCTTCTCTGCTAAAGCTTGAAGAGCTGTTCTTCACACGCTTCGATGAATGCTATTAAGAAGCTTGAAAGTTTTCTCTTCAGAAGCTTAAAAGGCTTCTCTTCAAAAGCTTGAAACGATTATCTTCTGAAGCTTTAAAGGCTTCGTTTCAAAAACTTGAATGACTTATTTTTAGGAGCTTGAAAGGATTATTTTCAGAAGCTTTAAATGCTTCTTTCAGAAGCTTGAAGGGCTTCTCTTCAGAAGCTTGAAAGGCTTCTCTTCGGAAGCTTGAAAGGCTTCTCTTCAGAAGCTTGAAAGGCTTCTCTTCGGAAGCTTGAAAGGCTTCTCTTCAAAAGCTTGAAAGGCTTCTCTTCAGAAGCTTGAAAAGCTTCCTCTCAGAAGCTTGAAAGGCTTCTCTTCAGAAGCTTTGGAAAGCTTCTCTTCAGAAGCTTGAAAGGCTTCTCTTCAGAAGCTTGAAAGCTTCTCTTCAGAAACTTGAAAAGCTTCTCTACAGAAGCTTGGAAGGCTTCTCTTCAGAAACTTGAAAGTCTTCTCTTCAGAAACTTGAAAGGCTTCTCTTGAGAAGGTTGAAAAGTTTGTTTTCAGAAGCTTGAAAGGCTTTTCTGTAGAAGCTTGAAAAGCTTCTCTTCAGAAGCTTGACAGGCTTCTCTTCAGAAGCTAGAAAAGCTTCTCTTCAGAAGCTAGAAAAACTTCTCTTCAGAAGCTTGCTAGGCTTCTCTTCATAAGCGT
This sequence comes from Aedes aegypti, assembly GCF_002204515.2. Lineage (NCBI taxonomy): Eukaryota > Metazoa > Arthropoda > Insecta > Diptera > Culicidae > Aedes > Aedes aegypti. The sequence goes on from NC_035107.1 coordinate 79,178,344, forward strand.
GAAAGGCTCCCCTTCAGAAGCTTAAAAGATTTCTCTTCAGAAGCTTGAAAGGCTTCTCTTCAGAAGCTTGGAAAGCTTCTCTGCAGAAGCTTGAAAGGCTTCTCTTCAGAAGCTTGAAAAGTTTCTCTGCAGAAGCGTGAAAGGCTACTTCTCAGAAGCTTGAAAGGCTTCTCTTCATAAGTGTGAAAGGCTACTTCTCAGAAGCTTAAAAGGCTCCTCTTCAGAAGCTTGAAAGGCTCCTCTTCAGAAGATTGAAAAGCTTCTCTTCAGAAGCTTGACAGGCTTCTATTCAGAAGCTTCAAAGCTTCTCTGCAGAAGCTTGAAAGGCTTCTCTTCAGCTTGGGAGGCATCTTTTCAGAAGCTTGAAAGGCTTATCTTCAGAAGCTTTAAAAGCTTCTCTTCAGAATCTTGGAATTTTTGGAAGCTTGGAAAGCTTCTCTTCAAAAGCTTGAAAGGCTTCTTCTCAGAAGCTGCTTCTTCTCAGAAGCTTGAAATGCCTTTTTCAGAAGCTTGAAAAGCTTCTCTTCAGAATCTTGGAAGGCTTCTTCTCAGAAGCTTAAAATGCTTCTTTTCAGAAACTTGAAATGCCTTTTTCAGAAGCTTGGAAGGCCTCCTTTCAGAAGCTTGAAAGGCCTCTCTGCAGAAACTTAAAAAGCTTCTCTTCAGAAGCTTGAAAGGCTTCTTCTCAGAAGCTTGGAAGGCTTCTTCTCATAAACTTGGAAGGCTTCTTCTCAGAAGCTTGGAAGGCTTCTTCTCAGAAGCTTGGAAGGCTTCTTCTCAGAAGCTTTTTTAGATGTTTGAAAGTCGTCTCTTCGAAAACTTGAAATGCTTCTTTTCTGGAGCTCGGAAGTCTTCTTTTTCAGAAGCTTGAAAGGCCTCTCTTCAGAAGCTTGAAAGGCTTTTTGGAGCTTGAAAGGCAGGTAAGCTATGGCTTGAGAGATTTTCTTGTAGAAGATTGAAAGGCTTCTCTACAGAAGCTTGAAAGGCTTTTTTTTCACAAGCTTGGAAGAACTCTCTTCAGAAGCATAAAAGGCTTCTCTTCAAAAGCTTGTAACGATTCTCTTATGAAGCTTTAAAGGTTTCTATTCAGTTTGAATGTTTTTTTTTTCAGAAGTTTGAAAGGCATTTTTTACGGAAGCATTTAACCCTCTAATACCCAACCCCGCCTTTAGACGGGGTACACTTTGGAATTTTGTGTATTTTTTCGTAGCTCGGAAATCAAAATGATTTTATTTTTGGCTTATACCTTGACTCATAACACGCATATAAGAAAAGTTTTTTATGACTTTTGGAACTTTTTTGTATTTTTAGAAATTGTTCGAAAAATTGCATTCTTATATAACCTACAAATGCCTGGGCTTCATTTAACGTGTAATATAAAAAATCGTAACTTTTATATTTTTCTACGATTCACCTATCACGAACGAAGAGCCTGGTGGTATTAAAATCATTTCAAACCTGTTTTTCCGTTAATTACACGGAAAATAAAATACGCTCCGAAAAAAAATTAAAAATTTAATATTTTTCAAAATACCGTAACAATTAAAATTTTTATTATTGCCAAAAATCAACAACTAGAAAAGGCTTCAAGAAAAAATGAAAAAAGCTAGGGATGTTCAAAAATAAAAATTATAAAAATCAAAAACCAAAATTTAAAAATTTGCGAATAAAAATAAATAAATGCCCAAAACATGTTTAGAAAATAAAAATTTGGGTATTAGAGGGTTAAGGCTTCATTACAGAAGCTTGAAAGGCTTCTCTTCCGAAATAGTTTGCAAACGCTTTTGATCTTCTTGTTTTAAGCTTTCTGATAGTGTACAAAGCCACAATAAAAAGTGCACTGTTGTTGGATGCTATCTACACGAGACTAGTGCCTTTAAAGTTTTAGTGCAATCTTAGAAGTTTGATTCCAAACTGTTTCGCCTAATAGGCGTCACGAAAAGGGTAATCTGTTAGTTTGCAAATTGAACTGAGACTGAGCGCATGTGAGCGGTTCCACAGAAAATGACGACTTTTTTTTCCCAAATTTCATTTTTATATTTTTTGATTTGGATGAAATTTTGCACATGCTTTCTTTATGCCCAAAAATGCCTTTTTGCATCATCGGCTCGCCATTTTGACTCTAGCCTTACTTTTGAGGAGGGCCTAAGAAAAAAATCCTTAATAATTTTCAAACAATTATAACTTAGAAACGGTTTGTCCGATCAGTTTGGTGCCTCCCGCAAAGTTTTAGGTTATTGTTGGGACTATGTGGAAAAAAATATACACTGTAAAAAAAAATGTTGTAATTTTTTATATATCGAAAATAAAGCTTAAAAATCAATTTTCTCAAAAATAGTATTTTTGTTTTTTTTTTATTTTTTTATATGTTAAAGTAGACAAAAAATGAAGTCTTTTGCACAGTGGGTCAAGATGGACAAAAAAGTTATGATTTAAAAAAAAAAGGTAAACTTGTTGAAAATGGTCTGGTCTGAGAATTCTTACTTGCCATACAATTTATTTTTCATTTTCATACAAAAAATCTTACCATGGGAGGAGGGGGGGTTGAAAAACCCCGAAAATTGTCTTACGTAATTAATGGACAGCCCCAAAGCATATGCCAAATTTCAGCCAAATCAAAAAATACAAAAGTAAACCGACATTCGAATTCAAATGGAACCGCTCAGTTTATTATTGTCTAGCGTTAGAACGCTTCGATTACACCTGTACTCAAGAAAAGCTATAAGTCATGTATGTTCAAATGCGTTCATGTAAGTAGGTACTTTCTTCGATGTTCGCCAGGTTTCAGAGCTTTGCAAACTTTAGGCTTTGCAATATCGATAGGAAAACTTCCTAGAAATCTGAACTTTGCACACTTCAAGTAGACATCTTCGACGAAATTAACGTCCACGCACGAACTTTGCATTCCACTGCAGCCACTTCCAAGTTACAAAAAAAACGCCAAAATCCGAACGGTAAGAACGCACCCTTCCCCCGCCCTCTTCCAGCAATCCCGCGAATCATGTCCGGTCAGGAATCGCTCACCTTAGCCGGCGTGGACTCCAAGCTGTGGCTCAACTATCTGGAGCAGATTTGCGAGGTGTTCCGCGGGGAAATTCCGCACGTCAAGCACCCCAAGCTGGACTACGCGGAGTTCAAGCAGAAGCAGCAGATCGACAGCATGGAGGAGTTCTCCAAGCTGCGACGGTTCGCGGCCCTGAAGGCTACGGCACCGGCCGCCGTTCCGGTGATCGTGCCTGGTCCCGGAGCCGTTGCCGGCTTAGGGCGGAAGTCAACCAACTATCACGAAGAGGAACGCATCAAACGGAGCCGCAGGGTGCTGGGAGCGGAATCTAGTCCAAGTAATTAAATCCTAATCGGATCGGAGGGTGTTCGCGGAGCTAATGTTTGATTTTTATTCGTTTGCAGTGGCCTCACCACAGACCGACACGACGAAACGAGCGAAGAAACGCCGCAGCTACGAAAAGTTTGGCAACATTGTAAGTATCGCGAGCGTCGGTCGCTTTCTGGTGGCCGTCTGTCTCGTCCATTTCGCCTTTCAGCCACCATTCGCTCGGATGGTCGGTTTCGATCGATTCTTCCTAGAACATCCCGTACACCGGCAGCTCGTCGCTGCCTTGTCCAGCGGCGGTCCCTAGACCTAGCTGCCAATCCATCCACAAAACACCAACCAACCTACCATCATCATCACTGTAGCGTATAGTAGTCGTAGTTGTAGATCATTTCTTGTTGGATCTTTGGATCTGTAGAGTTCATATGTACAGGTGCTTTGTAGATATAGTTTAGAGACGAACGAAGGTTTGAGCTGCTTTAAAACTCGGTCATGTAGATCATAGTACAACGTTGCATGCTTTTAACTCTTCATTACATTTAATGTACTTCATTTGGTTTATAACTGTTTGCATCGGTTTCACACTATTCATGATAATGCTAGCCATCTCTCTGTTGCGAATTCAAATCAATTATCAATTTTCTTCATTCGAATTAGGATGAGAATGGCAATATTGCCCCTGGATCCCCACCCGGATCAGATACAGACAGTACAGACATTCCCGAATCCTTAGCTGCTATCGCTAGTCTTACTCCCACAAATCCAACACCTTCCCTTTGTAGTATTACAAGCACTTCCGACCCTACTCCCACTTTTACCGTTCCTCAATCAGTAGGCCCTACCTCAACCGGAGGTATGGATGGCACTAGAACTACCTTTGATAGCACCTATGACAGCGGCACCACCAGCAACATCAACAGCACTAGTAGGATGATGATGATGATGAACCCACAATCCCATTCCACACAACACCGTCACCAGCACAACTTCTATCAGTACTCCTCTTTCTCGATAGCACTGCTATTGATTCCGCTAGGAGTGTTCCTCTACTGCACTTCCGTTGGTGCACTAGAGCGGTTAGTCGATAGCTACCTAGTGGCGCTACTAGGCATAGACGATTTTTAGTCAAGAAATGTAAACGAGTGATACTAGGCTATAGATAATATGACGAACTCTGTATTTTTCCCCTTTTAAACGAATAGTGAATACAAGCGAGAATAGATACCGTTGTACTTAAGAGCATTTCCGCATAGTCCGATCCAGAACGATCTCTATCTCCCAAATCCGAATTGTATAAATGTATACTTATAATTTCAAACTAATCCACATAACACCGCCTAATCTTTTACATTAGCAAAGCTAAGTGACGCTACTTCACTGTAAATAAAACAAAGACTACCCAGAAAAAAACCCTCTCGATAAGACACAAACACAAAAACACCACTTCAGTCGAAGAAAACAAATAAATATCCACAACCGGCGTAATTCCAAAGCTAATTTGCGCGTTTGGGTGAGCAAGAGCAAACGCTACTAGTGATAAGTCAACCGTATATTTGAAAATAAATCGATTTTTACGCGTCATAATCGCCGGTCTCTGTTTCGCTTTCGTACAAATAACAAAAAAAAAAATAATAGGACTGCAAATGACGGTTTTGAAATAATTGGAACTTTTTCCGCTACCGGCTTTGCAACCGAGTGATGGTTATTGATTGCCGTTTCGCAACAGTTTGGTTTTTGTTTGGGCGTGTGTGAAGGGGCCTGTTCAGAACCGATGCAATCGGTACGATGATGTTTGGCTCTATTGGAAAATTAAGATTTGCACTTCTCGTCCGTGTAGTTTGGCACGAAAAATGATAGTACCATGGAATGGTGAATTATTCATTTTTTTCTCAACCGAAGTTGATCATCATCGAGCGTGCAGTGTCAAGGCTGAGGTTTATGACATTTTAGTAGCTATGCCACGTGCGACAGCAGCTGTTGTGTATGTGTATATTTTTTATTGCAGAACCTGGTGTCATGTCAGGAGTTTCGCCACTATCGATTAACGTCGAAAGGTCAAGGCTACGCTGGTCTTCGTATGGTGGTTCATTCGTCGGCGACTCCACTTCGTATTAATGTGCAATGGGATGGGAGGGAATGATACTGCTGGGATGGCATTGTTACTGCATCTGTTACTTTCTAGATTTATAGAATCAGTTATATCTATGAGATATTTAGAACTTCATTTGAAATTAATTGTTTCTGTCGACCGAGTATTACTATATCAATTAGGGCTGTTCCCCTCGTAAACTTTTGTACAAATATCGCCTATTGAATGAACTGTTACATGAACAACCTCATACCAATAATCTTGCAAATATATTTACATACTAAACGTTAGATGTAGTTTGCAACAGATTTATCCTGAACAAAATTCGAAGCGTTGGGTACGGTATTTCCACATTATCATATCTATAGATCAGCGAAGGTCCACGAAGGCACTGTAGCAAATCTTCGCGAACATTAAATAAGAGTTGAATGAATACTGAAAGTGCTCCAGTGGTTTCTTATTCTATCTACCAATGATACAAGGTTTGGAGTGTTTGCCAGAGAAAATTCTCTTACGAAAAGATCCTAGACCGACTGGGAATCGAACCCAGACACCTTCAGCATGGCTTTGCTTTGTAGCCGCGGACTTTAACCTTTCGGCTAAGGAATGCCCCAACAGCAAGAACTCAAAGAGCTCAAATTTATCATGGATTTCGCTACAGAATCAAAAAACCTCACCATCAAGGAACAACTTGTTGAGTCCATTTTAATTTACGAATACTGTTAGGCAAATTTAAGGCAAAACTACACTTCATCGAATCGCAATCAATAGATGAACAAATCAGGACGACGATCAATCGTCTCAATTCGATTCAATCAACCGCTTTGTGTGTTTACCAGACGAATTCCTCAACCATATAATCCAAACGTCACAGTTCTGCCTCATTACCTCTCAGTCAGATTGCCCTACACGGTTTGCAATTGCTCCTTATCGACAAAACAACGATATGCACGTACACGGGGATTAGCCGGCAATTTACACACCAAGCCACCTTGCCAAATGGTACGAACAATACCTACAGTCGCTGTATATAGGGCACCTGCTGCTGCCGAATTGAGACAGCGCAGAGCTGAATGCATTACGTCAACTGCCCTACTGGGTTTGCTGTGCTGTTGCAGTTACATGCATGTGAGTAGAGCAGTAGGGCGGTTCAAAATTCAAAAAGGTTTGAAAATTCAATCTTTCATGTCTTCCTTATTATCCTTACGATAAAAATAGTGCTCAGCGGAATTTTCAGCTTTTTTTGGTGGTGATTTAAAGGTGGCCTAAAGACGATGTGTTTGTGGAAATTACTATGGAGAAATTGTTAAAAAGTAACAACCACTTAATACTCTAATATCAGTATATGTTTCAGCTACATTATATTTGAAAAATAAGTTTTCTTTATGAGATTTATTCTTACATCTCAGTACTAACATTTTTGTTTGGAACATTTTTAATTTTTTTTCCATAGTAATTTCTTTGAAATTCATTTGTTAGTAATGTAATTGGCCTCTTATAAATCGAAAAAGCTGAAAATTTCACAGGAAACCATTATTATTTTCGTGAGGATGGTAAGTAAGATATGGGAGATCGGATTTTCAAACTTTTTCGAATTTTGATCCACCCTAGTGGAGCAGTGGTAGCACCCATCCTTAACACCCGATGGCGTTTGTTTGCTGCCATCGAACAGATGATTACAGAGTGCGGAGTGAGAGCCCTCCCTCACCCAGTAGCATGCCCTTTACACCGTCAGGTAGCGCGTGAAACTCACTCAACGCCATACCGTTCGGTGCAGTTTTTCAGTCCAGATCATAGGTTTCCAAACTGTGGGTCGCGACCCACTTAGGCATCGTCAACCAATGTCATGGGGGTCTTGATAAATGTTATGTAACAGGGTTTCCGACCATTTGGCCGAATGCCGTTTGGCCGAACGGATCGTTCGGCCGAATTTCGAACAAAAAAAAAAATCAAATTGCTAATGTGTAGGATTCAATAGTGTAGACCAATAACTGATTACTTGACTTGTTTATTTTTATAATGTCATGTTTGTCGCTACATACGTGCTTCAATAGAATGATAAAATCAACCCGTTAATTCAGGACGGAATTGTGAACTCCGCACATCGCGTCAAGATTCATAGCTGATGGTTGTTTCGTCTCTGGGTCACCAACGGTGTGCTAGGGAGAAGCTATGACAAAAGATCGAAAGAACAGAAGGTCGAAAGACAAAAGGTCGAAAGGACAAAAGGTTGAAGAACGAAAAAGTAGGGACTTTTTTCAAGGAAGGAAAAATTTCCCACCAAGTAAATAATTTTGACTTTTTGTACATTCGACCTTTTGTCTTTCGACGTTTTGTCCTTTCAACCTTTTGTCTTTCGACCTTTTGTCCGTAAACCGCTAGAGATGATAATTTATTGATTTTAACGATTACATCAGATATTTTCGTTCTTTTAAACATAGGATATTCTTTCTTGTTTTACTGGTTTTATAACTCTTGACAATAATTCGGCTTATATTATAATTGGGATATCGTCAAATCATCGGCATTTCTTTTTAGTTATACTGATATAATGATTATTTGCATTACACTTGAATAAATTTTCATAAGAAATTAATCCTTCTTTTGATCGTAGGCTGTTCTTTCAAAAAAAGTCGTAAATCATTTTAGTTACTGTCAAAAGCAATGCGAAAACCTCTGCTGGCAGCTATTGCCGCTAGCAGAAAAGTGAATAATTGCTTACATTTAAGATGTTCTTTTTCCTGCACCGGGTGTTTCTTGAACTAACACTAAAAAGCTGATTGTTTGTATATCAATGATGATTTATCCTTGTTTAAAAATAAGCAGAAAAAAGTTCTTTGAAAATTGGCTTGGAAATTCATTACAAATGCATGCTAGCTGAAGTTCACTATTGGTTTTTAGTTTCGGCCAAATGGCGTTCGGCCAAACGGCATTCAGCCAAATGACCTGGAACCATGATTTTCAGGAAAAATTACAAATCATGTCATGTCATAAAAAATTTATATATAATGATTTCCAACCTCAGTAGTGAGCATACATCCACTCATATACTTTTTATCCTAACGGTTCGTTTTAAACGGAACAGTGCTTGGAGCTGTACAAGCAGGTCTAATCTAATGAGTTTTACAAGCAGGTCTAATGACCTGAGAACTGAACCTGATGATTTTGATAAAATTTCTTGCATTTTCCCCTTCATTTCCATCTCGAAACCCAGTAATGTAATGAATAAGCGTCTTTAGTAAACTTTTCCAAATCACGAAATTTCAATTCTTGTTGCTAAGGACTTTTTTTTATTCTCGAGCCTTGTTGAGACCATTTTAAACGCGATGTATAAAATATATCTCATTTTTCACAGTTTTTGGAAAAATTTCATGAGGAATCGATGAACGAATTGATTGACATTTACAGATTCTTAGGCATGTTTTCGGTCCTCGGATTTGAATGAACTCTATGTTACAAAACGCAATCAACTGTTGATAAAGAGACAAAGTAGTGTGAAATCACTTCAAAATTATTTGGCCGAAAGGGTCATTTGGCCGAATGCCGTTTGGCCGAAATAGGAAATAATAGTGAATAACAGTTAGCATGTTATTGTTGTGAATTTCGAAGCTGAATTTCGAAGAACTTATTCAACTTATTTTTAAAGAAGGTTAATCATCATTAATATACACATAATTGGCTTTTTGATGTTAGTTCTACAAACAGTCAGTGCTGAAAGAAGAACATCCTGAACTCAAGCAAATATTCACTTTTCTGCTAGTGGTGAGAGCTGCCAGCAGAAGTTTTTGCATTGTGTTTGATAGTCAGCTTTTGACAGTAGCTAAAACGGTTCACGAATTATTAGTCCTCGAATCGTATTAAGTAAATTATTTCATAATTCAAGTACACGCAAATTTTGGTTTCTTCTTTTCACATCGGAGAAACTGTGAGCTTTTTCCACGTAATTGTTCACCGAGTCAATTGGTTTACTGCTTTACACAAGCAACGGTGTAGAGCTCTGTTCACGCGTTGCAATTGGAGGAGAAACAGAAAGAACAGCCTATGATCAAAAGAAGGAAAAATCTCGTATGAAAATTTAAGCAAGTGCGATGCAAACAATTTTTGTATTAGTATAACAACAAAGAACTTCCGATGATTTAAAGAAGGTAAAATTCCCGATTAAAATATAAGCTGAATTATTGCCAATAGTAACGAAACCAGTAAAACTCGAAAGAAAAGCCTATGCTTAAAATAAGGAAAAACTTCAAATGAAATCAACCATGAGCTTTGAGTCTTGATGCAATGAGTGGAGTTCACAACTTAGTCAATTTTATCATTCTCTTGCAGTCAAACGGCATTCGGCCAAATGGCATTCGGCCAAATGGCATTCGGCCAAATGGCATTCGGCCAAATGGCGTTTGGCCAAATGGCATTCGGCCAAATGGCGTTTGGCCAAGCGGCATTAGGCCAAACGGCGTTCGGCCAAATCGATCTATCTACTCTCTTTTTGTTTGCACTCCTAAGAAAGCTCATTTTAAAAAACCAAAGTAGACATAACTTACCGATTTTCAAAAAAAAAACAAAATGCTTGTATTATGCATTCATATTTTTTTCAGCTCATGTGATTTTCAAAACATGAATCGGAAACTGAGATTTTTATAAAAGACAACGTGGGTTTGAATAATTTGTGGATCCAGATTATATTGGAATTATTTTAAAACTGAAATTCATGTAAAAATCCAAAAAATGTTTATTTTAAAATTGGAAAATTGGTGACATTTTTGTGAGAAAGCATTATGACTAGACAACTATTTGCTTTATTGTTAATCCATAAAACCCCGGATTTCTCGTCACTACTAATATTTATATTTTCATGACACGCTTTTTAATCAGGAAATTTGATCGTCTGCGAGAAGGGACGATTCAAATACAGGGGATAGGCAAAATGATTGAGATAGGCAAATTTTTTCCTAAATTCAAATGCTTATAACTTAATGAAAAATTTATAAAATTCGATGCATCCGAAAGCAGTGGACAGCAAATTTTGTCTAGTTTCAGTAACTTGCTTGGTCATGAATATTGGCCACCGACCACCGGAGATATTCCGGATTTTCCGAGGTCCTGTCCAAATGGCATTTTTTTTGTCGCTTGTATTTTTGTGCGGTGTGAAGTTGTATAGATGTTTACAATTTTCCTAGAAACTAGAACTAATAGGAAGTTGAATGCCGGTGGACGCATAAAGATTCGTTGAAAATTTTCAGAAATATGACCATTTCCGTAAAACTGATTCCGGAAAATATGGTCAGTCATGTTTGTATTACCAATCACGTAAATATTATTCGTAGCTATATCTTCAAAATGATGGTTCCAGCAGCATATTCAGAACCATTAGATGCACTGACCACTTCATAGTCGGTTCCAGGTGCCCTAGTGGAAGTGGCCAATTAGGAACATGTCTGGAGCCATATCAATATGGGCATCAAACTTCAATATTTTCAAAGGTGATACTTCTGGAAGCAATTTCAGCACCACCGGCTGCCCCTGTATGTTCATCGTTTTTCGGGATTTCTAGAAATCCTCCCCCCTCTGTCTCGCTTTTTCCAATACCTTACACACGTACTGTCACACTTTCGTAGACTCCTTCCCTTCCCCCAAAAGATGGACGTCATTTTTGAATGACACCTAAACCTAGTTTTCAAGAGATATTTGAGAAGTTAAGGAAAAATTTGAGTACTTCAGAATAATTGAGAGCAAAAAACCCTAATACTACGTAATTAAATATATCGGATAAATTTGCGATACAAGAAAATCATTGAATATGATAGTTGTCGTACGACTCTTATGAATATGCGATTCAGGTTCACATTTTTTGGCGAATAAGTAGGAGAACATGGTCCAATTCGAACCTAGTAACAATTTTATGGTCATTTTTTCAGCCTGACTCAACTCGCACAGTCTTCTTTCAAAGAGATCCGAAATGGATCAATCCTGTTCCAATTCGGACCACCCTGTATTTTATCGTGTTTTGCTATGATAGTAATGATATATAAATCCGATTTGTTTGGTATCACGCTTATTAATCTTCTTCTGTAAAAGCAAGCATAAAGAATAATCTCAATGCGTGACAAATTTCAATTTAGTTCGAGTAAGATCTAGCTGAAGTAAATTGCGAATTTCATTATGAAAAAAGTGAGTGATATCCGAATTTGGTTCAACTTGGGTACAGTCAAATCTTCCTAACTCGATGGGTATCGAGACATAAAACACACATTTTTCAATTTTGGAACTTTTTGTTATTTTGACAAATTACATTTGAAAAAGTAATTTTAACCTATATCAACACTTAGAAACTGCGCATGAAAATATAGGGTCAAAGAAGTGAACTTGTATGGAAAACTGAAACAGACAGCATCTGAGCCTCGGATCATCAAGTTGGAAAAATATCGACTTACATTTATTATGTAGCGTATGTTTTGAGTATTTTAATGATCTATTGAGAAATTTAGCTTGATGGTCCGAATTAGAACAGGATCCGAATTGGACCAAGTTCACCCATATATTATTCAAACTCACATATATTCAATATTATTTCCACATTTAAATCAGTACTTAAGTTTACTTTATAATTTTTCTATGTAATTTTTGAAAAGATAATGATCAAAACTTTAGCAAATTATAGCATTCGATACAATCATTTAAATTATATATCAGGAGGGCGATTCTAAAAAATATTGGCCTTAAAGGGGTGAAGGTCTAAAAAGTTTGAGAAACACTGTCCTAGATGATTCATCAGTTCTATTTTGGACGTTGCCATCGTCGTCGTCGTCGTACCACATATAGAGAGTGCTCGCGACGCAGCACTTCGTTCGTGAGCCTATGATGATGCAAAACAAAACCGTGTTGTTCTAGTTTTCACCGAGAGGAAGTTCCGTCTCCACCTGAACAGCACACCGTCTGCATGCTACCTTTCCTTTTTGCTGGTGCAATACGAAGACTCTATATTAGTCTCTATAATGGAGTATGTACCTGTACCGTCCCGTGAAAAGTAAGTAGTTCATGTGCTTCGTCTCCTGTCTTGGGTTCCCGTAAGCCTAGAGGTACCATATAAATGCATCCATTAAAACCTGCTTATATGGCGTGGAACGCTGCTAATCTGAGCTTTGAAGGTTTATGATATTACGCAACCATAGTCGAAGATATCCCACACGGGATGGTCATCATCATTTTTCAGCGACTCACTTCACATAAGCACAGACCTAGAGTGTTCCAGGCTTTATACTTAAGAGAACGTGGCGCAATGCAACTAAAATTTTCCCGTTGCATTGTACGGTGTTTTTTTTTTCTACAAGAGAGAAGAAAATGAGCATTTCTTTATTTGCATTAATGTGCAGTTGCGCCGCGAGTGCACTTACTTGACTAGCATTATTCATGGCTTCTTGCTATTAGGTCCCAGAGAATCACATCCAGCTATTAGGCGGTATGTAAATCGGTAATTAACATCGAATGCAACACGAATATGAATTCTACCGTTTCGAGCTGTTACTGTAGTAATTGTCGTCGCCACCGTTGACGGGGATCAATGAATGTTAGGAGTCATCTCGACTCGTTACAGTGGTTTATCATATTTTAAATCATTTTTTTTTGCTTTCACGTCCGTAAAACTAATTTTACATCAAAAAATTCTTAAAAACAATTGATTACAAACTCCGATAATAGTCTGCCAGACAAAATTCAAAGTTTTCGTCAGATAACGGTACAGTCATCTGCCAAAATAAGAGTTTCGCTTGTAAGTAGTCCCACAAATGGGCACAAATAGTATGTCAAAATGGGAAATGATTTCTACACAAATATGGGTGATTTTCTCAATTGGTGAGCTCGTTTCATACTGTCTTTTTGTTTAGAAATAAAACACTAATCATAACAGTAAGTATATGAGCCATTACATTTTGAAGACAATACGTATGTTTTTGACTACTAGGATAGTTCAAAAAATCGTTAAATTGAATATGAACTAAATCCAACTGTAAATGAGCTGCAACATAAAATAATACAAAAAAAAGTTATTTTTCTTTAACAAGAAGACACTATACAGTGTGCAGTGTACATATAAATAAGTAAGTAGCTGAGAAGAGCACTCCACCAATTAGTTACTGCAGCAGCACGCTGACAAGCTCCACTCGAGTTCTCACCCTGTTTTACCAGTACAAACCTCTCGCCAAGTATGTAAATCGTGCCTCCCTCTTGTTTCTAAACCGCCATGTAAGCAGTTCAACATGATGCAGGAATTTAAAAAATGACACCCATAAATGATGTGCAATGTTGCAAGTAATACTTGTTGCAACTCGCCCTATCTGTTGGCAGCAGCTTGTCCAACAGAAACAATCGTACCCATTATTGTACAGCTCTAGCAGCCTGATGACCGGTGATGGATGTTTGCGTTTCCTGCAGTGGAAGATATTGTAACAGCTTGGCACCTGACTGACTTGGGAGCTCTAGCTGCAACAGTTCTCCGTTTCTGCTGTTCATTTGATAGGTATATCAAAACAGAAGCCGGCAACGAATGGCTCCTTGCCGTCGACGCTGGTATCGGTTGGCTTGGCGCCTCCTCCACAAGAAGCACCGCACCAAAGTTATGGTTTAATCACGAACTACTAGCTACACGAAGGAACGCTTTAATAGACGACCGGTAGTTTTATGCAGTAGTCGCAGGGCTGGTAGCGGGACCCTTTTTAGACACTTATTGCGAGTCTCTAAAAAGTATGTGCTTTTGATATGATGTTTCTTAAGTCTTCAACAAAATGGTCTCTGAAGTCACTTTTTCTGTATTCTGCAGAGAAACTATCAAAGACAGAATTCCACATGCACTTTAAAGGTTAAAAGACACCGACACCTTAATGCTTCCAGTGGACGATTTTGTCCTTTGAAGGGAGCACCACACTAGACAACGGACTAGCATGCAACGCCCAGTGGCACAGTCGAAATACGTTCCTGACGAAAAGTTTTCCGGACTGAAGCGGGAATCGAACCCACACTCCTCGACTAGATGCGGCTAAATGCTTAGTAACTCTAACCGCACGGCTACGAAGCCCACATTGTAAAGGTTACGTTTTAGATTCCTCAAGAGAAACATTCAAGAACTCTCCGAGTGATTTCTTCTGGAATACTGTAAGGGATTTTTACCTGGAACTCAAAGATACTTCCAACGATTTTTCTAGGGATGCTTAGAGAAATATCCAGTCATTGAAGAATTCGTTCTCATTTGTTTTCGAAGGATGATCAAAGCAAGTCAAAAAACATCCAATCTGTATCAGTCCATGATCGGCATAATTGAATAGCGAACGAAAACCCCAAGGAGTAAGCGATGATTGATGATGAGCGATGACCCATTTCTCTCGCCAGTTTACCATTGGGAGTCATTTTTTATCATGAACCGTTATCCCCCCTACCTAATCAGAGCTGTAGCAGAAGATGATAAACATACTCTCATGATATGTTGCGCATCATGATTGTTACATGCTACTCTCAATTCGCTCCAAATTCAATTCCTGCAAACAGTAATACGAGCAGTAATACTTGTAGTAGTGACACGAAGAATGCCGACGAAAAGTGTTAGATATATCCTTGGAGAAATGTTTCGTCAAGTTATATAAGAATTGAAACTTTTGGTTTCTGTTAAATTTATTTTTATTCTTACTTTTCCAGATAAGAGGTCTCTAAAATTCCTGTTTTCAAGACACCCAGTGTTGCTACCAGCCCTGTACTCACAGGAACAAGATCTATGTTTGACACTCACGCAAGGCCCCCCTATGTGCACTAAAGTGGTGGTTGGTCAGTCGCCAGATCGCTCGGTACCGGGCTGGCTAGTGCAAATTTATTTGCACAATAAACTAATTGACTCATAAAAAGCGGACATGGTACATGTTGAAGTACGATGCGAGTGTTTCGTCTATGAGTAATTCTTGTCTAGTTGGTTTGAACGTGGAATCGAATCTGAATCTTCTATAGATCATACGCAATTCGTACAGGATTTACTGAAGCGTGATACAAGTATGACGGATACCTACTGAACTACTAGAGGATTTTTATCGTCAGATCCAGCACTTATCAGCTCGGACTATAGTTCCACTTTGCTCGATTTCAGTGGGTAACCCATTTAATGCAATAATAAAAATTGAAAATTCTCCATATAGAATGGAGCATTTTCATTTTCTTATAGTCGCAAGCACCTTTTGCCTTTTCAGTGCACTGCGTTAGTTATATCACACACAGTAAATACAGTAGCTACCTAGTTCAGCTCCGAGTGAGTCGGCGCGAGTCATCGACCGTTACGCATCAGTTAAGACCTATTGACGGTGCGATGCGCCGCCAAGTCGTCCCACGTGAATACAGTTGAACCGGTAGCGTACGCGCGCTGCCATTGCATTGCATTGTAGGTTAGAAGTCCCATTCATCGGAGCACCCGGGGGGATATCCCAACAATGAATGGGTAAATAAGGCACTATAACTAAAATAGTAAATTTCATTGAATAATGTAATTGAATGAAATTGATTATTATCGTTTTCATCATTATTCATAAAAAATTATATTTCTTCTCCCGTTTCAATCTCGAAATAGAAGAAAATATTTTATAATAATTTCTTTGAATTTTGATCGAATTAAAATAGTATTTCGATGATTAATTCTTGAGAGAGGTCCGTTAATACCCCATACAGGGGTTGAATTCGAGAAAATTAAGAGTATCTCTCACTTATCGCTCTCTGTAACAATCATGATCCGCAATACATCATGACAGTCTGTTCATCGTCTACTGCTACAACTATGATTATATCGGGGGGATAACAGTACATGATAAAACTTATGTGGAGGGCGATCTTGCTATCAGATATTCGGGGATTGTTTATCATGCCAGTAGAGTAAAATACCTACTCCCAATTGAAAATTAGCGAGAAAAATGGGTCCTTCGCTGCTGCTATTTATCAAGCTTATATCATTTTGCGAAACATTGCAGATCAAGGACCGATACAGATGCGATGTTTTCTTTGTTTGCTTTGACATGCTTCGAAATCAATTGAAAGCGAATTCTGCAAGGCCTGATTCCATATCTACTGTTTTTCAGAGAGGGCTACTGATCGTAAAGGTCAAATTTTGCATCTTGTGATGATAATGAATAAAATAACTGTCAAATGGGGTTTTCTTGGTCAGTCGCGGTAGTTAGGTGTAAATCACTTTCTGGTTGAAAAACTTTTTTGGACTTTAGAACAAATTGCGGAAATAAATCTGTAGAGTGCAAGGAAATTATTCCTGCAAAAAAAAAAACGTACGAAAACGAGAAGAAATCCATGTATACATTCTTGATGAATCCTCTGACGAACTTATAGATGTACCGCAGAAATTCTTAGAAGAATACCTTTTGAAATTCTTGAAAGAATTCCTGAAAATATTGTTTATAGGATCGCCAGAGCAATCTTTAGAAGCATTCAGAAAATATTTGAAGAAAAATAGAGGAAACAGAGAAAGATCAATGAATAGCTCTTCTACATTCATATGTAGTAGAATTAGTTCTTATTGAATTTCGAAGCACGATCAAAGAAAATGAAGAAAAATATCTGTACAGGTCTATAATCATGGCAATGATTCGCAAGTTGTAACAAGCTTGATAAATAAGAGCGAACGAGAAAACTGAAAAAGATCAATGATGGCAGGATCCCTGATCGTAGATGAATCTGGAGAAATCTCCGCCAAATATTTTTGGATGAAATTTCGTCACTGAGTTTTTTTTTTGAGAAAATCTTTGAAAACCTGTGTAGTAAACACTGATGAGATCTCTTTGTACATTCCTTAGAAATATTGAAAAACATGCTGAAGAAGCATGGGAGAAAGTTTCGAAAAAATTCTAATAAAATTGATTGCAAGGACTCCAAAGTTCAAGAGAAAAAAAAATATCTCGATCAACGTCTGGAGGGTCCCTTATTTATTTATTTATTTATTTATTTATTTATTTATTTATTTCCCTTATAGAATTTCTAGAGTAATTTCTGGATAAATACTTGAAGATTTTTAAATTTATCCCTGGTACAATATATGGAGGAGTTTCAGAAGTCATACAAAAATCTGCGGAAATTTCGTTAAGAAATGCTTCAACTAGTCTTGGAAGAAATTCTTTCAGGAATTCCTATAAGAATTTATTGGAGATGCTTCAAATTACAGAAATGCCAGAAATGCCTTTCAGATTCTTTAGATTCATCGTTAAAAATAACCCTGACAAATATCCAATTCTTCTAGGTATCGCAAAAGCTGATGCAATTCTTGCAGTAAGCTCCGAAGGAATCTATGAACAATTCGAAGGAATTTAAAGATAAATTTGAAAAGAACTTCTGAGATTAATACCAAGAGAAATTTTCTCTCGAAGTAACGAACCCTTCAAAGTTTGTTGAACGAATAGCTAAACGCAACGTTCCAACAGCTGTCAGGATCAAAGCATGTGTTATCATATTTTACTTATATAAAAACTCGATTGGCTGGATCATCACAGAACATTCTTATACCGACACTTACAATGGCCAACCATTTTAAGTTTGTTGAATAAAGTGAACCTTTTGCAAGTCTACACTTTTACACTTACACTTTTACACATCCAAAGTGTTTTAATTACAAAAATAAAAGTAGAAGGAAAAACGCGTTTTAGAAAAATGTGTAAAATATAAATATTGTATGAATAAGAGTTAATGACGACATTCACAGTGTTTATGCCGACATTCACATTAATAGTTTGTTAAGAAATCATATTAACCTCCCACCGTTGTAACGATTAAATGTGCAGTCGTACATATCTTACAGGTTTAAAATAAAAACATGAAACGAGCTCACCAATTGGTCCTTCATCCTTGACTGAGCAGCCACAATCCACTTACAACTTCACTTAACTGAGAAAGAGAAAAATAACACTTGATTTTCATGCAAAAAACCGCTCTCTATTCCTGATGAGTTCTTCAGAAGACATCAAAAATTTGAACCCAAAAGGGAGATTTTTGGAGATCGTTGACGAATTTCTTTTGAAGTCTCTTAGAAGCCCTATTAACAAGTTATTTGAAATATCCATAACTAGAGGGTCTTGCCCGGGATTTCCCGGGACAAAAATCCCGGGATATCCCAGGATCTGAAAAATACCGGATCCCGAAATATTTTCGGAAATCCCGGGAATTCCCAAAATAATAATGTAATGTATGTAGCCGAGAGATATTTTGACACTTGTTTATGAGCTGAGAATTAGAATAGTATTGAATTGGCTTCTTGATAGGCTTGAAGGGACCTCTACTATCTTTCGTTCAAAGCTTTGAATGCTGTCCGTGTAAAATTACTGGCCATAAGATAATAGTGCATTTAGTTTGCAGAAGTTTCGATGGGCATATTAAACTAAACTAGGTGTAATGAATTTCATATAAGACTAAGATCCATTAGTCAATATTGAAGAGACTAACTTATCTATAACTTGATGATCAAAAATATTTCACAAATTTGTTTGCGAGGACCGTCAGAGTAATCCAAAAAGTTTTTTTTCTTTATCTGGTTCCATTAGTTTATATTGAGTTGGGAAACACTGATTCTTCAAATTTGTACTGTATTTCCATAGTGTTTATTTTTTTGAACGAAATGTGATAATGGAATAGAAAAAAAAGGTATAATGAGATTAGTGCCTCTCGTTTTCCCATTATATTTTAGTGATGTAATCGCGACAAGGATAGAAGATATTTTTCCACATAAATAACCTAATTGTCACGAAAGCATCTAAAAAATGTATGCAGTTCGTAAATCTCAGACGAATGACTTGTTGATGATTCTGTTTAAACTTGTTGTCTTTAGATAAAACAAAGTGGGGATGAATTCCTGACATGGCATTGTGGATAAATATCAGCAGCATATTTCATAAAGCTTCTTACTGTCGAGTTTCAGTTAACTCAGCCGAGAAAAACTTCAGATGCCAGTGAATCATGGAGTTATCAAATTAGTTCAGTACTCTAATAGTTGTAAATATTTTTTTTATTGAATCATAAATAGGAGAACAGCAATTATCTGAAAATAAATAACTAAATTCCTTTCAATATGGGGTAGAGAAATACTTGGGAATTTCCACGATTGGATTGAGGGTTTCACTTGGCAGAATTTTCTGAAACTTTAAAACTGAAATCTCCAAGTGCACAAGTCTGATGAATCTGACAACTGTTTGCGTTGAAAATTTGATCGATTGCTTGCTTCCTGGAGATGAACAATTGTTCAAATTTACAACGCGGAGTCTTATTTGGTTCTCTTGAAAATAGGAGGTGTGGCTTCGTTCTATAATCACCTTAAACTTCGGATAATTTTAGAACATTCTATACTAGGCTTCAAAAAATTTGGAGTCATCCCGGGATTCCGGGAAATCCCGAGATCATGGAAAAAAAATCCCGAATCCCGGGATATTATTCGGAAATCCAAGATTTTTTTTTTTTCAAGCTCGACAAACAAGACCCTCCATCCATAACAGATTACGTAGGTGATATCTGATAGATTTCCGACAATAACTTCAGAGAATTACTTGGAGGTCACTTGTGGAAATATCTCAAATTTAGTAAAACTCTTTTTGTAGAATTTTGAGACAAATTTTAACTTAGAAGGTTTGTTGAATTTCTGGCTCTCCTTTCCAAAAGTGCCATAGCGGAATCTTAGAAGGACACTTGGTAGACTTTTTTAGAAACATAGAAAAAGTTCAAGAGTATCATACCAATACTCTTACTTCTGTGATGGATTCCAGACGCCTTTAACCCGTGAGTGAAAGCAAAAATACTAAAACCCTCACCACTCAGCGAATACTTAACGGATTCAAATATTTTTTTGTCATTATACTGGCCCACATTTCTAGTTTCTAAAAGTGGCCAAGGGATCTTGTGAATGTTACTGTGGTCGGAGATATTCTGGTGGGTCACTGGGTCAGGTCGGGTAAAAAAGGGCTAATTTTTGGGACACGTCAAGTTGTCTTTATTTATTTGCAATGGCAATCATTTGAATTTGTATAAACCATTAAGATCTGATATTCAACATTATAAATGAAGAGGTAAGCACCATTTAGAATGTACTGGATGTGGCCACTCGGGATTATGCCGTAAAGCACTGGCTATAGATTTTTTAAATACTAAACCGTTTCAATTGTCTAACAGTAGAGATTAAACATAATAATTTACTGAAATACGTTCCCATGGGCTTGACACTTATGTTTAGATACAAATTGGCCACTTTGTCGTAAATTTGAGGCATCCTGGGGACTCAAAATGGTTATTTTAAGGGTCAAATTCCTTGATATAGTGGCCACGTTATAGCCGATTCAGGAAATTATCTGTTATTTGAAATTTGCCTATCTCCACAGAAGGGGCAGCACACTTTTCAGCCGACCTGACCCAGTAACACACCAGAATAACTCCAGGCACATGAATATTCCAGAAATTCTTTAATCACGTTCAGAAACTATATATGTGTGCCAGTATACTGACAAAAAATAATTTAAATCCGTTAAGTACTCGCTGAGCGGTGAGAGTTTAAGTAATTTTTCTTTCACTCAGGCCTATACGGGTTAAGAATATTCGTTGATTTTTTCAATATCTTCGGCAAATTTGTCCTACGATTTTAAAGAAGGCATTTGGTACGCATTTTAAATCGACTTTTTTGATGCAGCCCTGTCTCAAGTATTCTCCATGTTTTGAAAATGTTCGAGATCAGGCGGTAAGCATCCCTTTATTAACATACAGAGAGTGCTGAGACCCAACATAAATCTAGTCACTCATGTTGCATAGTTTCAGCGTAGTCCTCTGTCTTCGTCAACGCAAGCGCCACATTGTCTGTCATTACGCCTAAACCAAGCGCGGAAACATGTTGGGCAATCACTGCGCATTAAAAAACCCTCCAAAACCTGTTCCAATCGTACCCATAGATTGAAACTTGCTCCTTCGGAACCATCGTATATCAAGACAACAGCCACAACGACGACGACAACAGCATAAACCGGATGACGTAAATTATCGATATTACCTCATATAACTATGCTTCCATCCAATGGTGCCTGGCAGTGCGCGGTGGAACCATACACAGGTGCAGGAGTCAACCAAGCACAAAGCATGACTGCTGGTTCCCCAACTTGGGCCTGGTGGTACTTTCTAAGCCGGTTCGCAATGCTTTCGCCCATATGGTATGGATGCGACCCGCTATCCTTTCACCAACTATTAGCTAACACAAAACAAAAACCATTCGGAGACCGGGGCGCCGACTTTGAGGTTGATGACAACTTCCGGGTTCTGAAGGTATTGAACGTCCAATTTGACGGGTTCCGAAGGTCGATAAACAATTAAGCTTCGAATTTGTTTACAACACCTCGTAAAAACCCGGTAAACTCCGACCCTCGATATCACTTGGTATAATTGGTTTGGTAGAGAGCTTCAAACGAAGTACGACTCTGAGCGTCGACGGTCGCGCCTAATGGCAGATTAATGTTTTATGGTCAATTATAATTGCATTAGTTGAATCACGGTTTTCCTCCCCTGATGACGCCTTCGGCGCTTCCCCCTTTCAAAGCTTAGGATTTCAGGGAGATCGTGATTGATGAAAGGCGGTAAACTGCGGTTCGCGTGGAGAAACATTTCACGATCAAGTGCACCCATGAACCAAAGCTAGATCGCTTCAACAGTTCAATCCGATCGTCCAAGCTGGATCTATGCGGGGCACAGTGGCCGCACTTCATACATATGTTGGCCAAAAGTATAAATCTTTCTCAAATCGTTCAGAAATCTTTATTCATTGCTAACATCAGGGATTAGTCGCTGAACCAAAAAATCGACATTTCGAGTACATTTGGCACAATCTGTTAAGAATAACATACCGAGTGTCCACAAAAAAGTACAAACGTGTAATTAACCATCATCGATTTGAATAAAATTCTGGTCAAATGTTCATTAGCTTGATAGACGACAAAGCCAATCGAACCACCCCTCGGCTATAACATAAAATCATGATTTTGATTACATTATTCAATTCAATATTGAAAATAAAATAATTAAAACAAAAAAACTATGATCTGACAACATATTTGTGCCTTTTTAATTGTCTTTTGTGTGTTGTGTTCTTAATCATCCCAGAATATATTAACTTTGCATTGAGTGAAAAATTCTTCATCAAAATCTAAGATTGCTTGAGATTTTATATGGATAATTCGAACTTATATCATAAAACCGCAATTTCTCAAAATTGGTCAAAATTTCCCGGGGAGTGAGGTGTTTTCGATTGTAAAATGACTGATAAACACGATGGAATCAAATTTTTTGAAATTAAGATATACTTATTTGACAAAAAATTGATTTAAAGTTTTTAATAGAAAATAAGTGGCAACATTGTATTGAACAAAAATAGTTTTCCTAGACTCCTTGAATGATTTCCATCAAAAGTGCCGAGGATCATTTGTCCATATGTCTAATAGAGATTCGAAAATATAAATTGAAGAATGTAATCAGAACCATGGGTTTTGTCGAAATTTGCAATTACGAAGGGTGGGGGGAGGTGTCCGATTGGCATGAAAATTTGCGTTTTTCATGTGAAGATTTGACCAAAATTTGGCTGAAATCGGTGCTGGTCGATTACACGTGCTGTGCAGTGTTATGAGAAACTCAAATTCTCATAACTTACAATTGAGTTGTCAATCACGCAACATAGAATCATGGATGAGTTAGCTCACCTGTTTGACTCATTTTGTCGTATTTCCACAGTTTACTGTTACAATTATAGCAGTATTTTTTACATAAACAACGGCATTCGGTTTTCACGATTTTTTTGGCGGGCTTTATGTCTGAATCATTTTTGACGGCTTGATTATGATTGAGAGATTTTACACGAAAATTGATTGAGATTTGAGTGTGGGTCTGTCAACACTGGTGCTGAGGACACTTGATGAAATGGAATATTCAATATGTATTTCTTGAATTTAACAACAAAACCGAATCCACATGACAATTCATTGAAATGTAATTATTTGCATACTACTTTGAAGTTACAAGTCTGAGGATCTGATTCAATGTGAATTGAATCAAATTTAAAATTTTCATATCTTGGCGTAAAAATGCGCAAATAAAGCCACAGTACACACGCCTAAATGAAGCTACACAAATTTGAGTACGATTCGCAGATAATCGAGTTCTTCTGGACTTACACATGATGTGCATAATATTAACACATTCTGAAAACTGCTCCTATGGTCATTTCTTTTGCCTTTTTGTCAAAGATAAAGCATCTTAATGAGATAAGTAATTTGTGAAAATGAATCATAAATGAGCACAAAATTGAAATT
The DNA here is from genome assembly GCF_002204515.2 of Aedes aegypti. NCBI lineage: Eukaryota > Metazoa > Arthropoda > Insecta > Diptera > Culicidae > Aedes > Aedes aegypti. The sequence goes on from NC_035107.1 coordinate 79,202,102, forward strand.
CAGCATGTGTGGAAAGTACACAAAAATGTATTGGTCCAAAAGAGTCTGATTTTGTGTAACATTTTTTTTAAGAAAACTTCAAATACTATGAAACATTTGTTACACATTGAAGGGTGAATGATCATTCAAAAGCGTTTCCTAGATATCGAACATTAGCTTTGAAAAATTGCAGAATTTTCGAAGGATTTCCATGTCATATAGTATTGGACAAAACATTTGCAACTTTTTAGATGTTCCATACATAATGATCAACTTTGCTAAGATAGATTTCAGGTATTGATAAACCGATTTGAATGAAATTTTCATGCACATCAGACAAAATTTGAATTTGACCATATATTTTTTATTATTATTTTTATTACTTGAAAGAAATAACGATTTAAATAAAGTGGAATTTTCGACGAAACATTCAAAACTATTTATCTGAAAATCAAATAGTCTGTCTTCGAACTTGTTCAATTCGTCAAAATCTACAATTTTGCTGAAGTTACAGTGGGATTCCGTTTTGGCAACAAAGTCGAAATTTTCAGTTGCTAAAAACTGAACCGTGCCAAAATTGGAACCCATATTTTAAATTTTATTTTTCATCTATTGGTTTCGAAAACATCATTAGAATGTTAATACATCATGATGAATCGAGACTTCGGAAAGGTTTACTTCGAAGCATTTTCTCGTAGTGTTATACTATGCTATGGATCTATAGCCCCGTAACGATACTTCTGGCAAACGTTCTACATACTTTTTACGCCTCAACATCTTCAGTGATATTTGAGAAACTTTATGTACACTTTTTGTGTGAGTGGGCCATGTCAAATCAATCATCCCATAAATGACATTTATTCAAGAACTGGACATTTTCCTAAAACTATGTAAGAATACGAAAAACTAAAATTAATTTTTTTGTTCTTATAAAAACGTATTGACGAAACAAAAGCGCTGGGTATTGCAAAACGGCATGACCTGTTTTCTATTTAAATGAACATTTAAAATCATTTTAACTTTTGGACTTTAGCGTAACATTTGACAAAATTCTGTAAGTTTAGAATTGTTCCTTTAATTTATGTTTCTGATAAAGTAAAGCATAATGAATAATTGACTGCAGTCAAAAGGGCAAACATAAACATGAGATAATTGCCCATAAATGCGACTCGTAATTTTGTAGAATTTAGTTTTTACTTGAAGTAAATTTTAATTGAGCTTGATATATGTTTTACACCTACCTTATGAAATCAACCTCAGGAGCCTGATAGGAATCTTCAGGTTCTCATAAGGAATCTACAGAAAAAAGCAGGGGCTCTGAAGTATATTGCCAAGAATCCGTGGGATCTCGTCTAGAATTCATAGGATCATTCTAAGGATTTTTCTAGGGATTAACATCTTGAGATTCCGCTGCAATACTGCTTGAAAATTTTCAAAAGTTTATTGTTATTAGGCTACTAATAGCACACCTCTCATTCCTCTGGAAACCTTTTCAAAATCCTCGAGATTTCACCAGAAATACTCAAAATATCACTAGTATTTCACATTATCTCGCTTACAATTTACAGGACGCCCTAGAAATCATAAGAGTTTATTAGGAATCACCTGATTTTGGACATAATCCCCCATAACCAATTATGCATTCTCAGGATCCCGCAAGAAATCCACAGTGCACACTTGGAATCTGCAAACATACTCATAAATCCGTCTACAGAGGCAGGTTCCGTCATTGATTTCAAAATTTTCAAAAGCAGTTTTTTCGTTCGAAATTAAGAAAATTTACAGGGAAATGTATTCACTGTATTGTATTCTCCAATCGAAACACAGTGAACATATTTTCATCGAATCTTTTTTAGTTTTCAACAGAAAAAGTGCTTTTGAAGTTTCGATGATTACGATGACAGAGCCTTGAACGTTAAATTTCTGAAAAGCCCCCCAACAACCACGAATGCCCTAAGGGTACTCCAGGGTACAGTTAGGAAACACATAGACCCAGCTCGTAAGAACCATTCTGGATATGTTGAGACCCGTATCCTTGATGTAGAATTATAAATTGTCTCTTAACAAATCTAACGCTTTACAAATTCTACAACAAAGAGAGAACGTAGTTCTAAATAGATTACTCAAAAAGATAAATATACACGCCAATACCACAGACAAAAACACTCTCAAAAGTTTGGACTGTGTTCGCATTTGTCATGGTACCGGTGGAGTTCTTAAAAAATAATATACAATTTTATTATATGAACTCTTTTCATGGGATATATGTCAACACTTCTGCAATTCTCCAGAATAACGCAATTTATTTAATGAAATTTCTTGAAAGTTAAGATTGACGATAATTTTGCTGCATTTGTATCTATTACTGCGATGTGTTTTTACATACAATCCATAATAATAAGGATAGTGAGCCATAAAGTAGAAATGAGATTTATGATTGTAACTCTGGATGAGTCATAGATTTTTGTTGCTCTTTTGGAGGTGATTGTGCTTTGTTCAAATAAGCTGTTCCAAATCTGAAAAATCTGTTTTTTTTTTGTGTAGCAGCTACTGGCAGACTCAAGTGGGCTGATCGCTCAATATTAATGCCTAAGAGATTGGTCTCTGGTTGAGATACTGGTGGAGGTTATTGGCTTTATGAAACGTTGCGAAAGCATGACCAAAGACCATCGTGAAGTAAATAAGCGCGTACGGGAGTCCTTAGAAGTTAATGAGATTTGGGGAATATAGACGGAAATGGAGCTCTGAAATGTAGTCGGTGCTATTCAAATGACTAAAACAACAGACACGATAATATTTACGAAAAAATGCAAATTTTAATGTAATTCAAAAATGTTGCCAAAAACGGATCCTTTTTGTTGCCAAAATCGGGGGGTGCCAAAAACGGAATCCCACTGTATAATGAAGCAATTCCATCAATTTATTTAGTTATGACAATTATAAAAAAAAAAAACGTCAGAATCACTTAAGTCAAACCGTTTTTTGCTTCTGAACTCGTGGTTAGTAAAATCACTCAATAATATACATGTGTTGAAATTCAAGTTATGTCTGAAGAACTTTGAAAATTTCATTCAAATCGGTCCATGAGTGATCTAATTCTCTAAAGTTGATTATTTTGTAAGGAAAATTGAAAAAGTTGCAAATGTATTGTCCAATCCTGTACCAAGTGTATTCTGTATAAGTGTATACATTCTGAAACGGAAAATATATCAAATATGACGAATTCCATGTCAAATCGGTCAGTCACAGGACTCGACCATCTTAGATTTGCAGTAAGTTTTGCACATGTTTTTGTTTTAGTAAAATAAGTGTTCTCCTTACAAAAATCGATTATTTTGACTCAAGAATAACTTTTGAAAATGGCCAACATGATAATCATAATGGTTTAGAATGATTTCAAGATTCTCATTGTATCATCAAAACGTATTCACGTATCAAATTTTTTTAAATCGTTCAGAAGTTGTTCTTAGAAAAACTTTTTTATTTAACATTTCTCCATCAAGAAACTTTGTTTTAAACATCTGTTTCCTATCAAGATTCTATAATGAAAATTTAAAAAATATTAAAAATGGACTTTTTGTGTAATTTAAAATTTAAGTTTTATTTTTGATTTTTTTCATGAAAATTAAAATATTTTTCAGTGTATATTTTTTCTTGTAGTCCAAGCGAATCTATGATAAAAGATCGAAAGACAAAAGGTCGAAGAACCAAAAAGAAGGGACAAAAGGTCGAAAATCTTTTTTCAAACAAGGAAAAAATTCCCACCATGCGAATCGTTTTCGACCTTTTGTCCTTTCGACCTTTTGTCTTTCGACCTTTTGTCCATAAACCAGTCCAAGCAGTTCACTACAACTTCTTCATTGAACCTTTTTTTGTAAAATCAGCAGTTTCGGAGTTGATTTTTTTTTTTTCAAATAAATTGCATGCAAAAAATTATACGCCATTTTCAAAAATTATTCTTGAGTCAAAATTATCGATCTTTCTATGGAAAACACTTATTCTTCCATACCAAAAGCATGTGCAAAATTTTATCCAAATCGAAGGTTGTTACAATTTTTATTTTTTTTCTGCTCATTCTGGCTGAAATTCGTCATATGATTTAAAACACATTTAAAACAAAAAATCAGATCTATTTTTTCGAATTTCACCTGCTTAGCTAGATTTGATTACGATTTACTATAGAAACAGTGGTTTTAATGAAACAATATACACGAAATTTTAAACATCAAAAGGTCAATTTTAGCTGGCATCTCTACAGTTCGCATGATGTAAAAATTTAAATATACACAAATTGATCAAAAATTTTGCACGAGCATGAGCATGATTGACTGCCCGCAGATGCTACTCCGTTATTGCAAGAACAGCTGTACTTACACAGGGAACCAACAGACACTACTCGGGATCAGTAGCATCCTCAATATGTAAGTACTGGTGCTCTCATTATTATAACAAACAATAACGGCGCCGGCTGCGTCCGAATGCAGGTCAATTTAGAGATGGGAAAGATATGTTGACGTGTTACTTGCTTTATGGAAGCCGAGGAGTTCTCTGCACTTCCACAAGTAGACAATGAATGCGTTAAACCTGATTCGCGATATTACTCGATAAAACCATTGAACGCCGAACAAGTGTTCGTCGCTCGCCCCGCAGGAGCAAGCGACAAGATTAAAGGATCAAACAATACTAACGCGATCCGCGATACTATTCCACCGTGGTACGCGAACGGGGCGCGACATGTACGATCCTGCCCCCGTCGCCCGCCCCCGCAGGAGCAAGCAACCAGGTTGCAGGGTCAAACATTAATAACGAACAGATCACTCACTACCGTACTACCGACGCGCGACATGTTTGATCCTGCCCTCATCGCCCGCCCCCGCAGGAGCAAGCGTCAAGGTCGAAGGATCAAACATTACTCTACACAAATTGATCAAAAATTTTGAGGAATTACTATTCAATTCTAAAGAAAGTTAGTTGATTTTTGGCCAGCTTCGGACCACTGTGCAGCGGTGCGGCGATGATGATTTGTGTGTTGCCAAATTGGCCTTGAAATGAGCTTGAAACTAAGCTTAGACGCTTCACCATTGAAGGAACGAGATCGGCAGTAAAAGTGGACTCCAAGTAGATCTGAAGTCGGTGTAATTCAACGGATTATTGTTTTATTGTGATATCGTTTGGCGCTCACTTACGGTGAAGTGGGGGTGTGGAAGGCAACCATTAGGCTTTCGGTTTCCGACAAGAGGCGATTTACGATGGGGAATTGTTGCAGCGCCATGCAACTAATCGGGAAAAGCTAGAAGGCGCAAGCAATCAATTTCACAGTGCGGATTTACTTGGCATTAGGGAATAAGAGCCTTCAACTTCAGGCAGAGCTAATTTCTTTTGGGGTTTATTAAATGCTGCTAAAGTTTTTCGATTATTATAATTGTATTCAAATTTATAGCAGTAAACCAGTTCAATTTCGCATCCTGCGCCTCCTTATGATTTTGAATTTCTGTTTCGATCTCAAAAATGTAATCATGACGGTAGTATGATCATCATTTGAGACATTTAAATCGAGAGACCTAGACCTAAACCATAAATAGAGAGGTCTGATCCAAAAATAGAAATCACAGCTTTTTAATCATTAATGAGTATCATTTCATTTAAAGAACTGAATCTTCCATTTTTGTGAGTATCAATAGAAAATATCTAAACTTTTTTGCCATCTACTGTAGATGACACGCACGCTTCGTCCTTTGCTGGAAAGATCTGTGTCATCCTCGAACAAAGATTTTTGAAGTTCTAGGAATAACTCAGGTATACATCTTCTTCCTGACGTTAGTTTTCTTCTTGAAGAGCCTGCTTCTCAGTATTGGGTTCTTATGAGCACTTACACAGTTATTATCTAAGAGCTTCTTTGTCATTGACCATTTTTGCTTATCTATATCGTGTGACTAGAACGAAAATGTTCTATGTCCTAGGAAGCCGAGAAAATGTTCATTACGAAGAGATCCTCGACCGGTTGGATTTGAATCCACGACTCTCAGCTTGCTGAATAGCTGCGCGTTTACCGCAACGGATGTATGGGCCTCTAATATATAATAGCTCAAGTATGTCATATGTAAAAATATTGCACAATAAAGGTCCCAGAATACTGCCAGTTTAAGTTGAGATATTACCCGAATTGTTCAAATCCCGCTGGTACTGGGATTTGAACACACCACTATCGGTATAGTCTTGCTGAATAGCTCTGCGTTTGCTGCTACGGTTTTGGAAGTCCAAGATAATAGTTGTTAATGGTTGCTTATTGAAGAGAAAACGGAGATATTAACTTCATAACACTTGGGATATTGCCCTTTATGTTTTATTATCATAACGTGCTCTTTAGAACACTCATATTATCTTTGATCGCAATGAATTGCTTTCTTCCTTGTGCTGTTGTCGGTGTTCTGCAATTCGTCTGACTATCCGTCAATCTAGCAATAATGCATCGCTCATACGTAGCGTGTTTTGGAATTCCTGCGAACAAAGCCGACACTGCACGCCAGTCGGTGCAACCTTCACACAAACGCCGTATTTGATGAACACAACTCGCTTGGATCAAACTCCCCCGCGAATCGCGAATCCGCAAGCCGACCAGTTCTTGCACTTTGATTGCTCTTGCTCGCCCATCGTCGCCCGGTTGAAACTCATATAACTACAATTGACACTGGTAGATGCAGACGTGTAAGATAGCCATACAGCGCCAGCTAGCGTTCGCCTTTTAATTACACAGGAATGAATCAAACAAACAACTCAACAGCAACACAAAGGATGTACATTTTATACCATTATGATTGATAGCTTGTTGTAAAGTTCGCTATAAGTGTTCTGCGCGTGTGCTATAGCGGTCGAAGTAACGCTTGCCGTTTTGCATATGAACAATCTACATTACTTACATTTGTGCACTCCTGCTTCTTACCCATTAGATCATATATATAACCGTATTAACCCACTTGAATTTAGGATTAAAATTGTAGAATAGATTCGATTCCGTGTCAGTAGTAGAATTAAACTTCCCCTCTCTCCATTCTCCATCATATTTCCGTTACTTGTGTGTTTTATGCATATAAACTTTCTTCCCTTCTACAACTTATCACATCAACTTACCGCCTACGCGCTCATCGCTCTCCTACATATAGTCTTTTATTATTTTTGCATGCTGAATAAATTGGAACTTGATTGAAATTGTAAATCCAAGTTTGCGTTTTCTTTCCGCCCATCATCGCTCGTTCGCTTGCTCTCGCTCGGCACATCTAAGCTCAGATAGGTAGAGTAGGGTGGCCCAGAATGATAAAACTATAACAATCTTAAGTTACACTCTTCATTATTTTTTCTTGTTTGGACCTTCAGAAGCTACTTTGAAATTTTGAGAAGAATTCGTTATTTCTAAGAAACAATTTTTCCCGATATTCGATATTCTCCCCACAAAGTTCAAGTTGGTTAGCCCCCCTTTAAGGTTAACGGATTCCACTCAAACTTTTACAAATGAACAAATTTGTGGGCGTAACTTGAGATTTTTACAGTTTGATTTTTCCCATATTAAAATGGGCCACCCTTATGTAGAAGAGGCAAGCCGCCGTCGTTGGCAGTCAAGTTCATATTTCATATAGGTACTCTCGTCTCGGCCAGCAAAACCCATCCCAAAAACGATCACAAAACTAAAACTAGATTTGGTAACGGTTGTGTAATGAGCCCCCCTTGATTTCCACCCCCTTTCTCTTCGTGTGCGTGTCTCTCTCTTTCTCCCGTACGATGTATTCGTGTCTATTGTGTAGGAGGAGCGAACCCGGCGCCTGCAGGAGATCGAAGCGAACCGGCTCGATCGGCAGACGAAGCGACGCCTGGCCCGGGCCCAGCAGACCCAAAACTTCTTCACCAGTCTTCACATGCTGCAAGCGAACACTTTACTGCGCGAAAGTGGCGACGACAGCTCCAGTGCCTTCGAGGACTACTCGCTGTTTCTGTACCGGCAGTCGGCGCCGGAGTTCACCGATCGCGTCAAGGAGCTGGAACGGAAGCTGCTCTATCCCGTAAGGAGGTTTCACGTGCGAGGCAAATGATTCGAGTGCCCGCGTATGATTGATGGTGTGACTTTGTTGGACGTTTGTGTGGCATGCGCTCCAGATGATTAACTCTTAACTTACAGCGATCTACTCTTCTGGGGATATGTTTGATTGGCTTATCAGAATTACATACATCCTACTTAACCTTCCCGATGCATTAAGTGCATTAAGAAAATGTTACATATTATGACAATGACTTTGAAACCCAAGAATCCATTTTTGAACCAATTTTCATTTGACTTGCTCTAAGCAAAATATATGAAACCCAAGAATATAACCATTACCCATGCACAGTGTTTGGAAATATGGTCATTCAGTTTTTTACTTGTATGATATAACGGCTCAGATTTCATGGTTTTTATTCCGATTTATAAGAATATCAGGGCATGGTGTTATCATTTTTAGAAAAAGATGCCTTTTCAAAGACCAAAAATATAAAGGGTAAAATACGGATACCGTAAATTCGGGTTAAATTGATTAACGTCTCAGACGATTTTATTTCTTACTAATGGAGCACAATGCAACCTATAGTAAATTAACGTTATTTGTTTTACTTATTGTCGAATTTTGTGTTGTGTAATTTTTTAGGGTTAAAGAATGCTTATATCTATAAAAATATGTAAAATTCCATAATCGTGTTTGATGTGGAATTGGTAGCCATCTATAAACTTCTTGTTTTAAACAAGGTTTCGGACATAGTGTCAACCTGAAAGATTGCAAGGATGATACAAATATATCCTCAAAATAGATTTTATCATCAAAATTCCTACCAATTTGATCATTTTGTTGAAATGATTGAATTTTTGTTAGATATCCGATAAATATTCCCTTGGTAAGAATTTAGTAAGCATATTTGGATTCAGAGAGCCCAAAATTAAGTATATGAAGTTGTTTTCAAAAGTAACAGTAATATTTTTAATAAATGATCAATTTCACTCCGAAACATTTTTTTTATTTTAGAGACGATTTTCAGTACTAAAACCACATCTGTATGAAAATTTCAGTACATGAGCCAATTAGACTCGCCGTCGTACTTGTTTTCCTGCATTCAGTTGTTTGGCATTGACAATATTATAAAAAGCAGACATAAAAACAGTGAAAAATGATCAATTTTACCCGAAATTACGGTACCCTGAATCAGTTCTACTCCTTCTGTATCATGGCAATTTGATAAAGTAATACATAGATATAATTCCACGGATAGAAATTCATGAGTTTTATCCAGAAGTAAAAGATCTAAAACAGTTTACTGTGTTTTTTGTCGATTTCGTGCGCTCTTTGAAAAGCCCCTTAACCGTTGAGTTTAGCAATTTAGTTTGTTCGGAGAAGTTTCTATGTATATTAAAGCTCATATTTTTGTTACATAAAAATTCGTGTTTTTGCAGAAAATGTCATCACGCTATTTTTTGAAATGACAAAGTCACTAAAATTACTCTTTTTCTCTAGTTTTCTTATGCAAATTTTGTTAGAAATTCCATAACTCATTAGGGAGATTTTTAAAAATAATCTTGAAGCTTCTAGGAATCTGTGGATTCTGTGCGGTTCTTGAACAGAACATGAAGTTTCTTATCGGGATCTTGAGAATCCATGCAAGATCTTGGAGAATCCAATTGGTATCATGCGTATTCTTGGAGTGGTTCTGAGCTTCATCGCAATCTAGCATGCTCCTGGAGTTTGCTGTGGGACTCTCTGAACTACGACGACAGTTCCTAACAAACTTCCTGAAATTCCTGAAAATTTCTAACCAATTTTTGTAAAGAATCTGAGTGGCTCAGCGGAGTCTATAAATTGTTAGCGATATCCAGAGAATTAAAAATCCCAATTATCTCTTGAGAATTTCTAGCAGAGTTTTGAGCGAGATCTCAGCCAAATCCAAGGATACCAACTGATATCATAAGGATTCTTAGCGGGCTTCACATGTTTTCTAACGCAGTCCTTAGTGGCACGCTTTGGATTATCTGTGGATTACTAAGGATTCCTAACAATTTCCAATTATATCGTATAATATACTTGTATATTCAGGTAACAATAGAAGCTGAATAATAGTTTATTCAGCTGAAAAGAGGCTGTATAAACAGCATTGTAGCTGGATAAGCTGTTATTCATCTACCAATGTTACCTGGGTAGTCATTTTGCTTGCTAATTTTATTATGTATATTTCTATGTTGCACTTCACTATTCTAAGGGTCTCAAAGAATCTCTAGACAGAGTGTCTACTACCTGGAAAAACCTGAAAAACCTAGATTTATCAGGGTATTTTATTAAACCTGGAGAAACCTGGAATTCTCAGGGAATTTCGATAACAATCAGGGAAATTTCTTTGAGGTAGTAATTCATGGTAGAATATGTTCATTACAAAGGATATTCACGTCAAAACCCCCAAAATTTTTTGGCGCTATCAGAACGCTCCTTGAGCAGTTTAGTGAGGATCTTTTCGGGTATTATCGAGTTCCTAAGACATGATTGAATTTTCTGATTAATATTTGATCAGTAATGGAGTTCACATACGGTATTGGACAAAACATTTGATTGATTTTTCCAATCACAAGTTCAAAAGCAGTTACGGTTTGACTAAAGTGATTTTTTTGGCGATTTTTTACCAACCATATTGAGGGAATAGATTCATGGTATCTTGTAGCAAAGTTGTAGATTTTACGGAATGAACAAGTTTTTGTGTAAATTGTGTAAATGTTTTGAGATAAATAGTTTTGATTTTTTTCGTCGAAAATTACACTGCAGTTAAACCAGATTGTGCTACTTTTCTCCGAACGACCTATTTCTCCGAAAGCCATTTCCCCGAACAGTGATGCGGTTTAAAAAGGTGCAAGAATAGTCAAGGTGGTGAACTAGAAAGAACGATAAGCAATTAAAAGAAGGCGATATTGGATCATTTTCGACTAAACACATATTGCCAAAAATGCTGAGGATAAAACTCGAAAGAACCGCCATTCAAATAAAGAAGGGTGCATATTAGAGTGGTTCAAAAAAACGTTTTTGCTCCAGACCGCTAATTCGATTCTATATCGAATTCTGAGTGTCCTCACAAAATTTGAGCTCATTTGGATGAAAACTGAGACTGCACAAGCCCTTTAAAGTTTATATGGGAATTACTATGAGTAAAGCAACCAATTCATTCAATCGGTCATAGTATTCGCCCATGTGCTCTTGGAGATTAGAACTACGTTGATACGGTGAGATACAATAATCAGCTACAACTTTGCCGAAAACTGTTTTCAAATAGGACGCCTCAGTAATCAGTTATTGATTTATATCCAGTCACAAATTTTTCAGCAGCGCTCATTTAACTTCTGAACAGGCAACATTGCTGCACCTGGCGCGAAAGATAGCACGCACAAATCATGGCTACTATAAGTAGATGAAAAAACCGAATTTAGTACTATACCATTTAATTCCACTAGAGTTTGTATCCTTTGACAGATACGCGTATTTCGACCTCAACTGTAAGGCCGTCTTCAATGTCATGTACTAGATTCGACTTGTACACGACACTGAAGACGGCCTTACAGTTGAGGTCGAAATACGCGTATCTGTCAAAGGATACAAACTCTAGTGGAATTAAATGGTATAGTACTAAATTCGGTTTTTTCATCTACTTATAGGTATTCTACTAAACAGCTCGAAGATTTATTATCATGGCTACTATGTTTTACTGCATCTATCCAGTGATGCCTGCAGAGCAGCCCAATAATTATAGCCAAAGTTTTACAACTCTTTCAAAAATCAATAACTATTTACTGAGGCGTCCGATGTAAAAACGGTCTTCGGCAAAGTTGTAGCTGATTATTGTTTCTCACAGTATCAACGTAGTTCTAATCTCCAAAAGCACATGGGCAAACACTATGACCAGTTGAATGAATTGCTTGCTTTTCCTATAGTAATTCCCATATAAACTTTAAAGGGCTTGTGCAGTCTCAGTTTTCATCCAAATGAGCTCAAATTTTGGGAGGAAATTCAGAATTTGATCTAGAATCGAATGAGCAGTGTGGAGCAAAAACGATTTTTTGAACCACTCTTGCATATTCGATGATCGGTTCGTTCTCCACCTTCAAATGTAAAAAGTTATGACAATTATGAAGGCAAAAAACTTTTCGGGGAACTGGGCTATTCGGGGAACCGGCATTCGGGGAAAAGTAGTGGTTGTGGTTAAACCGTTATTACTTATAAACTCGTCACTGGAAGAATTATTCAAAAATATATGTTAAAATTGAAGTTAAATGTGATGTTCTGTGAAAATTTAATTTAAATCGGTCCATAAAGCACTGAGATCTAGTTTACCAAAGTTGGTCATTTTGTATGGGAAATTGAAAAAGTTGCAAATGTTTTGTCCAATACTGTAGGTATCTTCATGCACGATTTTTTAAATTATTTGAAATTTGAAGAACTGATTTTGCTAAGTTAAGAATCTGGAATTCGAAAAAAAAACTTTACATTTAAAATGTCGAAACAATCAATTTTAGGACTGGTAGAAGGTCTCTATTTTCAAGCAAGTATATAAAAAGTCTCTATTTTTTATGAAATGTTTTTTAAGGCTTTTTTACCATCCAAAATGATCACAAAAGTCTTTTTTTGAGGCAGTAATTCATGGTAGAGTATGTTCATGACAAAGGATATTTGCGTCAAAACCCCCGACAAATTTCGGCTGTACCGCTATCAAAACGCTCCTTGAGCTGTTCAGTGAGAATCTTTTCGGGTGTGATATTTTATTGACTTCCCAAGACATGATTGAATTTTTTGAATAATATTTGATCAGTAATGGATTTACATATCTTCTGCAAAATTTTTAAATTATTCGAAATTTGACAAATCTCCCAAAATCAGAGATTTATTTGGAATCCAAAAAATTTCAATTTTAAATATCGAAGCAATCAATTTTTGGACTGGTAGAGGGTCTCTTAGAGACTTGGTCTCTATTTTAAAGTAAGTCTCTAAAAAGTCTCTTAATTTTTATGAATGGTCTCTTTTTGGCCATATTTTGCTTACAGTTTTTTAGACTTTTAAAAAAATTCTTCAAATATTTCATCTTTGATTTCTTGAAAAGCTTTAGGAATTCTCCAGAGATTTCATCTGGAATACTTATAGGGAGTCCTACAGGGATCTCTCCAGAAATTCTTCTAGAGAATCCTCTACCGATTCTTCCCGATATTTCAGCGATTTTTTCCAAATATTTTATCTGGAATATTTTCAGGGACTTCTACAGGGAACTCTTTTAGATATTCCTCCACCAACTCTCCGAGATATTACAGCGATTTTTCAAACAATATCTTGAGAAAATTCTTACTATCTCCAGTAATTTACTTGAGGATCACTTGAGGAAATTTTTTACAAACACTACTAAATATTTTTCCACTAATCCTTCGACCGAATTTCGAGTTTTTACTTTAGGAGATCTTCCGAATATTTGTTTTTCTCCGAAAATCTGCAAAGGTGAGTCCTAGAGCTTTAAAAAAATTTTCAGGGATTTTTTTTTTCACAAGAAATCTGACGTCATTTAATCTAATCGGTAACTCCAAAGGATTACTCCAAACAAAATCCTCGAGGCGTAATTAAAGAACAACTTTTAAGAACTTTTCAAAGAATTCCTCAAACTCGACCTTGTGTTTCATCATTGAGTTCATTTTAGGATTTTATTCAGAATTTCGTCGAAGAATTTCAACTGCAGATCTTTCGAAAGTTTCACAAAAATCCCCTCGAATCTACAAAAGTTTAATCAAGGTGCTATACTAACAACTAACACTGCAGCATTTTTCCAGAAAATCCTCTTGCACATTTTTTGAGGGATTCTGTCCGATGTTGTTCAACCATTTCCTTCAGAAAATGCTGCATGATTTTATCCAGAAATTTGATTGATTCCATTTTTCCTGATGATCTATGAGATAATCTCTATGGTTATATTTGGTAAAATCCTGGTTGTTGAGATATCCAAAACAAAATTTGTTGGTGAATTTCTTAGGAAAATTTACGAAGGGATTCCATGGGAAATAATCACTGAATGAACTCCTGAATTAATTTAAGAGATGAGCTAGCCTCGGGCTGCAATCCTCTCAAATACGAGAATCAACTCATCTATTTTAACATAATGAAATCTTCGTGGTAATATGTGAATTTTTATGGAATTTCTGACGAAATTCTTTAAGAAAATCACTGAAAAAAGCATACGGTAATACGAGCAGTATTACTTGTCGTAATGTCACTAGGAATTAAAAAAATAGATATTTCTGGGCTGCTTTTATGAGGAACCAAACTTATCTCCTGTTTCTGTTAGGTTTCGTTTTTTTCCTGTTTGCTCTTTGTTTGGTTCCGGTTCGATCTCTTTTTTTTAGGGAAACAATTCCTGAACTTCCAATTCTCGGGGTCTAGAGCATCCGTGATCTATAACTCCTGACTGCTACCGGATTCTTGGAACAGATTTCAATAAGCCTTCAGGAACTCTCCCAGAGATTCAGAATTTCCACTAAAGATTTCTTCAGGAATTGTCTCCAGAAATTTTGTAAAGAACTTCCCCTGCAAGAACTCATGAAAAAGTTTAAGAGATGAACTAGCCTCGGGCTGCAAATCTCTCAAATAAAGAAATCTATCCCTCTATCTTATCCTATTGAAATCTTTGGAGTAATATCTGAATCTTTGAGCAGTACAGTGGGGAACCGAAATCCGTACAGGCTCAAAATCCGTACACTGCATACAAAAAATGGACGGATTTAGATTCATTTATTAGGTGTACGGATTTCGATCCCGCACGGTAGTACTTGTAGAAATGTCACGAGGAATTAAAAATAAACATCTCTGAGCTGATTTCATGAGAAATCAAATTCTTATCTCCTGTTTCTGTTAGGTTTCGTGTTTTGGTTCCGGTTTGATCTCTCTTTTGTCTTTTTTCAGGGAAAAGATCTCTGAACTTTCTATTTTTGGGGTCTAGTTTATCCGTGATCTATAACTCCAGACTGCTACCGGAATCTAGGAACAGGTTTCGATATGCCTTCAGGAAGTGTCCTAGTGATTCAGGATTTTAACTAAAGATTTATTTTGGAATTGTCTCCAGAAAACTCTGTCAAGGATGATCCGTGCAATTGCAAACAGGATTCTTTAGAGGAATTCTTAGGGATTCCTCCAAAAGTCCCACTAGGGATTTTTCAAGAGATTTACGGACAAAAGGTCAGAAGACAAAGCGCCAAAAGGACGAAGAGTCGAAAAACTAAACGTCGAAAAGACAAAAGGCTGAAAAGACAAAGTCAAAAATGTTCTTCTTGGTGTGAATTTTTTTCCTTGAATGAAAAAAATGGGTCCTTTTGTCTCTTCGATCTTCTGTCTTTCTGGCGTTTTGTCTTTCGAACTTTTGTCATAAATACTCTTAAATGTAATGCCATCAGGAGTTCCTCCAGGAATTTTACTAAGCGTTCCTCCAGAAATTCCACTAGGGATTTGTTTAGGAATTCCACCAAAGATATTGCCATAATTCTACCAAGGATTCTTGTAAATATTCTGTGGAATCGCTCCAAGGGTTCTTCCAGGAATTCTGCCAGAGATATTTCCTAGAATTCCACCAAGGATTCTTTCAAGAGTTCTGCCTGAGATTCCAAATGTCCCTTGTGATTTGTTCAGGGATTCCTCCATAAATTTCACCAGGAATTTCCTCAACAATATCTATATGAGGAATACCTCCAAGAATTTTACCTGGGATTGCTCCTGGAATTTTCCCCAAAGATGCCTCCAGGAATTCCACCTAGGAATTCCATTAGAGATTCCCCTAGAAACTCATACTCGGATTCCTCCACACATTCTGGGACTGATCCTTTTCTTTTCGTTCAGGCATTCTTCAAGAAATGTCTTCATGAATTTCTCCAAAACTGTCTCCTGAGATTACTTCAGAATTTATTCCAAATATTCCTTGGGGCTTTCCTCAATGATTACTCAAGAGAATTCCTTCAGACATTCATAACAGAGATTTATGCATATATAAGGACATGTGTAATTTTGAGTTTTAAAAACACTTGAAGCGCTGGTTGTGCATTCTGTTTTCGCCTTGAAGCGAATAGAAAAGCAGTTACAAATCCACGAAATTACGCTTAGGTTATATTTCAAAGTTACAGGCCGATACTTTCCCAAAATTCAAATCAGCGAAGAGCATGATCGCGATGTTCTATCGACAGCCATTCAACCAGACATTGGAGGACCCAGAAGAGTAGATTTGCTTCCGACGACGATTACGGTCATCGTCCCCTGCCAATACTGATCAGCTGTGTGTTTGCGTCCGTTTGTTCCCCCCTAATCATCCGCCAGTCCACCAAGAATCGATTGCTCCGATTCCACCACTAGGTACTTGTGTCCGTTGTTTTTGCTTCCCATTAACAGCTCGTTCGTAAGTGCAGAGTGTAAATCGTGAAAGGAATTTTATGTGTTACTCACCGATACTTGCCGTTTGATTCGGGCATCGTGTTTACGATCGTCGGGAGTGCTCGCGTGCCCCCAAAAATGAAAACGATGCGAGTTTGGTGCAAACATGTGTTTTAAAATTAAACGTGGATTCGGAACCGTCGCCGCAGTGCGTGCGATTGCGGTCTTTGACTTTTCGTTGTTTGCTGTGTCGAGTTTTTTGCATGGTGTCCGTTTTGGGGCGACAGGTTGTTTAGCATGCACGATCGATTGGGACCTACTAGCATGACAGTATCCAATAAACACTTTTGAACTAGAACGAAAGAAAAATCGCATGGCATGAACATTAGTTTTAGAGAACTCACCCCATGTTGTAGAACGTAGATTGTGTAGATAGTTAACTCACCTGGTTGTAACCTGCTTCACTGATCCCTGCCCTAATCTCCTACAATGTGGTCCTTCCTAATCGCACGATGTGTAATTCGTTGACGCGTCGTCCCGCCTCTGTCTTTAACGAGCAAGATCAATCGCGGCAATACCGAAACTCTTTCCTTTCTATTCCGGCCACTCTCAGGATCGCGATCGCGGTCTAGCTGCGGCGTACCCGAAAGGTCTCGCCGGAGCCGATGGCGAACAGATTAGCGATCGGATCAAATCGATGGAGCAGCGGATCGGAGGGAAGCATGTTCCGATCACCGAGAAGAAGCCGAAAGATCTGCTGCGGGCGATCGGCAAGATCGACAGCAGCGATTGGAATGTGAAGGAGATCGAGAAGAAAATCGAACAATCGAAGAAAGCGACCGACATTGGCAAGAGCCGTGAACGAGTTCCGAAGTGGAACCGCGAGCAATTTTTAGCTCGGCAGAACAAACTCACGCAGCAGCCGGACGATGAAAAGTACAGGGACATCGACAGTTCACTGAAGGCGATCGATCGACAGCTGAAGGAGGGCCACAATCTCGATCTCGGCGAGCGTGGCAAGAATAAGGTGGCTTCCATCGCTGGACAGCTACTCAGTACGAAGCAACAACAGCAACAGCAGCAGCATCAACAACAACAGCAACAATCGAGTCAGAAATCGGTAATATCTTGAATATTAATTGATTGATCTCAGTACTGATCGAAAATCTATTTTAGACATCCAAGGCCGCGTTGGTTCTCACTTCATCAGGCGTAGCGGAGAAGTGCCACTTCTGCAAGCAGCGCGTTTATTTGATGGAAAAGATTTCCGCGGAGAACCTGACTTTACACAGATCCTGCCTCAAGTGCCACCACTGCCATACTAATCTTCGGCTCGGTAAGTATAACCTGATCGTATAGAACTGTGATCCGTTCTAACAAGTTATGTAATTCAACAGGAGGATACGCCTTCGATCGGGACGATCCGGAGGGTAAGTTCTACTGTACACAGCACTTCAAGCTGCCATCAAAAACGTACAACAAACCGGTGCCAAAGAAGTCGTTGCCTCGAACACCGCAAGCAGACAAACAGCCCCTGGCAGCCGCAGCGGCGGCAGCCTCAACTACACAGCCTTCCACGCCGGACTCCAAATCATCGGGCTTCATCAACTTCGATCTGTTGGATCGTGGTGAAACTCCGGAGCGTATCGAGTTCGAAAACGCCGACGAATCCATCTCGGACGGCGAGGTACCGATGGAGGTCATCGACGAAAACGAGTGGACCGATCGGAACTTCGGCACCGAATCGGACGAATCGGAGGAGGAAACGTCCAGCTCGGATGAGTCGGAGAGCGACAGCGATTCGGACTACGAGGAAGCCGCAGGGTCTCCGCTCGGGGCGCAGACACTGCAGCTGGCGTCCGAGTGGATCAGCGATAAGCGGTTCAACAGCATGGTTGACAGTGACGATGACTTCTATGGATACTCTAGTGAAGGTAAGACTATTCAATTCAATGTGTAAGTTGATTTCATTGTAATTATTCTTTATTTTCTAGATGATGAAGCTGATTCGCAAACGGAAGGCGAGGAGCTGGCTCGGGCACGAGAGATGCGGATGCAGGAGGTAAAACTGATGCCTCCTCCAACGCTTCCAACCGACACCGAAACTGAGGTGAGTGATGAACACAATTTCCACATTTCTACCTTTCTAGAATCCCCTTGGTGATGGTAGTTCTTTAATTTATATCTTCTTTTTCTTTCTTTTGTACTATGAAACGCACTTGTGAAATTGTCCAATCAAAACCAAAAAAAATCGCAAATAATTTAGGTTGCCTCAACGCAACAGCCTCCACCAGTAGATTCTTCCGTATTCCCTAATCTTAGCGCCCCTAATGTTAATAACCCACCACCGCTGGAGCCAGCAGAATCCGCTGAAGATAGGGCTCTGAAGGAGAAAATGCTCCAGAAGCTTAGCGTTCGCGAGCAATGGCTGAATTCTTCTGCCAGCCCGTCTTTGTCAACACCTGTCACCACAGAGGCGCCCAAACCCAAAACTTCCTTCTTTGGAGGCCTCATGAACAGTCTTAGCACGCTTATCAAATCGGACAAACCAGCACCCAAACCCCAAACGCCTCTCTCTTCGTCAGCTTTACTTGCACCACCAACTTCCAACGAACCAAAACCGACTACTCCAATTCAAACACCATCCAAAAACGAACCTCCACCGGCATCCCCGTCGCCATCAATACGTCAAATGAAGTCCTCCACCGCACTCAAACCACCACCATCGCCAACACCTTCCCTGAAGAAGCAGAAACGTCCTGATGTACCTCCATCCCCAACACCATCACGCAAAAAATCGAAAACCCCTGAGATTCCACCTTCCCCAACACCATCCCTGAAAAAGCACCGCAAGCACAAGAAGTCTTCCGCTTCTCCTACTCCCTCTGCCGGTAGCGAAGATGCCGCCTTTGACGAAATGTTCAAAGACGACCTGAGCAGTGGTCGCAGTACTCCCATTTCCAAACGTCGCAGCCGTCCAAAGTCATCCAGCGCTATTCGAGAGGATGCCGATGAGTTCCTCGAGCAAATCAAAAAGGACCAAGCTGCGCTAGACAGACGCATGAAGAAGGTTGAGGCTAAGAAGTTCCAAAGCAATATGCAGTCGATCAAGTCCGCCGTAGAGGGACCCCGAATTGTTGGAGTTCGTAGCGAAAAGGATGTCTCAAAATTTTTCACCTCCGCCAAGAAAGACCAGTTTGAACCGAAACCGAAACATCTTCCTAACAAGGACGTATCTGCGTTGCAAGGAGTCAATCTGTCTAAGTATTTCCCAACTAGTAGTTCGACTCCCACCAGCGCCAAAGCAAGTATCGGAACACCGTCTTCCGTGTCCAGCGTTGAGGGGTCTCCAATGGCATCACGAAAGAAACCAGATGATGTTGAACTGATGAAATACTTTGGTCCTAATACAACGAAGTCTTCACCATCGACTCCATCATCTTCAAAGGTATCTCCAGCGATATCGAGGAAGAACAGCGTTGAATCTCCGGGTGTAACTCGTAAAGCAATGCCTGTCGCCATCGGTGCCAAGCCAGTTACTCCAGCTGTATTAGCCCCGAAGCCTCCGGTTGTACCGCTCCCTCCAAAGAAAAATATCCTAGCTTTCCAGGTCGTCAAAAAGTCCAAGACTGATACCACCGTACAACCTGCAGCCCCAGTAAAAAATAGCCTGGCTTTCCAACCCGTGGCCAAACAAAAGTCACCTTCGCCAAAACCCGTCTCGAATGTAGCTAGTTCTCCTCCAAAGAGTACGATCCTGAGAAAATCTCCCAACTCAGACGAAAAACTGTTTGAAAATCTATTGAAAGACGCTCAAGAATCCCCCAAACCAATTTCCAAACAATCACACATCCAAAAACTACCCAGCCCTCCTAAGCAACCTGCAACTCCCGAAGACGAACTATTTGAAGATCTGCTCAGAGAAATCGACGGATCGCCAAAATCTCCCCGTAAGATTCCTTCCCCAAAGGCTTCAAAAAAGTCCTTAACACCTCCGAAACGCCAATCTCCCAATCTTGACGATAAACTTTTTGACGATTTGCTAGAAGAAGGTGACGAGTCCCTGCTAGACAATTTTGACGAGATTCTTGGTCTACCGAAAAAGCGACAAAGTCCCAAACAGGTAAAGAAGAAAAAGTCTCCTCCGAAAAAGTCCCCACCGCGTGTATCGCCCAAACATTCTCCACCAGCCGCGAAAAAGCCCAGCATCCCCCGAATGACGGTCAAGCGACCACCGTTCAAGATCATTGTTCCAGTTAAAATGCAGGAGACGCTGGAGGAGATCTACCTCGCCAGTCTGTCGAAGCTCGATTCACGCTCGACGTCGACTTCCAGTTTGAACAGCAAAGTTAGCGACCCTGGTGATCTAGGTAAGGTCGATGAAGTTTTCGAGAAGCTGCTCGAAGAACCGGAACCGACGCCGGTCGAGAAACCGGCAGAACCGTTTAATATTCAGCCCTTTCAGGCCCCCCAGACGAAAGCCAAGTCGAGTTCCAATGGAGTCAAGCCGCCAGAAGAAAAAGCTACTAGTAAGGAAGAAACGCAGCAGAGGACCGTGGTGTCACCGGTATTGCCGGTAGTTACACCTTCAACTCCAACACAAGCGAAGAAAATCATATCTCAAACAGCAACTCCGTCGGAAACTCCCAAAATGCAACGTAAAACTGCTCAGAATGGACCTACAACCGATTCTAATATGACGGTTGTAGTCAAAGAATCTAAAATTCCCGTATCGACACCTGTCTTGGCAAGAAAGGTGACAAGTTCTCCTGTATCAACTCCAACTATGGCCAGGAAGGTTTCTCAGATCTCTACGGCTATTATCGTAGACGATCAAACGAAGAAATCAAATCCAGAAGTCACTCCATCAAAGTCTACGGGACCGACACCGGCAAAGGTTATGATCACTCAAAACATAATTGCTCCCAAATCAGTCGCAATTGTTCAAAAGGATCTTCCGGTGGATAAGCCTTCTCCGGTGATTCAGGATGGAATTTCGAAATTGACGGACATATCTTTGCCTAATTCACCACTGACTGTGCGGAAACCAATCCCGTTGAAGTCGTCTGTTGGACTAGGCACGGATTCTCAGAGTAGGACCAATGATAGTCCCAAGTCTGTATCGCTGGGAAACGCAAAGAATGTAGAGATTCCTGAGGTACCTTTTACTCCAGTGATGCGCCGAAAAGCAGTTCAACCAGAAAAAGTTCGCGAGATCGAGGTCGCTACTAAGTCAACTACGGTTATGCCTCAAAAAACTAACTCCTCAAATGAAGCTGCGGCAGCAGTTTCTACGATTGCTTCTGGTGCTAAATTTACTCCACTGACCACGCCCAAAATGCCTCCAAAGTTGGTTAATTCGACTGCAACTTCTGTGAATGCTCCTATCGAAAAGCAAGGATCTACCGATAAAATAACACCTAAGACAACTCCAGTGATGCCTCGAAAACTGGTTCAGACTCAAATTGAACAAACTGTAATTCCATACACTTTGGATCGGAAGGCCACACTCCAGCCCGAACCAATCAAGGCTCGCAAAGTGGACAAACCAGAAGCTATTTCTACAAGAAGTCCTAACGAAAAGTCATCAATCGAATCAACGCACGTGACTCAACAAAAGGTACTCCTACCAGAAACGCCGAAATCTACGGAAAGTTCCGGAAAATCTAATCTACTGAATAAAACCATTCCTACAATCCTATCCGATGCGGCAAAGCCTTCGGTAAATTCTAAGGAAGAAGCTCCAATTCCAACAAAAGTTTCCCCTAAGACTGACACTCAACCTCCACGAGAACGCAAACTATCCTCCGACGAAATCTGTTTCGAAGAACTTCGCAAGAAACACGAAGCTATTTTCCGTGGTCAAGACAGTTCAACTGAAGCCACGCAATCGAAGCATACAGCTGAACCTCAACTGGTGCGGGTGAAAGAAGTGGATGTTCCTCGAACGCTGTCGGAATTCCGTAGTGCCATGATCATCAGACATCCCCATACAGAGGACAAAGCGGGAGAAGAAGCCACCCCTGTAATGCGTGAGAAGATCAACGAACTGGCCAATGAGCTTATGCCGGGAGCGAACCTCGATGATGTAGTTGACGAAATACCCATTCCCGCCGAGCGTAAGAAGTCCTCCTTCCAGAAAATGTTCAACAAGCTTCAACGTGCCAAAACCATTGCTGCACCGGAAGGCTCTTCGCTGAAGAGTCTTCTGACACCTTTCCGACGGGAGGAGTGCAAAATGGAAGTTATTCGCGAGGGATCCATCAAAAAACGATCGCCGGACCCCGCGAAGCCCAAGCCGTTTGAAGAACCGAAAAATCTGATGCAGATCAACCTGGATCGCTCGAAGCAAATCAAGGAAAAATACACGAAACAGAAGGCGCCTTCACCCCCGAAACCGGTGACATCTTCTACGCCGAAAGAGAAAACAACCCCTCCATCGTTGGAACGGAAGTCTTCGTTCAAAATTCAAACTAATGTCGTTGAAGCTCAAATTCCGCCCAAGTCGGCGCCTGTACCAGTAGAGAGGAAGCAATCGATCAAAAAGCAAAGTCCACCTTTGGTCACCGAGTCATCTATGAATAAGAAAATATCTGAAAAGGGAGACCAAGGTCCGTCAAAACCTATCCCAATGGAACGAAAGCTATCGATCAAGAAGCAGAGTCCACCCTTGAGTGCGGAGAGTACACCAAAATCCCTGGAAAGAAAATCTTCCGTTAGGAGTCAACAATCTACACAAGTTCTTGAGATGCCAAAGTCGATCGAACGACGACCTTCATTCAAATTGCCAGTTCCGAAGGACATTGATCGACAGCAGAGTATTCTTAGTCGAGAACCGAAGAGCAAGGATCATGAAGTTCGCAACTTTGATGACCTGCTCGACAGTGTTGATGCACGAGATATGATCAATTTCGATGATTTGCTGTCTTCCGGAGATGAACTTGATCAGAAACGATCCGTCAAGTCGAACAACGCTGCTCTTTTGGAACCGGCTCCAATACCAGCTCCTCGTAGAAGAAGTCCAAGCGTGCAGGAAGCTGCCAGAAATAACTCGCTGTCTGAGAAAGACTTCAAGCAAACTTCGAAGGAGTTGACGGAGAAATTCTTATCGAAGACACAACCAAAGCCAGAGGCACTTACGAAGGTAGATCCAAAATTGGAACTAATGATGACCACGTTGACAGAACCGGCTGAAATTATGGAGCAAACGGATTTGTCTAAGGATTCAAGCCTCTTGAACGCTTCGTCTTGCGATCTACCAGACATAGTGAATATAACCAAGAAGCAGGCTATCGAAGCACAGCCAGCTTTGAAGATCTTGGATCACACAGAAAAGATCAAACAGATAACCTCGCACATCCCTCAAGAGATTCAAGTTTACACTCTGCATACGGAGGATCATAAACCGGCTGAACCGCAACCATCAACCAGTGGAGTTACCAGTGACTATGCCAGCATCTTGAAAGACATTTCTTCCGGCTTGATGGGAACTGACATAGTAGAGCCAGTATTCTACGAACCCCCTCCCACGATCGATAGGAAACCCAAATCCGACTTCACAACGTATAAACAGATACTGCAGGACAAAGCTAGAGAACCGGCTGAACACAATTCGCAGCAACCGCAACGTCCACTTCGTAAGCCCAAGCCAACAGAACGAAGTGTTTCGCCAGCGGTTGGCGGACGTCCATTCGATAATTCGATTTGCATCGACCCCTGGCGTGCAAAGAGATCCTCTAGTATTGAAAATCTTGTGGTTGAACAGGTGTTCGTCAAGAAGGACGATAAAGTTGTTGATACGTTCTACATTGTTCCGGAGCAACAGAAAAAATTGAAGCGAAGATCGAAATCCTTCGATAGGTTGCAGGTTCCCGGGTACTCGGGTAGACGACATAGCAAAAAGTCTTTAGAAGAGCTGCGCGATTTTGGATTTGACATTGAACCTCCGGGTACTTGCAAAAATCTAGTAAACCCTCGTTTACGACATCTGAACTTTGACGAATCAGATGAAGATCTATCGAATCTAAGGAACAACCGGAGACGAGAGAACCTCAGGAAATGTCAATCATCTACTGATACATCTAAACTAGATGTGGAGGCGAGCAGAGTCGACATTGATCGGGAATCTCCGATTCCTCGCAGCACAGACTTTTCCAAATGGGAAGCCATCCTAGATCGTGGTATTCCATACTATAAAGAGCCTCCAGTTCACAAGAAAGAGGATATCAAGTCATTGGAAAGGAAGTTGGAGGATTTGAAAACCGAGTGCAAACCTCGGAGAAAGATTTCCGGAAAGACCCCAGCCATCCCGAAAGACTACGATCCGGAAGAATACGTTCCAAGAATCAATCGTAGAGCTTTGGATGCGTATGATGTTCCTGATTCTGACCTTCCAAAGTGGTATGATCCGGATGAATATGTTCCAAGAGCCCAACGTAACCATGCTTTTGATCATGAAATCCCTGTCAGCAGTGCAGTCAGATCACGTCGGTTGAATGATTTTGATATCCCTACCAGTAGCACCTCGCGTCCTCAAAGATCATCTGCGTACGAAATGGACGTTCCGATCAGTCGAACAGGTGGAAGATACTATCCCGAACCTTTGCATCTGGATGATCTTCCAATGACACATACTTTACCCAAATCAAAGATCACTTCATCACACGTGCCTTACACTTCAAGTAGGACCTATGACTTGCCAAGCAGGGATGTCCCTAGAACTAGATATTCCCATCGCCCCACTGCTGACAGTGGTACCATCGTAAATCGCAGCCAAAGGCTGCACGAGAAGGCAAATAAGTACATCCGTTCACAAGTAACCAAAAATGATCCCAATCCGTACATTCGCGAGATGTTGGAGAATGAGAGCGATGACGATGCATATCCAATAACTACATCCACCTCTCATCGCGTCCCTATTACCACAAGTTCGTTCCATCCAATTTCTACCTACGGTACTTCCGGGTCGGCTGCCATGAGCCGTATCGCTACAAAAGCCATTACCCAACCATCTCGGATGACTCACTACACTCGTAAGGACGTTCCTTCTTCCTCGGGTAGTGGCAGTAGATCTTACCGTAGAGGAGGCGGCGATCACCACGATCGCCGAGACAATTGTACCATCTCCTAAGCAAAACAAAAATACTTCCCACCAAATCGTACAAAATTCGCCGTCCGGAAACCACCAGTCCAAATTAGAACATTCGTATCTCATTCACTATAACAAAACATAGAAAATACATCGCAACACTTGTCCGCATCAAACAATCCCGGATTTTGGGTACGATTTAAGCTGAAAAGAAGACAGGGAAGGAAATTCGATCGTTATAAAGCGTTGAAGACTGAGAATACCGAAAGACAGAGAAAGAGACAGAGAGGTAATCAAGGTGTTTCGGTGTGAATCTGTTTGAAAATTGGCGTTGTTTGTTATTCTTACTGATTTCTGCGATGAATCATAATCATTGTTTTGCTGCCTCTAAACCGTGTGATCGAGAATGATCACCGCATCGCGATTGAATGGTTGTACTTCTCGTTATTAACCACAAAACATCGAAAATCATCGAATCATTCAGTTCCAAATAAAAACCCTCAAAGACTTTCACAGCTGCATTCATGAACCGTGTGCTTATTCGAATCATTCAAAATACTTACACTGAAAGACTTGAAAATATCGAACGAATCTTCTTTCGATTAAATCGTACCCGAAAACGCTTCAATCACTATTGGAAACCAATCGCTAACGTAAACGTTGTTGCTACTAACACGTCGTGTCAGCCAGATCGAAATTTCAGTTACAATGTGCTCTGGCTTTTTATCTAAACCCGTTCTTTGCCGCCCTAACACCAGCTCTAGAAAAGCGCAAAGCCAATGCGATGTTTTCATTTTCTGACTTTCTGCTGTTTTATGGCTCTTCTTTCTCCATGTCAACTATCATGGCCTAACCGTTTGTTTACGTACTCTCGTTTTGTCTTGCAGGGTGCATCCGATTCGGAGTCGGCCTCGGAGGAGATCAACTCGGCGACGGAGATTTCCACCGATTCCGAGTTCGACCACGAGCCCAGCCATCGACTGCCGCCGCAAATCATCATCAACGATACGCACCTGCGACGACCAGCTAAAGTACAGGTAAGTGAGTTGGCATGTGCTACGCGAAGCAAACAAATTTACCGAATCTTTTGAAAATGCCCCTATCAGGGCATCCCGGAAAAATAGTTTGGCTTTTGGGAGAAGCTTTCCAGGTTCTCTGGAAAAGTTTTTATATTCTTGGAAGAGCTTCGGCGAAGCTTTCCAGCTTCTCGGGAACAGCTTTCCGAATTCTTGGGAGAAGCTTTCCAGCTTCTTGAGAGAAGCTTTCCAGCTTCTTGGAAAAAACTTTCCACTTTCTTGGGAGAAGCTTTTCAGCTTCTTGCGAGAAGCTTTCCAACTTCTTGCGAGAAGCTTTCCAGCTTTTCGCGAGAAGGTGCTTAGTTTTTTCCAAGAAGCTACCCAGCTTCTTGCGAGATGCTTTCCAGCTTCTTGGGAGAAGCTTTCCAGCTTATTGGGAGAAGCTTTCCAGCTTTTTGGGAGAAGCTTTCCAGCTTCTTGGGAGAAGCTTTCCAGCTTCTTGGGAGAAGCTTTCCAGCTTCTTGGGAGAAGCTTTCCAGCTTCTTGGGAGAAGCTTTCCAGCTTCTTGGGAGAAGCTTTTCAGCTTCTTGGGAGAAGCTTTCCAGCTTCTTGGGAGAAGCTTTCCTGCTTCTTGGGAGAAGCTTTCCAGCTTCTTGGGAGAAGCTTTCCAGCTTCTTGGGAGAAGCTTTCCAGCTTCTTGGGAGAAGCTTTCCAGCTTCTTGGGAGAAGCTTTCCAGCTTCTTGGGAGAAGCTTTCCAGCTTCTTGGGAGAAGCTTTCCAGCTTCTTGGGAGAAGCTTTCCAGCTTCTTGGGAGAAGCTTTCCAGCTTCTTGGGAGAAGCTTTCCAGCTTCTTGGGAGAAGCTTTCCAGCTTCTTGGGAGAAGCTTTCCAGCTTCTTGGGAGAAGCTTTCCAGCTTCTTGGGAGAAGCTTTCCAGCTTCTTGGGAGAAGCTTTCCAGCTTCTTGGGAGAAGCTTTCCAGCTTCTTGGGAGAAGCTTTCCAGCTTCTTGGGAGAAGCTTTCCAGCTTCTTGGGAGAAGCTTTCCAGCTTCTTGGGAGAAGCTTTCCAGCTTCTTGGGAGAAGCTTTCCAGCTTCTTGGGAGAAGCTTTCCAGCTTCTTGGGAGAAGCTTTCCAGCTTCTTGGGAGAAGCTTTCCAGCTTCTTGGGAGAAGCTTTCCAGCTTCTTGGGAGAAGCTTTCCAGCTTCTTGGGAGAAGCTTTCCAGCTTCTTGGGAGAAGCTTTCCAGCTTCTTGGGAGAAGCTTTCCAGCTTCTTGGGAGAAGCTTTCCAGCTTCTTGGGAGAAGCTTTCCAGCTTCTTGGGAGAAGCTTTCCAGCTTTTTGGGAGAAGCTTTCCAGCTTCTTGGGAGAAGCTTTCCAGCTTCTTGGGAGAAGCTTTCCAGCTTCTTGGGAGAAGCTTTCCAGCTTCTTGGGAGAAGCTTTCCAGCTTCTTGGGAGAAGCTTTCCAGCTTCTTGGGAGAAGCTTTCCAGCTTCTTGGGAGAAGCTTTCCAGCTTCTTGGGAGAAGCTTTCCAGCTTCTTGGGAGAAGCTTTCCAGCTTCTTGGGAGAAGCTTTCCAGCTTCTTGGGAGAAGCTTTCCAGCTTCTTGGAGGAAGCTTTTTCTTTGCGTATGTCACTCTCTGGCATTGTTCATCAAGTCAGTCTATGCGTCTTCGTCTTCGTCGTTCGTTATCACGTGTCGATTGAAGTGTAGAACTAGCCCTCGTGTGTTAAAATACACTCTAATAAAGATATAAAAAAAAAAAAAAAACGTGTCGATTGTTCACTCAACCACTAACAATTATCATTCTCATTTCAGGTAAAGCAAATGACAATCGAAAATGGCGTCCGTCAGCGACGGCAGTTTGTCTACACCAATCCGCAGCAGCGCTCGACCTCCCCCACCGAATTGTCGTTCCGGTATGACCGCACCGGGCGCCGGGACATCCACCTGGAGTTCAAACCCCTGGTGGAGGTCGATCCAACGATCAAGCTCAGCCAGAATCGGGCACCTCTTTCCATTCCACGACCCGGCGACTACACGCTCAGCAAAACCGCCAGCACCGAAGGCATCGCTTCGAAGAAGAGTTTGGAGCTGAAGAAGAAGTATCTACTCGGAGAACCGGCGGGCGGTACCGGAGTGCTCAAAAGTGGCTCTGCGTCGGCGCTGGATTCCAAGTTTAAGAGCTTCCATTCGAACATCACCGAGTGTCAGAAGTTACTCAATCCGGCACCGGAGATCAGCCCTACTATGCAGACGTTCCTGCAGAAGACGGCTCCAGCTCCACCGCCGTCGTTGCTATCACTTAGAAAAGAAGCACTGTTGTCGGGAAGTAACGACGAGAAGGAGAACGTGTACGATGGTAAAATGATGGCCGGGCTTGGAAGTCAGAAGAGGTACGCCGAGACGGTTAATGCCACTTTGGTGGAGAACAAGCTTAATGAGATGAAACGCGAGGAGGAAGGAAAAAGAGACGATCGACCAAACAACAATGAGCGAATTATCGAAACGATCGATCTGATCACTCCGGAGAAGGAGAAGAAGGTAGATGGCTATCGACAGGAGGAGAATGGGGAAAGGAAAAATGAGGAAGATGGGGATAAGATTGTGGAGATGAGAAATATTTCCAACTTGAAGCATATGTACATAGATTTGACGGCGGATTCGCCGAACTGTGATCGGTCATTGGTGGAAACGACATTGAACTTCAGCATGACTCCACCTTCGGCTAGAGGAGGTGTGATGCAGAGTAATGGAGAGCTCAAGAACAGCGTTCCAGATATTATAAGCAATATAAAGATCGATAAGAACGAGAACACGGTTGAGGAGATCATGGTGGAAGAAGAGGAACGCACGAGAAGCCCAGCGCATGAAACGTCGATACAAGTTCCTGACATGGCATGGAGTCAAGACCAGGATGAAGAGGAATTGTGCGAAGATGACGAGGAAGACGATGATGACATCGATTCCGACAGTATATCAGATTCTTCAACGTCAAGTACTTCCAGTGTGGAAGATATTCCACACTTTATTCTAGATTCAACCACTAGTCCGGAAACGCAGCACGATGAGCGGTTTGTGCCTCGAGTGGAGATCCGGGACACCGCTGGAGAGTTGATGCAAATCGATAGTCTAATGATCATCGATGGAAAATACATTGGCGATCCGGAAGATCTTAAACTGTTGGAGAAGCTGCCGCCGGATACTAAAATAGCAGCGGAAATATCTCAGCAGGAGATGAATCTTGATAGCATCTGCGTTGCTTTGGTTGAAGAACCCAAAGGTGAAACAACTGAAGATGACGATGAAGAACGTGATCGAACTCCAACACCGCCACAACAAGTCGAAAATTTGATTGCGCCTATTCCTCTTCCGGTGCAAGAACTGGAATTGGGACAAGATACCCCCAAGTCTGCCCCAACAACTCAACCGTCTAGTCCTACTAATCCAAAGCCTGAGCTGAAGTTTGACTCCCGCAACGAGAACAAGCTGGAGTCGATGATAAACCTTCCGTTGGTGCTAGATCGTAACGATCAACCTGTAGAGAAACCAAGAAATCTCAATTTCACTAGTCGTAGATCGCCGGATACCGACGCCGAAAAGACTCCCCTGGCGCCCTCGCAGCTTCTGCCGCAACTGGCAAAAGCAGAGGGTTCCGATTCGGAAACAGAACTTACAGCGCAGAACCTTACAGAAACTGAACTTTCCGATTGGGCTGCCGACGATGCCGTTTCGGAAAACTTCGTTGACATTGAGTTCGCATTGAACTCCAACAAAGGAACGATCAAACGGAACAAACCGAAACACGGCCGATTGCAGCAGAAGAAATCCATATCCACTCCGTTGGCACCGATTGTCGTGTCCAAGCAGACGCAGCATCATCAATCTTCTGAAGATGGCATCATGAAAAATCTTGCCATTGAAGACATTGAATTCATGGACACGGGCTCGGAGGAAGAAAGCTGCATAGAAACCTATTCCACCACAAACAGGGCGATGTTGAAAAATCGAGGTTATGTCGAATTTGTGGATCCGAGTGATTCTCGAAAGCTTCCCTACACGATCGTGGGAAGCAATCAGAATCAAAGCTACTCGCAAACCTCCAAGCCAGCGTTGGTGGAAGCCATCAACAAGCAAGTGGCCGGAGTGGACTACATCGAACAGGGTGCATATTTGCTCAACAGCGGTTCGGCGGACGATTCCAAGACTCCCATGAACGAGGAGCCTCCGACGAAGATAACGTTTAGTGCGCTGGCCGCGCAGAACAAGGTGCTACAGAATGCGCAACAGCAACCGGACAGTTTGATTGACATGGAAGAGGATAGTTTATTGGTGGTAACCTCATCGCAGGGGACCGGAGAGACGACAACAGAGGAAAGTGAAGCTCCAACGATTGTGGCGGGTGTTCTGGACCGAACCGGAACGGCTACAACTGGAAGTGGTAGCAGCGGAAGAGGTAGCGTTAGTTCTTTCAGTTCAAAACACCTGGAAGCGGAAAAGTCCTCAGGTAGTCCCGTTCGAAAGATATCCACGGAGTCTAGTTCGGCGGGCAAACGAAGCAGTTTGGAGAGGAACTTGCGAAAAGACTCTTTGAAGAACAATATCGAAGATATTGGGTACGATGAGTACGTGAAGAGGTTGCAGCATAAAATCGCACAGATCAGCAGTGCGAGGGATTCAATAGAGGTGAAAAAGAACAAACGAAAAACATCAAAAGGCGAAATCGGTTCAGACGAGAAGCCAACTGAATTGATCGAACATACACCAGAACCGGTTGTGAAGCCTACGGTTTCCAGCATTTACAATGAGCAAAGTTCAATCGAAGTGCCAAAAAGCGTGGAGAAGAAGATTGAGGAGATCACAAAGGAACGCGTCAAGCAGAAAGACATCATTCACGATCTAGTCATGGATAAATTGCAAACCAAGAAGCAACTAAATGCTGAAAAGCGTCTTAACCGGAGTCGTAATCGCAACAACGCTCTCGGCCATCCACCACTTCCTCCAAGTCAGCCTCAATCTACTGTCTATCAACCAATCGCACCTGAGCGGAGGAACCGACTGCTTGGCCAAGAGGTCAATGGTGGCATCCTCAATCAACCTTACAGCGCGACTTCTTTAACGCATTCAACACCGACAGCACCAACCACCCAACCAAACAAAGAGAACATCGCTTTCAAAACTCCCGCCAACTACATGGTCACTCCACGGAATGCTGCCACTAGCGTGAAGAAACCCCCAGACGAAACACTTACCCTAACAGAGCAACTACGAGAAGAGGCACGGGCACGAGCGCGACTCAAATCCAACCAAGATCTAGGCCTATCACCGGAAGACCGAGTTCAACTATTGCGCAAAAAGTTCCACATCAACTTGCGGGAACTGAACGATCAGGAATCGCAACTCCAACAGCAGAACAAATCCGATGACACCAAGTTCAACGAACGGCACCACACCAAACTGATGACCTCCAAGAGCGTCAACGATGTGTCGATACTGAAAAATCTGAGCAACGATCCAGACTTCATTTCGCCAACGGATGGCACCGGCACCGGCGCCGGGTCCATGATGATCGGAAGCAAGCTGAACGACTATGTTTCCGATCCGAATTTGGTGCAGAGCCCAGGGGTAGGTTTGATCAGAATCTCCATCATAACTGTATTTACCAGTAATTTTCTATGACTAAGCTGCATGTCTGGGTACAACTTTAAACAAAATGTAGGGGCCGTTATGAATTTAAGTTTTTTTAAAAGGAGTTTTGAATAAAAAGATCAACAAAGTTTTGAATTACCGTAAAATGGGGCGAATAGAAACACTCTCCGACATGTTTGAATGTGTGCAACTTAAACCGTGTAGATAAAAACCATTTTTTTCTATCTTTATTAATGAGATTTTTAGCCCTGGACTAGTTCATCTCGGGATCAACGGCTTTACTTCCCTTCCGAAGGAAGTCGTCACTGAAATTTTTAGTGACTATCTCGGGGATGGGATTCGATCCCAGGTTCTCGGCGTGAGAGGCGTGTGTTCTTACCACTACACCAGGTCCGTCCCCTAAAACCATTTTTATTTCTCTCAAATATGGGTCCTGTCTTCCTTAGCTGAGACCCCAATTGCCGTTAAAAACAAAAATTATTTCGTACAAATATTTGTAAAAATGTTGTATGTTTCTATTCACCCCGCAATGGGGCGAATAGATACACTGGTCAGTAAATATCAATATTTTTTTCATTTAAATGGAAAAATAAACACTTGTTTGAGTGCATCTTAAAGAAATATCATAACAAATTCACCTAATGAAAAAAAATTAAAATTATTAAAAACAATTTCAATTTTTGATCATGTTGCAAATTGTTAAAAATGGCGGATGTTTCAAGCTATCAAAAATGGTTGCGATTTCAATATTTTCTTCTTATTATGTTTAAGCAAAATATAACTAAATTTATTTAATATTTGAAAAATCCCGAAAATTGCCTTACGTAATAAATGGACCGCCCCTTGCTGCTTTTTGTATTTCTTTTTCGGCTTTATCCGCCTCAAACTGCTGGTAGTGCTGGTAGTTGGGAGCGTGGCTTGTGTCTTCGATGGAACGCGAAATACTTTATTGAAACAATCGCTCTGTTCACCAGCAGAAGTAGATATTTGATTACTGATTCCAGTAACTCTTGATGGCGGCTTATTTATCGTTAGGCAGCGTCCATTTATTACGTAACGCTAAAATTGGAAATTTTCGAGTCTACGAGCTTCAGGTTTTTTTTTCTTGTTCTTAAGAAGATTTCTTAGGAACACGTTCTGGTTTGGTATCGATAGATACCTTGTTACAAAATTATACCTTATAAACCACAACTGTTGTACAGAGTACTACAGCGCGACAGCCCAAAGGTTAACAATATTAAAATGCCTTATAAATCTATTTAAATTAATGCTTTAATGGTTATGCCGCAAAGAGGTGTAACTCAAAATTTCAAAGATCTTCTTCGTCAAAACTTCGTTTAGCGGTTACAAATTACTAAACAAATTAATATTGCACTGAGATCTAATGATATACTCCATTGATAACCTCGGTGAATGAAACCCGTTTAAAAATGTCTGATATCTTTTTAAGTTTTGGATTAACGTTATAGAAAGGGCGTGACTTTGCAACAAGCCCAAAGATATTCTTCAAATTTCGCCCAGGTATGCAACGTAGTCAAAGAAGACGACTGATGAACACAGATTTGATGGTGTTTTTACTGATAATAACGGTCTGGGAGCACCGTGGAGCAATGAATTCCTTCAACTAAATGTCCATTCCAATCTATTTCAGCTGACCATCACCAACGGGAGCGCAGGCGACGAGGTGCGACTTCGACTACGAAGCAAGTGCAAGGACCGCGAACGCAGGAAAAGTCTCATCGAGAAGGTATCGGACTTTTTCATCAGCCGAAAGAAAGAAAACAGCGTATCGAGCAACAATTCGTCGCCCACCAAAGAGAACAAAAAGGGCGAACAGCAGGGCGATGTTCTGGCGGCTCCGGCCACTAGTAGCGGCAGTTCGACGACCAGGACGGGATCTACCTCGACGGGCGGAGGATTTTTGAGGTTCAAAATCTCACCGAAGCTGAAGGATAAGTCGAAGGTGAGTCGG
Organism: Aedes aegypti; assembly: GCF_002204515.2. NCBI lineage: Eukaryota > Metazoa > Arthropoda > Insecta > Diptera > Culicidae > Aedes > Aedes aegypti. The sequence goes on from NC_035107.1 coordinate 79,236,233, forward strand.
AATTTCACAACATCTCATATGTGACATATCATTCGCGTTCTTCGGTGGAAGATTGCAATAATCGCTTTCCTATTGGTTCCTCTTTCAGTCGTGTTTCGATGTGAGGAATATTGGGTTTGGTGTAAGGATCAAAAATTTCCTATTAATTTGGCTTTAACACTAGATTTTGATTTAAGTTAGGGGTCGTCCATATTCACGTAGTACCTTAAGTGGTAAATTATAGAACGTTTGATATAATGCTCATTTGATATAACGAGCATATAGTATATATTCAAATTAGGTATCTGAGAGATGAGAGCATATGGTATAAGTGATATTTGGCATAATATCAAATTTGATAAGAAAGGGGCATTTGATATAACGGACATACGAAATAAATGCACTTACAGGGTGTCGATTACCTGGAAAAACCTGGAAAGTCAGGGAATGTCAGGGAATTCAATTTTATACCTGGAAAGTCAGGGAAAGTCAGGGAATTTCACTAGAGGTCAGGGAAAAACATAAATACTACAACATCAAACAAGTTGATTGTCTGCAAAGTTACTGATTAGGCCAACTCAGCAATAATAATCATGATGTTTACATTTAATACGATTAATTGAAACAAAATTGGTGATCACTCTTTCAAAATAGTAGTACACCATTGACAAAACGCTTTCTTGACAAAAAAAAATAATTCTTGAATGAAAAGCATCAACAATGTCGAAGGGCAGTTGGCGTAGATTGTTCCAAAGATATTTAGTTCTAAACTTTCCTAAATCCACTCATTGCCTAGTTCCGCTAATTTTGCTCGAAATCTTGAGGAAAAATTGAGTTCACTCCATCGAATCATGTCAAACATTACAAGTTTGCTCAAAATATCCTAGTAAAACTGGTAAAACGATAAATAGAGAAAAAAATGAAGGTTCTCATTTTCAAGAGCACGAAGCTGCTGGACAGGATTTTTCCAGAATTTTAATCAGGTTATTTCTAAAAAATAGTATATATTAAGATTATACCGCAAAGTGCTCTTATACTGATTTTTTTCCATTTTGAAATTTCTGAAAATTGCGTGAGTTAGAGTTCAAGCGTTATTTCAGGATTTTTATCAGGAGCTTAATTACAAGTATGTCCAGTTTGTTTTTCTTAGATTGTACTCGAAAAAAATCTCCATAAAATGGCCATAAAATGCTTGGAAGCTGAATTTTCTGGAATTTGGTTTGAAGAAATCTGCTCGATAGTCCATTGGCAGTTTGTGAGATTACTTGGAGATACTCATTGAAAATTCTTGAAAGAGTTCCTCCGAGCATTGCTAGATGCTCGAGAAATTCAAAGGGAACATCAGAAAACTTATTATTAGCGCGTTATTCAATATCAAAATGCATTCCATTGAAAATATAATGATGAATTCGAGAAAAAAATCATATCGGAATACTTAAATATTAGCTGAAATAAATAACCTGTAACGAATCATTTTGAAAAGTTATTGGAAGTATTCTATGAAAAAATGAATACATTTTGCAAAAAAAATCTTTGCGATTACTGAAAAAAAATCATAATGAACACATTGAGCGAATGCGTATTTTAAGTCCATAAAAAGGATACAATTTTCGATTACTCTCGGCTAGTTTTCAAGTTTTATATAAGTACGACGTGTTGCATTCATTCATAGTGATGATAATCTCATCAAATGTCAAAAAAAGAGATAGAAAATTAGGTCGGAAAGGTATCGGGACAACATGAACACTTTCGTGAAATTTAGTGAATACAATATTCTTAATGACTGAACGACTGTCTTCTTTTTATGTTAAAAGGCTCTTTCTTAATCACAATAGCAAGAAAAAGCTTCTCTGGTTTCGTTACTTTGAACAAAAAATAGATTGTTCCACCTCCCTGTCTCATTTGAAGCAGAGAAAAAGTTAAAGCCAACTTTAAATGGACAATTGAAGCAAAACATAAACTTGTATATCGGCAAAAAATTTATAAAGAATACGGATTGCATACAGTGTAAACATTTATGATGAAATATGTATGTTTTCAAAGGATAAGGTCCATCTTGCCCGATGTGCTCATCATGACCCTAATCCTCCTATATCTGAAGAAAAAAGTTAAGGAGTTTCTGAGAGAAATATTAGACAAGTTCCTGAAGAAGTATTGAAGGAATACTTGAAAAAATACGATTGAGAATTAAAAACAGCAATTTCTGAGAAATATCTGTTGAATTCCTTGAAGCGATTCTCTAAGAAAGTTCTTTATTAATGGCTGGAATTTTACCTGGAAACAGAAATAGTCAACATTCAGGTTGAATGTAATAGTCGTTTATGCCAGAAACTTATGAAATCATATATGAGTTAGCTCAGTATCCGAGTACTTCCTTTTTTACAACTTTAAATGCATATTTGCGCTTGAAGGTTTCAAAAGGGTATGGTCAATAGATGATAGTATTTTCTGAAGTTGTACTCAGCTTTTTCAGCTTTATTCATACGAATTATCAAGTTTAAAAGGTAAATGTGCTCATTTTTTTCATATTTTTTTGAAAAAACGCTCAAGAAAGTTATCTGACAGGTGTATTTAAGTAAAGTAAAAGCTTTTGCTCAGTTTATTCATACGATATGAAACCAAACCAACAAATCAGCATGGTCTGGAATTTTTCTGGAAATTGACTGGAAGGTCAGGGAAAGTCAGGGAAATTTATTTTCAAAATTGAGTCGACACCCTGACTTAGAAGGCTGCACAGAACTTCTCACCCCAATTTGAATTTTTGATAACACGTGGACATTTTGGGGAACAGAAGTGTTTCCGAAATATCCACGGAGAGCGAGTAGGGATTCAAAAAACCAGGTTTTCTATGTCCACGTGGTATATGGATGACCCTGACCAATATTTTTAATCTACTTCTATTCTTTTGATTTTATTGAGTGCTGTTTAACTAACTGTTCTAATTACACAAGTTTCAATTGATTAGCACATGGAATGAGTTAAACCGTTTGACTTTACCAACAAAAACTTGTAAGAGAATACCTTTCACTAATGTCTCGTATGTTCCCGCTCTCTAGACCAAGGAGGGTTCTCCGTACGAACGGTGCGCCTCCGAAGATTACCTAAAGCAGCCCCCATCGAGTACTAGTCCGTCTGGGCGCGAAACCATGACCAGTTCCGTCACGACGGGTTCACCGTCCTCGTCGGTCAATGCCGCGTCAGCAGTTGCCGCCGGCAATCGGTTCACTCCGATCGGTCGCAAGGAAGCCGAAGAGTTGGAACCACCGCCGATTCCGCCACTGCCACTCAACTATCAGCGATCCGACGGTAAGTTTCTGCTATTTTTGTGTAGCTTTTCCTTAACTGTACATTTGTGTGATTTTATTTCCCCAGACGAAAGTTGCACCACAAACGAGCCAAAGAACGAACTGAAAAAACTACGTGCAATGACGAAGGCATCGCGTCAAGCTGAATTGAAAAGGTTAGTTAGATCAATTTCATAGAATACCACAGGACTGGTAGCAGTTTAAAGTTTTGGTATCTATTGTAATGCGAATCTGTAGAAAGTCTCTATTTTGAATGAAAGGTCCCTAAGGTCTCTTTTTTGAATAAAATGGTCTCTAAAGTCACCTCTTTTTAATCTATGATAAAAGATCGAAAGAGAAAGCATCGAAAGAAAGCAAATTCTGGTACAAAATTCTAGAGGCTTCAGAAACATTTTCAAAGATTCTTACGCGACGATTCTAAAGGTTCTTCCGGAGTCTCTTTTCGGATTCCTCGAGGAAAAGCTTCAGGAAGGAACTTTACTAGTGATTTAAAATGCAATATTTTCAGAGACTCATCTAGGGATTCATAATCTGGAGATTCATAAACCAACTCTGCCAGGAATTCTTCCAGAAATTCCTTCAGCGATTTTCAAGAAATGCTTCCTAATTGATTTCAAGAAATCCGTGAGCACTATCTCCAGTATATCCCAGGAACTATTTTAGCATTTTGTCCAGAGATTTTTACACAGATGGTTTCAATGAACTTCTAATAAAATCCTCAAATATTTATTCAGGAATTTTTAAAGCATTTTGCTTAAGGATTTTTCATAATGTTTCGTTTCTGTATGAGTTCCTTTGAGAATTCCTCCATAGTTTCTTTCTGAGCATTGCTTTAAAAACTTTTCCAGAGATGTTTTTAGGAATTCTATTACAAACTCGTCTAGGAATTCCAAAAGATTTGTCTTGAAGTTTCTTCAAAAATTTATTTCATTTCATTAACGCTCTTCTACCAGTCCGAAATATGCTTTCAACTTATAAACCTTATCACTTTTCCTCCCCTTTCCCCGCAGACTGAGAATTGCTCAAGAGATACAACGAGAACAGGAGGAGATCGAGGTGAAGATCAAGGACCTGGAGACTCGGGGCGTCGAGATCGAGAAGGAACTGCGCGGTGAGAGCGAATCGCTGGAGAAGAACATCGAGAACCTCGGTGCCAACGACGAAGGTCTGGTCAAGGAGTGGCTGGAGATCATGCGTAACATCACCCGTCTGAAAGTGCGCGACGAGGAGCTGACCATACGGCAGCAGGAGCTCCAGCTGGAACACCGGCACGCGCAGCTCAAGGAGGAACTGAACATGCGACTGTCCTGTAGCAGTAAGCATCATTCCGGGGCGAAATCAAATTTTCTCAAGGGAGCGATTCTAAAGCAATTGTTTTCCGTAGAGCTCGACAAAAACTCGTCGGACGTTGCGGCCGAGGGGGCTATCCTGAACGAAATGTTGGAAATTGTGGCCAAACGGCAAGCGCTAAGACCTTCGCTGGATGCTGCGGCGGCGGCGGCTGCTGCGGCAGCGGCTGCCGTCGGAGTGCCCCATTCCGTTGTCCTGCCATCCCCGTCCACGCGGATGACGCAAGATTCCGATGTAAGCACTGGTGATGAAGATGATGGTGATAATGATGATGATGGTAGTGTTAATGATGATGCGAATGTTCTTGCTAAGGATGGTGGTGATGATGGTGATAACACTTGTGTGACAGTAGACAGTGGTAGTATTAACGGTTTTCTTAGTTGTTTTAAAATTGGCAGCAAAGGATCGAAAACTAGTTCTAGGGCTGGTCATTGCTCTAAGTTTGCTGTTTTCGGTTCTATGTTGCTAGGTTTGTTAGCTAGTTTGTACTATTATGAGTTATTTTTGAGTTTTTATGATTAGCTTTAGTTAGATTTATGTTTTAGACACTTTTTGTTTATATTTGCACTTGCACCATATTATGCATATTCAAGTTTATTATATTCAAATTTGCATGCTGTTTTGAATTGATGTCATGTATGAATTAAGTTTATAATACACTTCATAATAATTTTGCATTTCACATCCGCGGTAAACAAGTATGGCTCTTGATGTTTAAAATGTCTTTTGTCCATCGCAAGGTTGATTGATCAATTGTAAAATAGTAATTAAATTTTTGCACAATTTGAGCGGAAAGAATTGTTTGCTACTTGACCATTAATACATTTTGTATAACGTGTGTCAGGTACAAAGACAATCTATGCCTAGAAAAACCGAGAATATTTCCAACTCGAAGAGACAGGCGATTATTAAATGAGAGCCTTCTTTGCCAATTGACCATTTTGCATGTGTACATCATGGCTGACGAAGATACTTTTTGTCCTGGGAAGTCTAGAAAATTTCCTCTTACGGAAAGGTCCTCAACCGTTGGTACTCGAATAGCTTGGTCTTGCTGAATAGCTGCGCGTTAACCGCAACGGCTATCTTGGCCCCAGATAATTTGCATCAGAATATAGCCTCTGAACTTTAAGAGAATGATGTACAATATTTTAAAACAATTCTTTGCATAATTCTGTCGTAAATCCACATTGGATTCTGTCAAAATTCCACCTAGTATTATTTGAAAATCCTATGCAGGGTTTGTTTTCAAAATCATGTCTCGAATATAGCAAGCAACTTGCGCAGGACTCTGTGAGAATTGTTACTGGGATTCCGACAGAATTTACATTAATTCTAATATCCAGATCGGTAAACTAGAGAAAATTTGTACGAAACCTGCCAAAATTCTGCTAGAAATTAACTCATGTTCATGTAAAGTTCAAGATTTCATGAGAATTATTTCACCGATTCGTTATTAACCTAAGAGACCTTGTGAGAATTCTATGAGAATCAATTTACTTAATATTTGTATTAGGATTGTCAAAATGTGATACAATGGAAGTTTAAAGTGAAAAGCAGTCCAGCAGACTTGCGAAAAATTTACCTTGAAAGCCTTCTTCAAAAACTTACTGCAGTATGACCCATAAACAATGCAGAATATTGTGAACGTAATAAGTTCTATGAAACCACCAAAGACGAAGAGAACATAGCTGTCGAGAATGCAACAAATTATTCTGTAATGTTTTAATGTAGTTTTTATAAGATAAAATGAAAATGAAGCTTAAATTTCATTCATAGTTGGTTTGTTTAATCTTATCAGACATTGTTTTTCGTTTTGGACATGATTTGCATGTAGGCATAGAGTTCAATATCTTTGTGATGATAACTTCAAAAACGTCAGCGATGGGTTGAGATTCTTCACAGGACTTGTCTCGAACATTCGCTCATGTCAAATGAGAGAAGAGATTTTTATCTGAAGCGCTGTAGACCTAAACATATTTTAGATTAACCATCTTTTTCTGGAGAACCATGATTGATTGAAATTTCATGTAAGTGTTATATGCGGCTCTGCTGCTGAAAACCTATTGTACTTATTCTGGTGAGATGAGTCGAATGATGTGGTAATGGTCGACTTGCGTCCATACTCTTAACATAAGGTCTCAGCAAGACTCGTCTCGACTCACGCGATGCGCAGAATAAGCCTGTATGATCCGCTGATCACCTAAGTTGTCTCTAATCAAAAGAACAAATTTCTTCAAAAAGTTTGTATAGACCTTAGTATTCATTTTTTATTAAACTGCTACAAACGACTAAGGCGCATTGAACTGGTCTACTATAAAAAGCCGAATAACAAAAGGCCGACACATACAAAAGGCTGAATCACAGAACGCCAAACCTCAAAAAGCCAAAAACACCAAAGTTCGAAACTTACAAAAGGCCGAAACCACAAAAGATCGATTCACAAAAGATAGAAACCATATAAAGCCAACATTTTGAAATCAAATTTCTTTTTTCTATCTAGCCTGTTACTTCAATAGTCGCGTTTTTTTTGTACAGTACATGTGGACAAACCTTGCGTCAATTGGAAGGGGGTGTGGGTCATTTAGCATAAAGCCATTTGTCATAAGGACATTTGGCATAACGCCATTTGGCATAAAGGACAATTGGCATAATTTGGGGTCACAAACAAAATGGTCATTTGGTATAACTATTTTTCATCAAGAACAAGCATCTTTTGAAAGAAGGGGTATAATTCTGGTCATGCCATATGGTTGATATGCCAAATGACCTTATACCAAATGGACCGTTCCCATTGGAAGGGTACATATACGATGAAAAACATTCTTAGTAAGCTTAGTATTCTTATGAGCAATTAAGGAAGGAAGAAAAATCGTCCTCTGTTTGCATTATTCTGGGAAAATGCTTGGATTTGACACTGAATCGATGCTATGCATATCCTTCGGATGTTCAATTCAGCCTTAAGTGATTGAGCCTCTGGTGGTTTCGCCCTTATGTGATTCGGCTTTATTTATTCGGTTCGGTTCGGATTTTTTTTACAGTCCCCATAAAACGCAAATGCTCCCCGAATCATGACCCTCTAGCAAAATATTTGATTGTGATCATGAAAAACGCTGGAGACCTCTTCCATCATGTTAGGCCAAACAAATTTGTATTTTAAACAATTTAATCCAATTTTTTAAGTGGAAAGTTAATCAACAGTATGCAATGACTAAAGGTGTTTTTTCTTTCACCCCTATTTACCCAGCAAATGACTGTATAATTAACTTATGTCAAATACGGTTTTAATTGATTTGGTGTTTTTTCGACTTTACTTAGCTTAGCTTAGATTAGACTGACTACACATATCAATGGTTGTTATTCCGTGATTGACCGAAGTCAGTGAAAATGCACAAAGAATCAACTAGAAGTTCGGCTGGATTGGCCATAATCTTCTTCAGTGTGCATAATTCAGTGCCTCTATTTATACAGGGTCAATAACGGTGCCGGCCACGTCCTTGCAGTCAGGTGGGATTGGGGGAAGGAATGTTATTGTGTAACCTTTGCTATTTGGAGACCGTGTTTGCCTCTGCATCTCCACAAAGGTTACTGGGAGGGATGTTTGTTAATGGGGAGGATCGTTGGGTCACAGGATTCACTTTGATAAGCGATTAGACCATGATAAATATTTTGACGCGAGCAAAGGATCCGCTTCGCGATCCGCGCCACTAATTAATCATGCCACGCGAGCGACGCGCGACACGATTGATCCTGCTCACATCACCCGCCCCCGCAGGAGCAAGTGACGCGAGCAAAGGATCAAACACTACTCAATTTGGTGTTTTACGACTTTCCTGAACATAAAGTGCAATTTTAATTACTTCACGATACCCTAATGCAAAATAGTGAATAAGGTTCTCAGTTAAAAATAAAGGATTCATGAACAAATTACTGTGCTTGAATAAAATAAAAGAATAAGATATATACATTATTCATCATAAAGCCCTGCTGAAAAACTACGCACTTGTTTTTCTGGAAACTTGAAGTTTTTCAAAGCACTTCCACTACCAAGTGCCATTGTGTTTGTTTGTTAAGATTGGAGATATATCTTGCTGAAAGTATCGATCAAACGACATTTTTTGTCGAGAATCAATTTGAAAAAATACCTATCTCAACTTGGTGTATGCGTGAACATCTAGAGGATAGAAAACATTCGTTTTAAATCCATGTTTGTCTTGGAGAAATGATGGGGTTCGACCGTTGATGTTGGGGTTCGACATTGTTTTCTTTAACATCACGTTACAGATAGAGCCCCTGTTTGTAGTCCCTGAGAACATTGTAGACATTAACCCTTCTTCTTCTTCTTTCTGGCGTTACGTCCCAACTGGGACAAAGCCTGCTTCTCAGATCAGTGTTCTTATGAGCACTTCCACAGTTATTAACTGAGAGCTTTCTTTGCCGATTGTTCATTTTTGCATGTGTATATCGTGTGGCAGGTACGATGATACTCTATGCCCTGGGAATCGAGAAAATTTCCTTTACGAAAAGATCCTCGACCAGTGGGATTCGAACCCACGACCCTCAGCATGGTCATACTGAATAGCTGCGCGTTTACCGCTACGGCTATCTGGGCCCCTTATACTCAAATTTTTATTTTCTATCTAAATATCATTTTTCGTTATCTAAAATCGTTCTAAACACGTTTTGGGCAATGATTTATTTTTATTCGCGAATTTGTGAATTTTGGTTTTTGATTTTTATACTTTTTATTTTTGAACATCCCTATCCTTTTTCATATTTTTCTTGAAGCCTGTTCTGGTTACTGATTTTTGGCAAAAATAAAAAAAAAATAAATTTTCACAATACTTTTGAAAATATTAAATCAAGCGTGTGCTAGAATAAGGGCGTAAGTCGCATCATCGATTTCTCTTCATCGATCCTCTCTTCCGTTAATAAAGGTGACAAGATACAAGTTTGTCACCATTTTTTGACCTCAGGACGCAAGATTGCATCGCTGCCTAGCGTAATGAAGTGAAAAAATGCTAACAAACCCGCATCTTGTCACCTTTATTGACAGAAGAGAGGATCGATGAAGAGAAATCGATCATGCGACTTACGCCCTTATTTTAGCACACGCTTGAAATATCCAATTTTTTCTGGAACATATTTTATTTTCCGTGAAAAAAAATTCGAAAACATTTATTTTTCGTGGAAAAAAATAGGTTTGAAATTATTTTTATACCACCATGTGCTTCTTCTATGAAAGGTTGATTGTAGAAAATTATAAAAGGTGCAATTTTTTGTATTACACGGTAAATGAACTTCAGACATTTGTAGGTACTGAAGAATACAAAAAAAAATTAAAAAAATATGTGTCCTTTTATGCGTAATCTAAGCCAAGGTTTAAGCCAAAAATAAAATCATTTTTATTTTTGAGTTACGAAAAATTACACAAAATTTCAAAGTGTACCCCGTTATAAGGCGGGGTTGGGTATTAGAGGGTTAAAATGGTTAAAAAAATCATTTATGCTCCACACCGCTCATTCAATACTAGAACAAATTCTTGGTGTCCTCCCAAATTTTGAGCTTATTTGGATGAAAACTGAGACTGCACAAGACCTTTAAAGTTTGTATGGGAATTACTATGAGAAAAGCAAACAATTCATTGAATTGGTCATAGTGTTAGCTCACAAGCTCTTGAGGGTTAGAACAATGCTATACTGTTAGATACTTCTTCCAGCTACAACTTTGCCGAATACCGTATTCAAATCGAACGTCTCAGTAATTAGTTATTGATTTATGTCCAATCGGAAATTCTTTTACAGTGCTCATTCATCGTCTAAACAGGCAACTTTTCTGCATTTGGTGCGAAAGATAGCACCCACAAATTATGGCGATTCGAAAACCGTCTTCTGTAAAGTTGTAGCTGACAAATGTATCTAACAGTATCAGCATTGCTCTAACCCTCAAGATCGAGTGGGCAAACACTATGATCGATTGAATGAATTGTTTGCGTTTCTCATAGTGATTACCATACAAACTTCGAAGGGCTTGTGCCCTAGGATTTGATCTAGAATCGAATAAGCAGTGTGGAGCAAAAACGATTTTTTGGACCACCCTAGTAGACATGTTACTGGAGACTCCTTTAAGACTGTCCAACAGATTTCATGCGTTTATTTTTTGCAGATGTCCTGGAGAATTTTCTATCAATATTCCCAGACAAAAATCTTAAGGAATTTATTGCTGATATTTTGGAACAAGACAATTCTTACGGGATATAAGTCCCAATTCTGTGACTCTGTTTTGCTAGATGATTTCTTTAAAATTTCCCTATGAAATATTGGCGCGTTGCCTATTGAAAACATTAACGAAGTTTATGAAAGCGATAATATAGAAATTTGTTAAGAATTTCAAAGACATTCCGAGTGGAATTGTTAAAGCAACATTAGAAGAAATTTAAATGAATTATAAGTGAAAATTCTTGTAGGGGGGTCTGTGGCCTTGAGGTTACGCTTTCGCTTCATAAGCGGAAGGTCATGGGTTCGATTCCCAGCCCCTTTACAAAAAACCCGTCCAGCCACCAGAAAGACGCATCACGGAGGACCGTGCTTTGGGGAGCACATCTATCCTCCGTCAGTATCAGATGGTGACTGAGACAAACTGACCCTCTTCGCAGGCAGCCAGCCTCACTAACAGCAGAGTTCTCTCCTACCTGCTCGGTGTGAGAGTAAAAGAGTAGGAGAGAGTGTAAGTAGATGTAAATATATATAAGTTGAAAATAGATCTGTAGCGGTAAAGAAGCTACAGATCAACTGATTCCGGCACAGTAGTGGCCACGAGCACAGAGTGCCCTATAAAAAAAGTGAAAATTCTTAAGAGATTAACTTTACAAAATCTGATGATGCATGCAATGTTTTGAACGATATACTTTATTGTTTCTTTACGAACTACACTAACTTTTAGTCTAGAGCTCCAAAATACCGGTAATAAATAAATTATGAGGTGCTAAATCTATTGCCGTTTTCAGAAAAAACATAGCACGTCAAATTTTTGAGATATCGCGTGTTGAAAATGCATCATTTTTTCGATTTCAGCCAACTTGCATGCAAGTTCACCAGATTTGTTTGCATAATTTGCAACAGAATTCAGTTATTATGCGTTGAATAATAATTATCAACAAAGTTCACAAAACTTTCGATGCTCAGAATTTAGTTATTGATGATTTAGAAAAGTATTGTATTTTGCCATATAGAAACGAAAAGTTTTATATGTAGACTGCGAACATGTTGAAAAAGTCGATTTAATTTTAATTTAATCGAGCAATTGAAACCAAACTGAATCGTAAATGAAAGTTAAAGTTATATTTTGCATCCTTGATGGATTTCCTAATATTTTGATGAATCATGCTTTAACTCTTTCTTTCCCACAGCTTTGATTGAAAATTTAACTGTCAAAATGGAGTTTCAAAAAAAAAAAAGTGCTTGAACAAAACTTACTAGAGACACATAGTTTGATTCTTAAGACACACAAACATGTAATTGTTTACGCTGTGTTAAAAAAAATGCTTGCAAAATCGCTCAGGAATACTTCAGAGTTTCGAACGAATTTTATTGTGAATATTGAGTTTTTATTTAGTTCTGAATTGGATTTCTGCTGATATTCCATACGGTTAGAAATATTATAATTTAGTAAAACGTTTTGAGCTGTTTTTGTTAGAATATCTTATTTTTTACACAATTACCGAAAAACTCATGACGATTTTGTAATGAACTCTTACTTGCTCGGGAGAATTATTCCTAACCAGTGGTCCCGGAAAACTTCGTTGTTAAACGTCATGTAATCCCCATACAAAATGACATATTTGTCTTTTCTCGTTTTTCCGGAAACTTTCAAAAACTTTTTGATCGCACTAATCACGTCGCAGCCCTTGTCGAGTGAAACTGTGAAAAATTTACGTCAATCCGTTCATCCGTTCTCAAACCATTTCGTGACATACACACACATTTTTATTTATATACTAGTGGTCCCGGCAAACTTCGTCTTGCCATCAAGTAGGCTGTTGAAAAACGCGTTTGATCGTCACATATAAAATGACAGTTTCGTTCGCGCTCGTTTTTTCAACTTTCCCGGTGAATATCCTGGGATTTTTATACACACGAACACGTCGGAACCCCTGACGAACAAAACTGAGAAAGAATCATTCAAATCCGTTGACCCGTTCGTAAGCCATTTCGTGACATACAAACAGCATTCCATTTTTATTTATATAGATAGATTCAATCTAAAGTTGAAAAAAGTCTGTCTGAAATGATGAAGAATTATTTGAGCATTTCTCACTCACATTTGCTTAAACACAACAATAAGATTAATTTACATGCGAAAAATATTGTGGCCAAATAGGTTAGGGCGGACAAGAGCACCTTAAGGATAAACTGATTTTTGTATGACGTTATGGTGTTAAAATTAATACAATCAGTCTCAAAACTGATGGGTGCTCATCTTGCCCCGGTGGCTATTTTGTTCCGTCTTACCCAATGCGTACAATAGATTAAAAAAAAAACCCTCCGACATAAGAACCAATTCGTTCTGTTGACCTATTCGACCTAATGGCCTATATAGTATTTCAATCCTACGGTCTGAGACCTCAAAGGCTAAATCATGACACATGGCTTTGAAATGCTTTTGTCAGTAACCTTTGCGCTTTTGAAGGGAAGCAATACAGAAGGTACCTAGACAAAGTAAATAATTCTGAAAGGCACAGCTGAGAAGCAGGATCTGGCATCCCCTATGCCAAGGAGGCGGAGAAATTTTGATTTTCGTTATCTGGAAATTAAGGTCTCCCTCCTATCATTATCATATTTGTTTGGTGCTTCAAAATGAAACAGTTTGATTTTGCTTGATACGATCCAGTAATGCCCCGCTCAAATGTGTATTGAAACACATTTTCATCCATTTTACATACTGATTTATAATAAGTGTACAGCACTGACATGATATATTTGAGTGACGCTTTTATCGCCATTTCCACCTAGCTAGTTGTTTACCATCAACATCACCTAATCACATTTAACCATTTCACCAATTATTCCATATCCTTTGTTTTTCGTGTTTTAGTTGACCTAGTTTTTAATGCTGTTGCACTAGAAAACCTGTAATGTAGCCTAATTAGCACCCAATAAACTATTTTGATTTATTTAATGAAATACTCTAGAGTTGATTTTTTGTTCCTTAATATTGTTTTTTTTTTGCTTATTTTTTGAATAACTTATACCACATTAATCGCATTTCTTACCTTTTTCACAGATTTAAACACAGCAGCCAATGTGATCTAAAAAAGGGGTCTCGCACTCTCCACCTATCTCACTCCCATGGAGCAATTGAATGGAACTGTGTTGCACCTAAACCGACCTAAACCGACCGACAAATCATGGAAGAGCCCTTTGCGAGTAACTTCTCCGATTTCCGGGTAGATCTCTTCTGCCAACCCAACCTGTGTAGATATGAGAGTTAAGTGCTAAACAGTTGGCATTGTGTACAAAGATTGATTCGATAGATGATGGTGCATCGCTATGAAAAAGTGATTCCATTCCCTTAGGAGGACGCGTGGAAAATCGCTGTGAGGAAATGGGTATTTGAAATTTTCGAAATTCGTTCGGAAATTTGATGCACAGAAGACAGGGAATGCTATAGTAAGCTGCCAGGGACACAGGTCAAAGACATTGTTTTTTTGTTATTTTTAGGAGCAAAGACGATCGAATTTTTGTTTGTTTTAGACTGTCATTTCAGATTTTCTTTATTATGTCGTTATTGGAAATGTGTTGCCGATACTATTAAGCTACGTTTATTATTATTTGTTGACCATCGCATTGTAGAGATTTGCATGACAGGGTTTTGTTGCTTTTTACTTTCATTACAAGTGTACGTTTTGCCTTTTTCTTTGTTTGTTGTACAAAGTGTGCATCAGAGTTCTAAAATACACTTTCTCAAGGATTTTTGCTCTACTATTTTACTGTGCAAATATTTTAATCACTATCTTTCGTTTCATTTAATATGTCCTGCAATGACTGTACAGTTAACCCATATTAGGTCTTTAGTTTAATTATTTTTTATTTACTTTCAATAGTCAAATATACAAACAGTTAACATATTCACACAGATACCGACACACACACTGACACGTGAATCATACACAGATAATGTAGACTCGGAGAAAATTGCACAGGGGCGGACGCACAGATGGATCTTGAAATAAGGATTACTAACGTATTATTTGAAACGTTCTCCTAAAAATATCTATCATTCAGTTAGTCACACACGACCTCCAGGTGGTAGACTTGTTACTCGAATTACAATTTGCACAGAAAACAACAGATGGTCAAACACCTATAAAAGTGATTCACGCGACATTGTTCAAAACGATCTTCTTCGTCGTGTTGAACAAATAATGCAAACTATACACAATCGGTCCTACATAGAAGAAGGTGAAACTTACAACTGACAGTTTAATCTCTGCTAGTAGCTTCGTTCCAAAATTCGCTAGTTAGAATCGTAACGATATTTTTCTTGTGACTTTTTGCAGTATTACGTAACTTTTAGAGGGCGCGGAAGGGGGAGATAAATTTTAACAAAGAAAAGGGAAATAGTGAACCAATTTAGCCGGTCCTAATCGTTATAGATGAAGATAATAATGACAATTAACTACTAATCCAAATGACTGTACTGAGAGTACGATAAAATAAACGCAAAAGATACGAGTTTTGATTTTTTTGGTTTCTGATAGAAGATAGTAGGAATTTATCACGGAACGGAATTTTCGAGAGCTCGTTGGCTCGTGTTACAGGAAACAGGAAATTGATGAACGAACATGTGTTACATTGAAAGCAATCGCGGGAGTCAGCGTTGTAGATAGTTTCTAACAAGCAGAACCGCTTCGAAAAGGATCTTATACCATAAACGCGTTATATTGCAGTTTGTATAGAATGATAGTGCTTTTTGACCTCGTGTTCGGATAAAGCAACGGACGCGAAATAGAATATCTATATTTGTACGCGTTGTGCGCAAATAAAATGCAATTGCTAATTTTCTCTACCAGACTAACCGACACAAAATGAAAGCTAATGTTGCTCGAAATCCGTGCGAGGAAATCATAACGAACAAATAAACAGAACAAATAACAACAACAGAACAGTGAACACATTATTTTCTAATAAATTTTCAACATTAAACTACTGCTAATCGAAACAGAGAGAACAAAATGCAAATGTGAACAAACTAATACAAGAACAAGTAAACCAAGGAAGCTTTAATACATTTTGAACAAAGGGATAGATAACGAAAAAGAAACAAGAAAAGTAAAACTAAAAAAAAATAATAAAACAGAAAAATTATGCCGATGATAAAAAAATGTGCGACGTTTTCTTGCCTAAAACAATTCGAAACTAAACTAAAATCAAACTGTCTAAGGTTAAAATACTTCTACTCAGAATAATAAAAGTAAAAAAAAAAAATTTGATTAGGCCCAATTTGACGTTTTCGCGTGCTTGTAGTGTTTTTGTTTTCGTTCGCCTGGGCAGTGCGTTGCGAAGGCCGAAGCTGATGCCGAGATCGTGACTTTTCAGTCGAGGATGGATTACTAATTGGTGAGCTCGATTCATGCTTGTGATAACACACATCTGTATAATAGCAACGTTACTTGTATGTATTTGTTCGAACTAAATTAAGTTTGTATGCCAAACGACTATTATACCAAACAACTGACATGCCAAACGGGATACATACTCAATCTCAGAATTTCATTTCGGTAAAGTTTAATGACGAATACACTCGGTAAAGCTTAGTTTTACTGAAATCTCGTTTAATTTTGACAGATAAATAAAACTTCAAAATTCGAATTGACGAATTTCAGCAATTTACATATAGGACCGGAATTCGGCAATTTAATTTGCCATATTAATCCGCAAAACTTTTAGTTCTCCGAATTTTGGCAAAGCACATCTGTCAAAATCAAAAACAGCGCTGCCACTGTTGAAAACACATTAACATGTTGAACGCATTAAGACTTCTTGAAATTCTATCTCAAATTTGAGATTTATTATTCGGAGGTTGTTATCAAGTAAGTAAATTACTTTTTATTTGATAATAAGCAAAATCGATCTTGCGGGTCTTCCTAAGCCGAGTGGTTAGAGTCCGCGGCTACAAAGCAAAGGCATGCTGAAGGCGTCTGGGTTCGATTCCCGGCCGGTCCAGGATCTTTTCGTTATTGAAAATTCCTTGACTTCCCTGGGCATAGAGTATTATCGTACCTGTCACACGATATAGGGGAAAGTGGGGCAGTTGGATTGATGACCTATCCAGTTCCTTAGACATTCATAGCTTTATTTTATTTTCAGTTAATGTTCTGGAACATCTCGTCGTATTAAAGGTATTAAAGAAGAACGGCAACCATTGGCCAGTGGACCATTATCCGAGGATTTGTGTAAAATGATAATAGAAAAGACAATTCAAAAATTGGATGAATTGTGACTTTCGGATGAATTTAATACATTTAATGTATTATACAAGGCTTTAGGACATTTCGTCGAATGACATTTGGTCGAATGACGTTTGGTCGAATGACATTTGGTCGAATGACATTTGGTCGAAAGTACATTTGGTCGAATGGACATTTGGCCGAATGGCTTTGGAAAATTTATTTTGGTCGAATGATGTTTAGATGAACGGAATCATTTGGTAAAATTGATTATTGTATCCTAACTTTTGTAAAGTTGATAAGATAACGTATTTTTTTAATAATCTGAATTATTAACTGTTTTTGAATATATAATGGGAGATTTTATGAAGTCTTAGTTTTAAATTCAATACACCTTATTATTTGTAATTCGAAGTTTTGCCAAAACCTAAGATTTCAACGATTATTCAAATGTCCTTTTAAGTAGCTTTTTTTCTGTACATTGACCGAAATATTTAGCTTTAGTGAATTTATTATTCTTTTAAAATATCATCATTCTTTGAAAAAGTGCTCAACAAGTTATGTTATTACTCAACGATGTGAACATAATGTTTTCTTCATTTATTATTCTTTTGAAATATCGTTCTTCATCATAAAGATCAGCTCATATGATGGAAGCATTCGGAGAGATTGCTCGGGATCATTCTTTGAATTCCTGGTCTTGCAGCTCACGGACGTGGATAAGCATTTTGTATGCGGAAATCAGAACTCAATGGTCAATTGGCAATTGTAACTTCCAGCTTAATAACATTCCTCAGGCGAATATATGGCTTTGCTGACAGTGTTGATGACCTCGGGAGAATAACAGAGTTTATAGTAGAAGCTTTGGATTATTAACACTTCAGTCGTCGCGCTGTTGTATTTTGTACAACAGTGGTGAAAAAACCTCGCTTATTGTACACAGCATCAGCGTGGTGGTTCTGACAATGATAAACCGCGCGACGACTGAAGGGTTAAAAATGAAAACTGTGACAAATTTTGTGTATCGGGTAAGGGAAGACAAGTTGACAGAGATGAAAAAAGTTGGCTTGTTTCCATTTAAGATCAGCTTATCTCGAGTCTCAGAACATGCCTGAACGAAAAAGCAGCATGAAACATAAAAAACGCAAGAGGTAGATTAATACCTTGGAAGAGCGTCTATCAAATTGAATATCAAAGTTTTGCTAATCACATATAGATTGTTGGCAAACTAGTTGATACTTTTTAAATTATTCAATCACTCTTGCATTATCGACAAAATGCTACATACCATTTAGACTCGAGCACTTTTCTTTCCACGAAATGTCGTTTCGATCAAATATCATTTGCTTTCTGTTTCAACTAAACCTTTTCGACCAAATGTCCATTCGACGAAATGTCCGTTCGACCAAATGTACTTTCGACCAAATGTCATTCGACTAAACGTCGATCGACCAAATGTCTTTCGACGAAATGTCATAGATTCATTATACAACCCCCATCATTAGTTTTAGTTCTGCTTCTTCTTTTTCTTTTTGCCTCCATAAAAACCGAAAATATTTCGCTGAATTTCGGTAATAACTGCCGAGATTTTCGGCAACGGATTACCGATCTCTTCGTAAAATTTTGACAGCTGAGCCGGTCTTCTAATTTTGCAGTATAGTCGGCACTTCGAACTTTTACCGAAATTTTCGCCGATATCTCAGCTGTTGGGTTGTCGGCAAAATATTTCGCCGGCCTCGGCGAAATAAATTAAGTGTGGAGACCCGCTTCGCCCTAGCTAACTATAGAGCTCAGTGACATTCGCATACACTCGCAATATACAGTTTGTTTTTGTTTTCCCTCGAGAAGCTTGCACATACTTTTCAGACTCATCAAAATGCATATGGAAATACAGTATTATAAAAACAAATTTGGAAATTTTAGCTTCACATATGTTTTATTTAGCCATCTTTACATTCCACAGATAAGGAGTGATTGTTCGTCTGTGAATGAAAACTGTAAATTATCAGGGAGATTGATTCACCTATTGAATGGAAGCTTGCAGGATGAAAGCTGTCAAAGAACGTCTTTCGGTGCCTAGTCTGAGTGGATATTCTACAAAGGAAAGGAATTGTCAATAATATAGTCTTAGTTAAAGCGGGTTTACTTACTGAAGGTGAATACATTGAAATAGTTAGAGGAGCTCGATCCGTCATGATAAGTTTTCGGGATGAATTTTCCCGAGTTCTGTCAGCTGGTTGATCCTAGATATATTCCTGAATATGAAACGGTTGTATAACCGTCTCATAGACATCCCAAGTTTGTGTTTAAATTAGCGCCTGCGAGGTAGGCAACAAGACAAAAAGTGCTCGAATCAATAATGATGAAATGATGTACAGTAGAAGGGATGGGAGTGATATTATAATGGTAATAACGAGTCGTTGGTAATACTTACCCAGGAAACCCAGAAAGAAAAGTATACAAAGGAATATTTCATCAAGAAAGAAACCGGAAACTAAATCTGAGAATGCCAAAAGAATTAGGGGTCTTTGGTCGGGGAGAAACTGAAGTCGATCTTTCCCGTTCAGACCGCCGAACTAACAAGATCGAAAACCAGTGATTCTTAGTGAAGCCGATTAGAAGTGAATACCATTAAAGTAATTAGTAATTGCTGTTAATTAAATTAAATTTCATATTAAAATTTTTAAAGCTATTTTCAGAAAGTTTATATCAAGTAATCAAAGTTTTAAAATCGTGAGTGAGTGAATTAGAAAAAAATTGAAAAAAGTAAGAAAAAATATTTTACATGTGAATTACTAAGCTAATCAATATTAATGTATTAGGAAACCATTATCGTGAGTGAATATCCAGAAATTATAAGGAAAAAAAGTGAATTGATTGAAAGTGAGGTAATTGGAAATGTTGGTTTGGTTACAAATTGTGGTGCTAATTCGTTTTGGCTTTCGCAGTCACCAACCGTGACCACAACCCATTGGGTGGTGTGGAGAGTGGGGAGACACATCTGCGTGCGAGTACCATCGTCGCCAGCCCCCGAAAAAAAAGCATCTGCCTGTTATCGAGTGCTTGCGATCAGACGGAGGTGAGTCCCCTGGATATACCCTTTGCCTCGTGGCTGTGGGCCACTAAGGGTACACCCAGAGAGCGTGGTCATCGGAATAGTGGTTCGGCCTCGCGAGCACCACCCGTTACCACGTGGTTGCCGAAATTCGCGAGAGATCTGAATGAGGGAAGTTTGCCATCGCCAGAGCGGCTCGCCTACACTCACGTCCCGGGAATAAAATCCATGGTAAACACCGTCTCGATCGAACCTCCTACCACCCCACGAACCGGCCCACGATCGGGTTGTTGTTGGGATCGACCAGAATCAACAAGTGGTCGGGATCTTACCCGACGGCCCAGCGATGCCACTTCGAAGCGACGCTAAGACGCCCCCCAGCCGAAGTCATCATTCGTCTGGCTGCGAGGAACGACGACCGGGCCACAGTCGAAGTCTACTACAACACGATGAGCATGGTGGGGGTATCTTTATGACGAGCTGTAAGTACCAAACCAATTTCCCCTACAGAACCGAAATACAAACCGAAAAGTAGTAGTAAGAGTAGTAGTAGTAGTAGTAGCAGGGAGAAACCAATAGAAGAGAGAGAGAGTACTAGTTGAACCGCTCACGATGGAGTTTTTTATGAAACGTGACGTCACGAGTAGGTTTTTTTTGGAAAACGAATTACACAAAACCAAAATTACAAATGTTGCATGCAACTTCAGCCAATAAATCTAATGCGAAAGTAGCTTTGAAGATTAAAAACCCTTTCTTTTGAAAGTTGTAAAATTGTATGCATGGTTCTTCTCATCAGCTTCAATAAATATAATTTAACGTTGGGGACTTCGAATTTTGCGAATATATAATCAGTTTCGAATGAATTTTAAAACTAGAATTTTTCTAATTGGGAAGGAACACCAGTTGGGAAAGAAGTCTTGGGATTATTGGGAGACGACACAAGGTGGATTCTGCATAGGTTTAGACACTGAGTTAGCTGGGCAAACAAAAGTGAATTCTAGCAGACGACTTGCATCGTCTGGCGTTTAAGCTGGAATTTAGAGGACCTAGCAGGATCCTTCTTACAAATATATTCATAGAATGGAACGAAAGTTTGTTTTAAATGATAGTCTTAATTAAAGCGATTTACTTACCAGAAAATTGAATTTAAAGCTGAACCTGAACTTTTATTGATCCACGTTCTTTGCAATGTCGCCAAATCTAAGATGCAAACATGATACTATCTACATGACATCCATCCATATAGGATGTACTATTTGCAGAAGCCAGTATAAGTTATATGCTCTGCTGATAGCTCGACATGTACTGTATACAAGATGTACATATAACTTAAATCAGATCGTAGCTGCGTAATGTTTATTAGGTGGCAGTAACACTTCAACTGTTTAGCATGTCAAATGCATAAGACGTAATTTGAAACATATATGTCGATTGATGATTTGATCTTATATGATTTTTCTGATAAAATAGCTTCGCGGATTTATTTCAGTGTATAGAGCTCAGTGGCATTCGCATACACTCGCAATATACAGTTTGTTTTTGTTTTCCCTCGAGAAGCTTGCACATACTTTTCAGACTCATCAAAATGCATATGGAAATACAGTTAACTCTCTCTTACTTGACATTAGAGAGATCACGTGGTCCTCTTTCGAAAAGCGCACCTCTCTCGGAAGAATTAGATGCCCATCCAAACACAACGCTTTCTATTTATATCCAATGCCTAGCCCGAGAGCGCATTATTTATTAGGTATTGAAATACCTCACACTACTCACCAACGACGTGCTGGTTGAGATTTCTATAATGCGGGCTTCCAATAGGTTGCGACGTTCTCAAACGACCATTTACGGAACATGAGTCCGTTGCTTGATACTTATTTTAATTAATTACGCGCCCCAACTAGAGATCGGGGAGTCGTGAGTTCGATTCTCACTGAGAAGACGTGTAACTTTTTCGCAAATCTTCACTCAATTTGTCCATCTAATCCAATTGCAAATTATATGTGATGTTTAGCTTTTCGGTAGTTGTTAAACTTCCACTCGGCTGGTTGGCCGTAAACCACGATTCATAATTAAAAACAAGTATGATCGTGGTTTACGGCTAACCAGCTGAGTGGAAGTTTAACAGTTACCGAAAACATTGAAAACAGATAGAACTGGAAGTTGAGTTTTTTGATCTGTCGGTTGAGAGAAAAGAACTTAACCAGTAGGTATTTCGCATGGCTGTAAATGAAATCAACTTGTACCCCATTGATTCAAAATTAGGTTAACGCACGATTATTTAAATTATTTTTTATAAGGGACATTGTAGAAAATAAAATCTGTCAATTGGGTCCCAAAATGTTTAATGAATTCTTGTTTTTATTTAATAATACAAAAGAGCATGTTATTGCAACTATTTTAGCAAGTTTTCCAGCTCAAATAACGGCTATAACATTTGTAAACTTCAATTTTAAAAATGCTTCCAAATATGAACCTTGACACTTGTGATCTTGTTGGACATTCACTTTTTCGACAAAAATGCCACAGGGCATATAGTTTTAACACTGGGGTTATTCCTATCTGACATTTTGGAAGGGACACGGAAAACAAAATATACCCAACATTTGAGTTTAAACCAAAGGGTGTGACAAAATCTCAAAAATCATGAAAAAATGTTTTTTGTACTTAAACCAATGAAAATCATTTAAAAATGAGTAAACATGTGTTTCTGCCCTAAACTTAAGCGTTTGGTACTAAAATTGAGACAGGGCTTTAGGACCCTATTATTGCATTTTATGCATTTTTTTTTAATTCAAGTGTCTACCTATTGTCATACGGAAATATAGTAAAAGTCATTTCAAAATTGGATGATTTTTGCTTAGCAGCTGGTGGTTGCATCACATTATTTAATAGTAATTCAAAATAAGGATTATGAATATTTACTGTCATGTGTATTACAAATCATTCAATATAAGACAGGAGCTTTCGTTCAGTGATAAGATGAAACATGGAGAGAGAATTTGATTTATTCCATCGGACGGATTTGTAGATTTAGTAAGGCCCCTATTCTCTACATTAGACTGGCCCACCTTAGTATGGAAGAAAAATAAAGTTGTTAGATTTCACGGGGCACCCTCCAGGATTATTCCTTAGGGTTAGAGAAAGACTTCCTGAAAAATTCAGCTCATTTGGTCCTTCCTTGAGCTGGCGCATTTGATTTGAGATAATATGAGATTTTCAGCTCCAACACATAGGAAAAAGCACATCATCTCCTGTTTGAGTCAGGAAAATTGTTGATCGCGTTCAATTGAACCCAGAATGTCAAAAACACTACTTGATACTATAGCAAACAATATTGTAAAAGGTTGTATGATGATTAAAATTGATAAAGTTGGTGTTTTAACTATCTGAAGTAGATTTGCAATATTGCATAGTATTCCTTCAACTTAGTTGGGTGGTAGCCACTAAGCGCATCATAGCCGCCTATGACGCTGGGCGAGCTGCGGCACAAAGTGCATGCACATGTGTGATTGTACGGGAGTGCTGATCTAAGCCTAACTTTCAACAACTGAAAGCTTAATGAAAATGAGCTTAAATCCAGATACAACCTTCGGCAACTATGTTAATTAGCGTATCAGCTAGTGAATTTGTCATTCAATTGAACGCGGTTGACTAGTGTACGAGACGAAACAGTGACATAGGGTCATTTTTCAATATATTTGAGACGAATATTCCATACAAACTTTGAATTGAATGCGCCAGCTGGGGGAGCAACCAAATGAGTTGAAATTTTGAGAGAGCTTTTTTCTTACCCTAAGGCACATATCTAGGGGGTGCCCCGTTGAATTTTACAACTTTTTTGTTTAAGGGCCAGTCTACTCTACATTCTCGAAAACATGCCGATGAAAATTCGTTGGGATGAAATTGCGTGTTAGTACTAGGGTAACGGTCGTATTTTGGACCCCCTAAGGAAGTGATTTTAGTTTTGTGTCCCAATTAATCAATTGCACAGCGTAACCAAGTCAAAGAACATGTCAAAATGTAGAGAAAAACTTCCTCTACGAGATAAAAATGCCGAAACGGCCATTTAGGATCCAAAAAACGTCGAAAATAATTGAATTATGAAGCACTGTTTTTCATTATTTTGGACACACCAATACATTTTGGACCCTCAAAGTATATATTTTGGACCCTCGGCATTTTTTTTATCGTTTGGCTACAAAGTCCATGACACTGGATGTATAATATGCTTGCCCATAGTCTAATCAATCGATCGACAATGGAAATCCAAAGAAATTCTACGCTTTTTGTCCAGATATTTGAAAAAAGTTTTTGTTTACATATGAACAATTTCTGACGGCTCCAATTTCTGTGTGTAACGTGTTGTAACGGTTGCATGGATGCACCGATTAAATTAAATTAATTTCAGATAAAATAAACACATTTTCTTTGTACAAACGATTGATGCAAGTGCGGAATAGTCCTATCTATCCAAATGGCATGCAAATTGAGTTGGTCTTTCGATTTAATCTGGGAAATTTGCAGGAAAATGGCCAAGGGGGTCCAAAATATATTGGTTACCCTACGTAACATGCACTGTACTAACGTATCATGCTCTTCATATCACCATAACGAAGATTGAGAACAGGAAAATATGTTCTGTTCTCAATCTTAGGGCAGACACCTGACATGTTCTGATTTGATGGCAAAGGATACGTATTTATCGCATGGCTGATTCATAAGGGTGCATGAGAATGTAACGTCTGGACTAAGGTAAGTGCTAATCATATCTTGTTTGGAGATTTTGTTGTATTAAATAATTTATTGTATGAAATAATTTATTGTACTGTTAGTTGTATGCAACATGTTTTATGGTTTCGGTAGAGATGTCTTCCAGGTTGAATATAAAATGCGATACATATTTGATTTACGGGGCTACTTTGGACACTCACCTTTTGTATTTATTAGAAGCGTAAATACTAATCTGAGCAATTTTGTGTCTTCAGCACTTTTATTTACCAATGTATGCTCTACCACTAGGCATGATTTTTTTTTGAACAACATCAACAATAACAGGATAGACAAGTAAACATTTCAAAAAAGTCCGAATAAATATTCACAAGGTATCAAACATTGGCTATGCCAACATTGTTTGAATGTTGTCCATGTCGGGGAAACTTATTGGGAGTATCACAAAGCTATCGAATCGTCATGTTTCATGAAAATCTTGTGATTTGTTTTGCTTAAAATTGTTTTTTTTTTTTATTAAAAATATTGATAAAAGGTCTTATTTTTACTACTTTAATATCATTATAATGTTTTGGTTTGTACATTTTACAACATAAAAAAAATAAACGTTTGTAAAAGTGAATAGACATAAAACACACATATTTCAATACGCTTCACGAGTTCACAACATAATCCCTGAAAACAAATTCCGTCATATTTTACATGAACTTGCAGTACAAAACAATGTTATCCTTCAAATGCTTAAAATAAACTACTCTTAAGCCAGCTCTAAACTGCTACGAAGCTAAAAGCATATTACAAATGCAAGCTTACTTTTTTACGGTCTTGCATCTTGCATTACGATTTACTTCATAGATTGCGTTTTTAATGTAAATTACTTACTGGTATTAAATTAGTTACTGGTATTAATGGGAACCTTCTAGATATCGTTCATATAACAGTAAGAATAGAAAAAAACAGTTTTTGTACATAACTCATTAATCATCGCAGTACCTAGTAGTTACATCGTTCGTTTATCGTCCCCTTAATGCTACAACTAGATAACTCGAAAATCAAAATTTTGTGATGTGCTACATTGAAAATATGACCGTTTTACAAGGAGATGGTTAATCGCAGAGAATATGATTGTAAAATAAACTTTAACTTGTGTATTTTGAATCACACGCTTAAAAGCCGTGGATATTTTAAAGATCTAATTAAGAATATTTTTTTGACATATTGAAGTCAAAAATTTCAAATTTCGAGTTATCTAGTTGTAGCATCAAGGGGACGTTATGTCAACTTAAAAATCAAGCATTCGTAACTGATAGTTCCATCTAAGAGGGAGTTGAAAGTTTAAGTTTCAAACTACAAACTGTGAATAGTGAATGGCATGTTTCGTTGAAATTTGTTATATATGTGTTTTTTGTTTGCTTGTTTCTAATTTTGCAATTTTCTAAATTATGTTTATCAATTAAAACATTCAATAACAGCACAGTGGATGATAATCTATAGAATCAGTTTGAAAGTTATAAGGAAAAATCATTACATTATCAAATTGTGAAAATGTCCAAAGTAGCCCCTTTTTTTGTCTTGAAGGACACACTTTTTTCGCTATTCAAGCATTTTTGTTATTTCTTGACGAATTTGTCTAATATTTTGCAAAATTGTTACGTAGATATAAAACTTAAATATAGGCAAGAATTATCAATATCTATCCATAATTCTAAGAGTTACAAATCCCCAAAGTTAAGGAATGTGGAAATCATGTCAAAAGAAGCCCCGTTTGACGGTATTGATTTATGATTATCTTCTGGACGAATAAAACAACCACAGCGAAATGATCGCCTGATATATGCTTTATGATCACTTCGATTAGCGCCTGGAGTATGTACGGGCCTTTTGTTCGCAAGGGCTGTCCATTAATTATGTAAGGGTTAATGGGGGGGAGGTAGGTTTTAGGATTTTTTACGCCCCATACAATTTATTTTAAATTTTCATACAAAAAATGTTACCATGGGGGGAGAAGGGGCTGAAAAATAATAACTCAATATATCATTTAATAGTTTTTTGGGAACATAAAGATACGTTGAATTTATTATAATATATTCTTCTTATTAATTCTTGGAAAAAATGCCTCGCAAATATGTTGCTTAGTCATTAAAGTTTTGATCTCTATTCGCGACTACGAAGCTGCTGATGTTTTATTCGGTTTTCTGTGAGAAAAACAAGGAGAGAGATATATATTTTGCTTATTTTGCACGCACAAGATGACAGTTCCTTACGAGGCTTTCCGTTGGTGCGAATACTTTGTGGAATCTCTTTTTGCTTCGTAGTCGCGAATAGAATTTATTATTCTTTAAAAATGTCGTCGTTCTTTATATAAGGTACCGTGGGGTAAGTGGATACAGAAAAATCAATAGTCAACTTCATTGTTATGTACAGCTAACGTTAATAATGTAATTCAAACTTTTTTCTGGGGATGACAAATAAGGGAATAATATACTTCAAATCGTCATTTATTTTGATTTTTTTTTATTGTTATGTATTGAGTATGAGAGACTTGAAAATTTGCGCCAAATGATCCACTTGACCCACCATGGTGGGGTAAGTGGATCATCAATAAAAAAATCTATTCTCAAAACAAATGTGGTGTAATTATGTATAGTAAGAATGATATTACTCTCGTTCTTGTTATTTGTAATAGTTATATCACATTTTGATACTTATAAAATTAAAAAGTATCTTTATTTTATCAAAATATCATGAACAATATTTAAAAATTAGTTCTCATTAATTAGAACAAAACAAAATATTGTAACTAGGATGATTTGGAGAAAGTTCATCCATTTTAAATTCATTAGTTGTACAGAAGTATTGAAGGATTATTCCTAACGATGTTTTCGAAAAACATTTGTACTTTAAACATATTAGCTACATATACTTTTCTTTAACGAACTGAAAACATTTTATTCTATTTATGAATATAATTGTATCATCTGTATAGGACAGCTAATATAGTCAAATAAAGTACGATAATATGCTTTCAATTGGAAAAGTTGTATATTTTCCTTTTTCTCAATTCAGCTTAGATAATTCACGAAAAGTTTTGTTAGAATGTTTGCAATATTCATTCTTTTATATTGTTTATACCAGAAAGATTTATGAAACTTTTAGGTGGAATAATTCAAAATTTCTCTGTTCATTTTGACAAATTTAAGTTAGGAATGAGGAAAGTTAAAGGTAATCAACATTTGGGGATATTAAAACCTTTTTAATTTCTTGTAAGTAGTCTGCCATCAAATGATAATAATACTTAATCCACTTACCCCACCCCATGAAAAAGTAGGGGTAAGTGTACCATGTCCAATATACCTGTAGTTATTTATAAAAATCACATATTTTTTGTTGTGATTAACTCAATTACAATTGAAATGCTCACCATGTGTTGAAAAAATAATAGTATTCGATTTTAAACTGAGATACAAAGGATTTTTGATTGATAGAAAACAATTTTGAAATTAATTGATTTTTGCAGATAACAAGTTTGCTTGTGTGAGTGTACATGTAATACCAGTTTTGCAATAGTATCAGTGTGGAAGTAAGAATATAACCTAAAACGAAAAGCAATGGTGCGAAAACATTCCACATTTTCAAGTATTTATGCTTAATATGGACAAATGATACACTTCCCCCACTGTACCTTATAACTGTTGATCTTTATTCATTGGTAGCTTTCAGTGCGATTATTAGTAATATTTTTGAGTTTCAGGTCTTAAAGTGCGGTCTTTGGGCTTGAGAATTTTAAATGTGGGATCCAGACATGTAACGCTTGGACATAGAACTATTTGGTCACCTCGAATTGTCATTGTCTTACTCATAGTGAATCAGTTTATTGTGACCTCCAGTTATACACTCCTTGAGGCTTGGATGACGCTGTCTATGACATCGATTGATGATAAGTTGATAAATAATTCAATCAAAATTATCGAACAAGATAGTCAAGTTTATTCTATGTTCCAGGTTAGGAGAGATGAATCGGCTGAGGTGACAGAAGATGATTTCTTCCTTATAACATCTGCTCGTCGCGATTCATCTGAATGGCAAAATAAGTCTGAATGAGAAAATGTCAGCAAGAAACGTCAACAACGCATGGAGTCAATCAATGTTGTGGGATAGTCTGATCAACTGGATCCCCGGAATATCGCTTGTCGGGGTTTGAAGTTCATTCAAGAAGTTGGAGAAGTACAACAAAGCTGACTTCTTGTACTTTATCATGTTGTTCTAGCAGTACCATATACGCACTCCCCTTTTACAATCACTCAATCACTATTGTAACGACAAAATGTGAATCTGTATAATAATCGAAAAAATCCATATTCAACTCAATTCTCTACTAAATGTTCTTTCAACCAAATGTAAACTTTTCAAATCAATTGAATTCTTTTTAACCAAAGGTCCATTATACGAAACGTCATTCGACCAAACGGCGTTCGACCAAATGTCATAGATTCGGTACCGGACAGAACATAGAGCGGTACAGGGTAGCGAGAGCCGAAGAAAAACGAATACCCCGCAAAAAGAGAAGGCAGTACGAAGAAAGTGTGGTAGCTGAAGCTCAAGATAGGATGAACCGGAACAATATGCGGAGATATTATGCACCTGTTAATGGCGCGCGGCACAATACCGAACTATCATGTGCAATGATCAAGAGGGGAATTTGCTGACCGACAAAACGGAGGTGGCTGTAGGGTTACCATATTTGCTCTTACCGGAAAGAGTACATTTTTTCGAACTCTATAAAAGAGTACTAAAGAGTACACTTAGCCGAATAGCTTAAAATTTTGAAAATGCTCCTTTTACTAACGTGTTTATCTGAATTTCCTTGTTTTGATAATTTTTGTAATATTTTTCAATCTCAAGGAGTTGCTCACATTACCTTTATTGACATTGATTCTAAGTGAATAGATTTGTTCAGTCGTTTTTGTTTTATAATGACGCACATCATCAAGAATGCCGTTCGAGTTTTGGCAATATTATAGTCTATCATTTATTTTTTAAATACTTAGCAAGAATGTTCTTTACCAAATGTAGAACAATATTGGTTTGTTTAGGAAACTAGAACTAAGAAACCTTGGATCTGAAAAGAATCTCGAGTATTGTCATTAAATTAAATTTTTCTAGTGAATTGTTGAAGCAATATAGAAGATGCTTGAAGAAGCTTGATTAGTGATTAGTTTAATAGTTTATTTTTGTCTTTTAGGCACTATATTTAAATTCTTCCATTCCCACAGCTTGGACCATTGGAAAACGACGTTCTAATAAAAGTTCCTGAGCAAAAGTTGTTCCCAATAGTTCAAAACTAAATCAATTATCAATAATATGAACTATTAACTAGAAATCAATAGTTAGCTAATTACGTAACAATCGTTTTACTGTTAGGTCACTTATACATATTGAGTGAGATGTATGAACTTATGAATACTTTCTGATCATTATTGAGCTAGTCGAACCATTTCTAATCAGCTATAATTTTACGAAAATCGTTGGATCCCTGTTTTCATGAGAAATATCTGGTTTCTTCAAAATATTATTTGATTTGTTAGATAATCGTCAGTAATAACTATAGAAGAGTACAATTGAGCCCATGTAGCAAAAAGAATAGTACACAAAATTTTAAGACAAAAAAGAGTACATGTACTCTAAAAAGAGTACGTCTGGTAACCCTAGGTGGCTGCCAGGTGGCAGGAGCACTTCCAACAGTTGTTGAACGGTGGAAATGGAAATGTAGCTAGAATCATGTAAAGGTTGAGCAGCTGTACCAGTCGATCCACCGAGTACTTCTGAAGGTATGTGAGGTAGAAGAAATGCCCAACAGCTGATTAGATGGCCTCATGCGCCCAATCTACAAGAAAGGGCACATACTGGAGTGTGCCTATTACAGAGGAATTACCCTGCTGATTTCGGTGTACACAATGGACTTATCCACGGTCTTCTTTTAACCTCGACTTTCTTATTCTTTTCTGCTCTAAATGCGGGCAATGTTTACATTAAATGACATCCGGACCAACATCCGGACAACGAATGTTCACCGGATGAACACAAAGTGGATGAATGCACAACGAAATCGTTCATTTTTTGTAAACACGGCCCGCAGTAAAGGTTTTCTTCCCGCTGGAAGTTGTAGCGTGACGTCATTGTAGATTAGTTCATACAGACGCGCATCCTGTTGAACTGTTCGAGGAGAGCTTAGTCGGCGTATACTAAACTATTTTCGGACCAGATGTTTACCTTGCGAGTAATTCGAGATAAATTCCGGGAGTATAACTTACAGCCTTACTGTTACCACCACGACGTTTCTCGTAAAGATAAAAGATGTGTTGCTGATGTGAATAGGGGCTTTTACGGCCTACGTTACCTGCTTAGATTCCCGAGCAAAGTTGGGTAACAAAAAGATAACAAGTTGTGTTATCCGATAACAAGCATTTGATAACACAGTTTTGTGGTAGTAATGGATTCATAACATTATGCAATATTAACAGTTAATTGATATATTGAAGCTTTAACAAATAGTCATTTGAATTTGATCTTAAATAAATAAATCGCTAATCACCATTTGAATAATAGGACCTTTTCAATAATAACGCTTTGGGCTGCGTTCGGTTCAACATCACGTTAGATAATGGCTCCAGCGGGAGAGTTATTCAAATCTGTGTAGACATTGAGTTGGAAGAAGCCGTCTCTCTCACACGGTAAATAAGAGAACGAGATAGTGTGTGCGCGAGGGATGACTTCAAATAAAGAGCCGATCGGAAGTCTGACGATGCAACGATCGCAGGGAAAGAATTGAGTCAGTCAATCGATTATAGTTGAGAGCAACAGACGTGTTGCGGCGACGGTTTTGCTGAGGATGCTTAACATCCTCAGCAGAATACGACAAGTTTGTTTTCATTTTGGTTGAATAAGCAGGCAACATAACAAACGTGATAACAAAAGTTTATACTAAAGATATCATATAAATATCTCATTGTGTTATCATTTGAAACACATTGATAACAAGTTTTGTTATCCAGCCAATTTCCTTCATTGATAACTCATTGTGTTATCAATTTGTTATAAAGATCGAATTATGATAACAAACATTTGACGTCATACACCCATCGGTGGCATCTTCGATCTGACAGCTCAAAATTCGTTGATAACAAGAGTCTTCGTAGTGATAACAAAAAATAACAAAATGAAATCATGATGTATATCTTGTTATCACTATGTTATGCGGTTGTTATTCGACTTTGCTCGGGTTCCTCCACTTGCGAACGGAAACTAAATTCGCCCTGTATAATGTAGTAACCGAAACCTAATTGATCGGCCAAACTTGAGCCGAACCAACAAATAAACACAAACAACCGTCCGTTCGCTACAAAACTAGAAAGATTCGCGAATCAGGCGAAACTGACAAAATGTACACAATTTAAGAAAATATAGCGTTGAAATTGTAGCTCGATTGTCTATTCACTGCACTTGAACTTTTCCTTTTTTTTTTAACTATTCAAAAAACGCAAATTTGTAGAAGACGAAACTTGACCTCATGCCAAACCACACACTTTATTGATTACGGCTGTGTTTTTGTTTATCAAAGTGATGGGCGCATCCGGCGCATCTGAAATCGAAATCAAAACACGGCGAGAGTAAACGGCGACACTGCAAACAAAAAATAAACAAGGCGTACATGGTGGGCTTAATTGAAACCAGAATGTAAACACGGCGCAAAAGTAATAGGCTCATAATATTGGGCGATACTGGCATCCTTGAGTGCGTTTAAGGCGAAACCTTATTATATATTTTTTAGTACGAAATAGCTAGGGAAATTGTAGGAGATGTGTGTGCTATTGATGAGGATTTTAAAACTAGGTTTATGAAATATGTAGTAAAGTGGAAAAGTTAAAGTTTGATTCTATTTTCTCCAATTGGGATTAAAAATTGCACATGAGAATTTTATTGGTTATTTTCTCATTGCTATTGATTTGTCAGATAGGCCCTTATCGCGAATCCCTCTAGAAAAGTTGTCACCAAATTGGATGAACTAATCTACGATGACGTCACGCTGCAACTTCCAGCGGGAAAAAAACTTTTACTGCGGGCCGTGTTTACATAAAATGAACGATTACGCTGCACATTCATCCACCCAATGTTCATCCGGTGAACATTCCTTCACTGGATGTTGATCCGGATGTCATT
The DNA here is from genome assembly GCF_002204515.2 of Aedes aegypti. Lineage (NCBI taxonomy): Eukaryota > Metazoa > Arthropoda > Insecta > Diptera > Culicidae > Aedes > Aedes aegypti. The sequence continues at coordinate 79,269,312 of NC_035107.1, forward strand.
TTTCGTAAACACGGCCCGCATTTTGAGCGGAAAAAAATAAAATCGACAATAAAAAAAGACCGTGGATAAGTCCATAGAGTTGTTTTCAAAACTGGCTTCTTTCCCATACAGTTCTCGTTTCGTCCGTTTTGCCTAATCTGCTTTTCGTTCATTTTCGCTCGTTGTTTGACACCTCTTGTAGGGGTTCCTGGGGTAATATGCACCATTTAAGGAAAATGTGCCGAAATGAACACTATACAACATGTATGTAGTGTTTTAATACACGAATCTAGTTGGTTTGGGTTCACCTTACATGGTGTTGAGCGAATTTTTATCATAATTAATTTAGATTGTTGGGAAATTTAACTTTTTTCAAACACTACTTTTGCGTGAATTAGGATTTATGCGGGACACGATGCACCGCTTTTTGGGGCAGAACGCACCACAACATTGAGGCAAGACGCACCTAAACAAAGGGGCATGATGCACCACAACAATGAGGCAAGATGCACCATCGTGTTTTAAACGTAATTTTATTTATTGTAAAAACACGAGTTTTTGATAGTTTTCGTGTATAAGATGATATAATTGTGCATAAATTCGTTAGTATTGACTTCAAATAACCTAACTTTCGTGATTGTAGTTTATTTTGGACTGGATCGTTCTGCCCCAACCGATGGAGTGCATGTTGCCCCAACCGGGCGCTTAACAGAAAATGTTATGTAAAATAGAAATCGTTGTGTTATTTCGCCAAATCATGTAATCAATAACTTACCCAGTCTCTAATCATCTGTTTTATGTTGAAAGGTTGTGAAAATTATCAACTCATCGCTTTCAAAACAACAAGTGAAATGATCTGGAAAGTTACATTAGAATCGTGCTTTTCGAATTTATTGCTCTATCTCCTTGTTAAGTTTTCCAAAATGTATCAAATTCTCAGGGTGTCAACAATTTGCAACGTTTCATCGATCCGCATAGTGTTTTTTCTCTCAAAACACGTTTATTCCAGAGAAACGGACAGGGTGCGTTTTGCCTCGGCAGTGCATATTACCCCAGGAGCCCCTACACGCTTAGCATAATACAAGTAGAATCGAAAACAATTTACCGTAATTTGGGTTGTAGTTGATCAGTGGGGAGAAGTTGATCATTCACGTACCCACATGTATAAACTGTCAAGAGATCTATGATTCGGTTTAAATTAGCACAATTTTTGTGATGTCGTATTACCTGATGGCTGCCCTTGATGTTCCTAAGTTCGGTTTGACATTCAAGATAATTATACCATGGGAAAACAGATTTTTTATGGAATGTTTGATGAACTGTTGAAGGGTTCTTCTCCAAACAATCGACTATTGACAAGGCTATATAAACACTACATTTATATAAACTGTTTCTTACATTGCAGATATATTCTGTAAATCCAGTTTTATATTTGCATTGTGGATAAATAGTCATTTTCTGAGTAAAAAATGTACTTTTTTGTGCGCGAGTTGCTAATTTCAAAGAAAATTGCATACCTTTAGGCGTTTAATGTGGTATGTTCTGTAATTTCCAACATTCAAATTGAAAATTTACCGATGTATCATTAAGTTGTAAACTTTTTGAGGATTGATCAAGATTCAGTGACCCCAAATTTAGTGAATAGCATATCTCTTTATTATAGGAAATTTATCGCAATAATTAATCAACTTCACCCCGGAATCAAAAACTTCACTTGTTGATTTAAAAAAATGATTTTGTTATTAAGTGAACATTTCGTCGAAATTTCGTTTGTATAATTTGATAGATATCCAACCAGTACATGTTTTAAAAATATTTGGATAATAATACATGCATTCTACTAGGAGTTACAGAACAGAATCGCTCGAAAGTGATCAACTTCACCCCATTTTACGGTACTTTATTTCGCCACATATAAAACATTCATTTTTCCGGTGGCTCTCTACGGGCACGAAGCGTGGACGTTGCAAGAGGCAGACAGGAAAGCCTTACTACCTGATTATACTACAATACTCGGTGGGAAACTAGAAAATAGACGCATGAATCACGGGTAATATTAAGTGTATAGATATGCAAATATTATTAAGCGCGTAAAATACGGCAGACTTCAGTGGGCTGGTCACTTAGTGTGAATATCGGGAGAAAGAAATGCAAAAAATAATCTCCAGCAGAGAACCAGTTAGAGGTAGGCAATTTCTTGGAAGACGCCTGGAATACGCCAGGTCCTCTGGCGATCCTAAAGATTCGGGGCAACTGGAGAAATATCGCCAAGACCGACGATGATGGAGCTCTATAATACAGTTAACCATTACTATGAAGCATTCAGAGTCGATGTTATGATAAATCCTGTTGTCGATACTATCGGAGAAGCGCAGTTTATCGATCTGAGCATGGTCGATTTGGGATTCCGTTTCCTGTGGTGATCTCCCAGGTTTACCGATATGGGAGGCTTTGTTGGCAGTAAGGCATATTCTTGGAGGCAGTGAATTCAATTAGTCGTAGACTACTATTTCTTCTACGCCCAACGTTTCGATTCGCTAAGAAAATCCCCGGTGCAACTCATAACAGTCGAAAGCATCCAACTTCGTCAGCTACTGGACCCTTTCATCTGGTCTAATCCAGTTTGAATCTCTAAAAAAAGATTGCTACCGCTGCACAGTGGCCCAAAACTGGCCAAAAGTCAAAAAAATGAAGTTTGCAAATTCCTTCTCGAATATTTTTTCTTGATTTCTTCAGTATTGAATAACAATTCCCCAAAGTTTCAGATCGATCGGTGTATATTTCGATTTTTCACAGCATGTGACGTGGAGAGATGTCAGCTGAAATTGACCCTTTGAAATTCTTCAAATGTCGTGAAGGTTGTTCTACAGAAATTGCAGTTTCTGTACTAGATCATGACCAAACCTTTCTCAACCGGTCTCATTTGAAAGAATATACCTTAAGCTTTGTTTTGAAGATATTTTAAACCATATTTGACATGTTTACCATTTGAAAATGTCAAGAAGTGTATAACATAGAGCTCCTTCAAAAATAAGGCATTTTTTCAAAGGCAGTGCAAGATATCTGGGAAACGCTCTAAAATGATCATTTACCCCTCAATGTGTGGCAAATATTCCATAATATTCGATGTACTATGGCTTCACTTGCGCTTTTTTGCGCCAAGATATGAAAAATTATTTTTTAGTTACACTACAAATCAGCCCATTAGATCATCATACTTGATATAAATATCGCAATTTTTACCTTTATAAGCTCCCGAATAGATTAAAAAACCACCTCGAGCTTGCCCACGATATTTAACTTCAAATTGGCATCCAAAGAATGACGTTTCGTTTGATTTTGATCTGGATACGGATTTCATTGATTGAATTACAAAAATGTGCTATTTTAAAGAAATTCTGTCAAATGTACCGGAAATATCGATTTTCTGTTTCAGCGACTATTTCTATCAAATTACCTCTAAAAATCATGTTTTGTCAAATAATTAGCAATTTTGAACGTTTTGAGTGATAATTGTACTTTTGGCCAGCATTTGTATGGGATGCGGCCACTGTGCGCTGCATCATGGATTAAATAGGTATAACCACATCCTTGTGGACACCATTGGGGGAGGAAAGCAAATTTAGTAAAACTTAGTAGCGTATTTTGTACCCCTAATAAAACCCACAATCCACGCTATATGTATTTCCGTCCCACAACAGTTGGCTACGGTTGCTCTAATCTTCGGCGGCATGAATCGAACATCATCTGGCGCCCAAATGGATGGAACGGGAGAAGCTAATCGGTCTAATCCAAACAAAATTCGACGCTCAACACTTGGCAGCAACCTCCCGGCCGTATCGATTAGCCGTCCAAATGGGGGTAATTTACAACAAGCAGCGACCGAAATCAATCATTGGGCCATAAAATCAAACGCTTCCGAATACCGGCGAATCCGTTTGATTGGTTTATGGTGACTTATTTGCTTAACGCCACGCTATTGCTGCTCTGCTAGCTATTGTTAGACGCTTGGGGACCATTTCTCGTTATAATGCAATTATAATCTAATCGGATGAGCGACGCACGGCAACCGATTAATGATTTTGTTGTTTTTTCGATGAATAAAATTTTCCGCGGTTTGAGCCCTGACTGTCTTACCTTTGCGCCTGTGTTTTTAATCGGCGGTGGTGTGAGAGCATTTTTATATACAACATTCTGGTGGAAACACTGAGTGTTCATCTATCTGTTCTTAATTCACGCAAAACAAAATAACAAGAAGAAACAATGGGGAAATTCTAAATGAATGTTTAGTCTGGAATATCTGCAAAATACAATTGATGATTTAAGAAACTTTGGAAAGATCATAAAAAAGAAATCTAGGGAAATTAGGTATTCCCTCTGCAATTGGAAGCAAAAAGGTGCAAGTGACAAAAATCTTGTTTTGAGGAAAACGACTTTGAAGTTTTTCCAGCAATATTCCATTACATACAAAACTTATGGGAGTGAAAAAAATAAGCCAAACTTCTACGAATCATACTATTTTTCTGTTGTTGAAAAATCACCTGTTGGAGAGCTTGAACACAGTAGAATTGTTTTGGTGTGCCTAGCTTGAAACCGACCAACATGTCACTTTTTTATGTCTTTGTTAGTATCATTCCAAACATTACATTCATTTCTTATATCTAGGTGTTCTGTGTTATTGGACAACACTATCATCCTAATTTGGTAAAACAAATTTAAGATTTTATTAACACTTTGTTAACAACATATTACATTTCATTTGCCGTAGCAGTTCAGATTTTTACAGGTGAGTTGATTTCACCTGCTTATAAGAAAAAAAAAGAAACGCTTTGAATATACTTAACCTAAACATATAACACATGATTAGTGGCAATAGAAGATTGCAACGATTTTTGGCCGAAATTATTAATTATTTTATTTGACATTTGTTCCAATGTTTCAACATTGGATATTCTATGTAACTCATTGGTACTATACCAGGGAGGAAGCTTCGGAATCATTTTCAAAATTTTATTTTGAATTCTCTGCAGAGCTTTCTTCCTGGTATTACAACAGCTAGTCCATATTGGTACAGCATACAACATGGCTGGCCTGAAAATTTGTTTGAATATCAAAAGCTTGTTCTTAAGACAAAGTTTTGATTTTCTATTAATAATTGGATAGAGTCATTTAACATATGTGTTACAATTGGTTTGAATGCCCTCATGTGATTTTTGAAAGTTAAATTCTTATCTAGCATGAGCCCTAGATACTTAACTTCATCTGACCAATTTATTGGAACCCCTCTCATCGTCACAACATGTCTACTTGAAGGTTTCAAATGAAGAGCTTTTGGTTTATGTGGGAATATTTTTAGTTGAGTTTTGGAAGCATTAGGAGAAATCTTCCATTTTTGCAAGTATGAAGAAAAAATATCCAAACTTTTTTGCAATCGACTACAGATGACACTCAGGCTTCGTCCTTTGGCGGAGAGGCCTGTTTTGTATTTGTTTTGTATTTGTATTTGTACTTCGTCTTCAATTATAAAAATTGTACAGACTGTTCTTATTCTAATCTTCTTATCCTAGATTTAAAATGCGTCTTCGACATACCAAAGTCATGTAATCTGCTTACTTCATTGTATGCTCTTAAACAAGAACTGTAGCTACTGTGTTGTCCATAGTTAGTTCCATGGAATGGTACACTAATCGCGGGATAGCTGCGCAGGTTTCGTGATGGAACTTGAAAGTTTGTTTGTTCCAAAAGCTCTGGACAATCGGTGTTTCCCTCAAGAACGTCAAAAACGAACAATCGTTGGCTGTTTTTCCGTCGATCTGACAAAGTCTCCAGCCCAATAAGCCTGCAACGCGCTTGATAGTCCGGTAAATTTACAGGGTCATTCCACGGAAGTTGGCGCAAGGCGAATCGAATAAATCTCCGCTGAACTCGCTCTATGCGGATGATATGCGTTGCTTGGTAAGGAGCCCATATTGGTACTGCATACTCGAGAATGCTTCGAACCAACGAACAGAAGAGCGTTTTCAATGTGTAAACATCAGTGAAATTTGATGTGTGTCTCCGAATGAATCCAAGAACCGAAAATGCTTTGGCTGTCATATTTGAAATATGTTCATGAAAACGTAGTTTCGAGTCAAATCTAACACCTAAGTCACGGATGGTGTCGGACCGTTCAAGCGAGTGGTTACCGATGGTGTACTGGTAATTCATTACATTTCGACGACGCGTGAACGAAATCACTCGGCTTTTCGATATGTTGATCTGCATCCCGTTCTGATTGCACCACAGTAGAAGGTCATCAATGTCATTTTGCAGGGCAAGACAGTCTATTGTTGATTCGATCACTCTGTAGAACTTAAGATCATCTGCAAACAATTGCTTCGGGGACCTGAGTCGGTAGCACACGTCATTCACGAAAAGAGTGAAGATGAGTGGTCCAAGTACACTTCCTTGTGGTACGCCAGACGGTATGGGAAATTCATCTGATGAAGCTGAATTCACGAACACTGCTGCTTTTCTATGCGTCAGGTATGAGAGAAGCCACCCAGTGATGTGTTCAGGAAATCCCATGTGCTTCAGCTTTTCGACGGCGTACACGTGTGGAACAACATCAAAAGCCTTAGAGAAGTCAACATAAATTGAATCAACCTGCTTTCTCTGCTCAATCTCTTTGAAAAGCACACTGAAATAGCACATAAGGTTCGTCGTCGTTGATCTATGCTCTACAAAACCATGTTGGTGTTCAGAAATCACCGAGTGGACTGTTCTATACAGTGCATCTCGAACCATTGATTCAAAAACTTTTCCGAGAGAGCAAAGAATAGAAATTCCTCGATAGTTTTCGACGTGATTTGAGCTGCCCGATTTATGTATAGGTACTATTCGAGCTGCTTTCCAGGCTTTTGGAAAAGTCCTATCTCTGAGCTACTGGTTAAAGAGACTAGCGATAGGCAAAGCCAAAGAGGAGGCACATTTCTTCAGAAACAAAGGAGGCAAACCATCCACACCAGCACCTTTTGATTCATCGACATCTTCTAGAGCTTTCCGCACATTCTCTACTGAAAAACTTAGTTCAGGAATGTTGATATCGTACGTTGGTACTTTTTCAAAGCATCCCGCGTGGACTGTAGGCGCATCTGCGCTGTAGACACTCTGAAAGAATTTGGCGAAAAGTCCTGCTGCTTCAGCATCCGAATTCGCAGTCACTCCGCCAAACACAATATTTGTTGGAATTTTAGGATTTGCTTTCAAAGACCTGACATATTTCCAGAATGCCGTCGGATTTTGCTTCAGATCTCTCTCTAACTTCTGAATATATTCTCTGTGAGTGACGGCTAGCAAATTCTTGTAAGACGATTCCATATTTCGAAGATTTGTATAGTTGGTCGAGGACCTCGTCTTGAAGAACCGTTTCCTCGATTTACGAAGCATGTTCCTCGAGTTTCTGAGTTCCGCCGTCCACCAAGGTCTTCGCAAGGGTCCATGGGAAACGCGACGAGCTCGTGGGACATGCGCATCGAATATTTCATTAAGCTGATCGTAAAAGCATGACATTTTGTAGTCGACAGCCCCCTCACCAAACTGCCAATCAACGGAAGCAATCACATCGTTCAGATTATCAAAATTACAATGCCTAAAGTCCATCTCCATTGAAGTTACGCGTTGTTCTTCCGTACTAGTGTGCATATCCAACAACATAAGAAATGGTTTATGGTGAGGATCCACTGGTAGTAGCGACTGTGGTGGATCAACTAACTCCACTACGTCTGATGAGTTGACAAACGCCAAGTCAAGTAATCGTTCATTAATGTTTGTGAGTCGGTTAACCTGTAACAAACCATGAGGCCTGTGTCATCCGCAAACAAGGATTTTTGACATCCCTGAGGTAACTCAGGTAAGTCAGATGTGAAAATGTTGTATAATATTGGTCCCAAAATGCTGCCTTGAGGAACACCAGCTCTTACAGGAAGTCTTTCAGATCTGGAGTTCTGATAATTGACCTGAAGTGTACGATTTGACAGATAACTTTGAATTATTCTAACAATTATGTTGGAAAATTAAAGTTTTTTTAATTTTACGATCAAACCTTCATGCCAAACACTGTCGAATGCTTTTTCTATGTCTAGAAGAGCCAGACCAGTTGAATAGCCTTCAGATTTGTTGGAACGGATCAAATTTATTACACGTAAAAGTTGATGAGTGGTCGAATGTCCATGGCAGAATCCGAACTGTTCATCGGCAAAAAATGAATTTTCGTTGATGTGGGCCATCATTCTGTTCAAAACAACCCTTTCAAAAAGTTTACTGATGGAGGAAAGCAAACTGATTGGACGATAGCTAGAAGCTTCTGCAGGATTTTTGTCTGGTTTTAAAATTGGAATAACCTTAGCATTTTTCCATTTGTCAGGAAAATATGCTAATTGAAAACATTTGTTAAATATATCAACTAAGAATGATAAGCTACTCTCTGGAAGTTTCTTGATGAGGATGTAGAAAATTCCATCATCGCCAGGAGCTTTCATATTTTTGAATTTTTTAATAATAGTTCTCACTTCTTCCAAAATCAGTCTCCCAGGCATTTTCGAAAACGTTCTCTTGATTGAGAATATTTTCGTACTCCTGAGTAACTTGATTTTCAATTGGACTAGTAAGTCCTAAATTAAAATTGTGCGCACTTTCGAATTGCATAGCAAGTTTTTGAGCTTTTTCGCAATTAGTTAGTAATAATTTGTTTTCCTCTTTCAATGCCGGTATTGGCTTCTGAGGTTTTTTCAAGATTTTAGATAATTTCCAAAAGGGCTTAGAGCCAGGGGCCAATTGAGAAGTTTTATTTTCAAAATTTTTGTTTCTTAATTGAGCAAAACGTTTCTTGATTTCTTTCTGCAAATCCTGCCATATAATTTTCATAGCAGGATCGCTAGTGCGTTGAAATTGCCTTCTCCTCACGTTTTTAAGACGGATCAAGAGTATAAGATCATCGTCTATAATCACGGATTTAAATTTTACTTCACATTTTGGAATTGCAATGCTCCTGGCTTCAACAATGGAATTTGTTAAAGTTTCAAGAGCATTGTCAATATCAAGTTTAGTTTCTAAAGAAATGTTAACATCAAGATTAGAGTCAACATACGTTTCATGTATATTCCAGTCGGCTCGTAAATAATTGAAAGTGGAGCTGATAGGATTGAGAATCGCTTCTTGGGATATTTGAAATGTAACAGGGACATGATCAGAATCAAAATCAGCATAAGTAATCAGTTGGCTACAAAGATGACTAGAGTCGGTTAAGACCAAATCAATCATAGATGGATTTCTAGGAAAGGAAAAACATGTAGGGCTATCAGGGTATTGAATTGAGAAATATCCTGAAGAGCACTCATCAAATAAAATTCTGCCGTTGGAATTACTTTGAGAATTATTCCATGACCAATGTTTGGCATTAAAGTCACCAATGACAAAAAAATTTGACTTATTGTGAGTAAATTTTTGCAAGTCAGTTTGGAGCAAATTAACTTGCTGTCCAGTGCATTGAAAAGGCAAATAGGCAGCTATGAAAGTGTATTTACCAAACTGTGTTTCAACAGAAACACCTAAAGTTTCAAAAACTTTAGTTTTAAGTGATGAAAACAGTTGATGTTTTATACGCCTATGAATTATGATTGCAACTCCCCCACATGCCCCATCAAGTCGATCATTACGATAAACAAAAAAGTTAGGATCTCTTTTGAGTTTAGATCCAGGTTTTAAATACGTTTCGGTAATAACTGCTATATGCACGTTATTAACCGTAAGAAAATTAAACAGCTCGTCCTCTTTACCATTCAGAAAACGAGCATTCCAATTTAAAAATTTTATATTATTATTTGGATCCATTAGAAAAACGTAATCCAATAACAATTTGATTTGTAAATTTTACACCTACTTGGACTGCTTCAGTCAAAGTGGTGGCTTTGAACATTGCATCAATCATTAGATTCAATTGTTCAGTTAGAAAATTAAAATCAGAGGCAGACATGTCACTTGAAGTTGATACATTATCTGATGATTTCCCATTAGAATTTTCAGTAGACGAAGAAGTGGAGTTACCTGTGGCGGTAGGGTTTTTCCATTTGATATGAAACAAGTAGAATGGGTACCGTGGTGAATCAAAATCCGGACGGTACCAATATCCGGACACTCTCGTAAATTTCATCTATTAATGGTAAAATTCAATGAATATACGTTAATTTTAGTTTATATTTTCTACTATGAACATAACTGATCATTTTACATTCATTTTTTATCTAGTTACCCTTGAAAAATAGGAAATAATAACGAAAATAGAAAATTGCTTCAGTCAAATGTCTTTTCTCTGCTGTGCAAGTGATTTTGAAGGTAGTGTCGACGAACGAACCACAACATGTAGTGAACGATAATATTTGAGAACTTTACTAATAATGTTAGTGTTTCTAACATGTTTTGTTCGCGAAGTGATAGTGAAACAGTTCCGTGGTATAATATTCCTAAAATATGCAGTAAATATCTGCTAACATTGGAGAAAAGTGTCTGTCTGGTTTTGGGGCCAAGTGAATTTAAATCCGGACATTGAATATAAACCGTATGTTTTAATGGTGTAAGAACATTATCTACAATAAAAACGAAAAGAAAACATCAAAAAACTTTCAATATTTATGGAATGAGTGTTCAGACCAATGCGATGCACCGTTTTGTGTAGAAAAATTGTAGAAATCAATGATGGTTGCAACTCGAATCACAGGCATTTCAGTTCAGGTATCCAAATCATAAATTATTTCTACATTTCAATAGCTTTAACTAGGACAGGACAAATGCATTTTATAAATCTTAATACACAATTGAACTTCAATAAAATGACGTGATTAATTTTAATAACTCCATGTTAATGGGCAGCTTTCCAGATTCTGATTCAAAACTGTCCGGATTTATAGACATGATTTGCTACAGGTGTCCGGATCAAAGGACAAGACAACCCTAATTGTTTTAACTATTTTCTTGATAAAATCTCAACTTTTATCGGAAATGTTATCAATTATACATAGATCTAGCATAAAACCGTTTGCTGGATACAAAGATTTTAATTTAATATGAAAAACTATTAGCAAAACCGGAGGTTAAAGATTTGTGCCTTCTTAGGCGATATTGATGCACCACGGTACTCATAGTACGAACAGGGGAGGAGTTCAAATTTCCTGTTACGACATCGGCAAAGGATTTTCCGTGGGTAGATACATTCGAAATTGAAAGATTAGAACGGCTACCAGACGGATTAAAATTAGTTTGTGAAGCGATCGTTAACTGAAAAATGAGCATTGTTCGATACTCTACCAGGAAAATTCCGGAAACGACCGTTATCGTAACGGATATTATCTTTCATCTGCCTGGCACGAGCCTCAATGATACTTTTGCGTGAAGGGCAATTCTAAAAATTTGACTTATGATTAGCCCCGCAATTAGAGCATATGAACTTGGTGGTATCTTCTTTTTAGTCACTGGACAGACGTCCTTAGCGTGAGAAGAACCTCCGCAAATCATGCATTTAGCATCCATGCGACAATTTTTTGTACCATGACCCCACTTTTGGCACCGACGGCACTGAGTGGGGTTCTGGTAATTTCCTCCAGGTTTCTGGTAATGTTCCCATGTCACACGGGCATCGAACATAAGTTTTGCTTTTTCTAAAGCTTTAATATTATTTAGTTCTTTTTTGTTAAAGTGAACTAAATAATATTCTTGAGAAAGCCCTTTCCGAACAATGCCAGATTGGGTTCTCTTTTTCATAATGATTACTTGGACTGGGGAAAATCCAAGTAAATCATTTACATATTCCATTTTTGATCTCTTCTGGTGATTTATAGTCACTTGAGAGACCTTTCAAGACAACTTTGAACAAACGTTCAGTTTTGTCGTCATAAGTAAAAAAAATGTGCTTCTTGTCTTCAAGATGTTTGAGAAGAAGTTCGCGATCTTTAAGAGTTTCCGGCAAAACGTGATTTGGAAGGAAACCTTGATTCCCCTAATGGAGTTCAAGATCTCCTGCCTAAATCCTCCAAATTCGGAATAACTGACCACGATAAGCGGCACTCTTTGCTTCCTCACTTGAATCACTTCGATTTGGTGTTCGGAAAATTTGTCTAGAGCATCGAACTGATTGCTCATTTCGATACAATTATTCATTTCACCCTTGGAAGAAACTTCGCATTCCGGGAAAGGATTCTTCCATTCTTGCCACGTGTAGTGACAGTTTTAAAACCCACTTTTTTGGAAGGAAGTAGAGAATTCAGAGATTCACCCTTCCTTTTGTTTGTTGTTGATACCATGTTTAATTAATAAACGAAAGAAGACGTGACCTTCGAGTGGTTTTTTCCCAAGACGGTGTCGAAGAAGGATTACCACCGCTAGCTTTCGCCAACGGGTCCAACGAAAAATCAAAGGCACGGGTCCTAACAAGGATCGTAAAGGGATCAATAGTAGAAAATAGTACTGAAAAGTACTGTTTTAGTGGCACTGAAAAGTACCGTTTATAATTTTAGCACTGAAAAGTACTGTTTATGTAGCACTGAAAAGTACTGTTTTATTGCTTTAGGTAGTTTTTAAGAAAACTTCCAAGAGCAGAGATAATTCGTGTACGCACAGCACGAAGGTACGATGCGCACTGTTGCGGCTAAATGCTTGGTAACACTAACCGCACGGCCACGAAGCCCGATGTTGATGTGTTACTTGGTTTAAGGAAGCCGTTGAATCCTCTGCACTTCCACAGGTAAACACTGGGAGTCAGTTCAGGATCTCTTCGTATTGGAAACATCTTTGTCTTCCTTGGGTATATAGAGCGGTTCCACGCGAAATCGTCCATAAAATGCTGAAATCGGACATGTACCATTCCGATTTGGATGAAACTGCGCAGATGTATTAAGGCGAAGTAGGCCGTCATTGAAGTTTGTACGCGTCGTTGATGATTGTTGCTAATTCATCTCACGATTTCGAATCAAAGAAAATCAGTTGGTTTTGCACTGACACAGCTGAAAAAGTATCAACATACTTTATGCATGTAAGCGCGTACAGTGATACTTTTTCAAGTCAATATAAACTATTGAGACTGAGTTTTATCACTTTGAAATGCAAGCTGAAAAGTCATCATTGTTGCCAAAACGAATGACGGGCTACTTAGCCATAAGTATATGAGACGAAAATTATCTCATATAATTGGGGATCGTTAAGAATCGAGAGTAACTTCTGATAAGGGCGTATGTATTTTTGGCACCACAATTTAAAAAAAATGTACCTCGGAAACCGTTTGTTATAGAGAAATAGTGTCTGAGGAGGGATGGTAGACAATCAAATAGGCTTTGTAAAAAAAATATACACTGAAAAAAAACTTTTATGTTCATGAAAAAAACGAAATTAAACCTTAAAACACAAATTGCAAAAAATAGGTATCTTCGATTTTTTTCAAATTTTTTCTGTAAAATTTCAATGTAAAACCAGATGTTTTAAGCACAGTTTCAACATGGTGCAATCTAAAATAAAAAAAGTTTATTTAAGAGCAACTTTTGGTGCATTTCTGAAAATTCAATTTCTGGCCGTAAGAAAGACGTTTTGATGCTGTAATATGATTCTTCATCCAAAAACAATTCAAAATGCTAATAACAATGATCTTCCTAAAACTAGCCGTTTTCTAGATATTTAGGATTCAATTATATTAATATCATAAAACTTAAGAAAATACGCCCGTTTCATAAGTTACTCCAAATGCTCCACCAACAATGTTACGTTAATCTCTTCCCACATTAATATCCCATCTACTTTTTCTTTGACATTTAGACGGTTGGATGAACTGTTCGAAAGATACAGGATAATTGTTGGAATATTGTTGAGAATTAATATAAGTATTACCACAGACAAATAGACGTAACACTGGATAAATTTCCATCGCCCACGAATTTAACGATCAGTTTAAAATACAACAGTTGTCAAGTTCACAACCAGAGGCGCGCGCGTCGCTTTCCTTCGTGTTTGACATTTCACACTACCGCCACCTGTTGGACATGTGGCACAAAAAGTTATTTCGTTCAATAAGCTCACTAGATGGTGGTAGTATTTGTGGTCGAGAGAATTTTGTGAAAAATGTTCTAGGTGTTACTTCTGTTTGTCTGTGGTATTACGATGGAAGATGATAATATGAATGATGTTAAGGAGGGGAAGAAGGAAAAACGCCTTTAAACTTCTTAACCTTATTTATTTATTCTTACGATTATTGCACATAATTTTAATCATATTGCAGCATCAAAACGCCTTTTCTATAACCAGAAATTGAATTTTCAGAAATACACCAAAAGTTGCCCTTAGAAAAACTTTTTTATTTTAAATTGCACCATGTTGAAACTGCCCTTAAAACATGGGATATTAATGTGGAAAGAGATAAACGTAACATTGTTGGTGGAGCATCTGGAGTAACTTATGAAACGGGCGTATTTTCTTAAGTTTTATGATATTAATATAATTGAATCCTAAATATCTAGAAAACGGCTAGTTTTAGGAAGATCATTGTTATCAGCATTTTGAATTGTTTTTGGGTGGAGAATCATATTACAGCATCAAAACGTCTTTTCTACGGCCAGAAATTGAATTTTCAGAAATGCACCAAAAGTTGCTCCTAGAAAAACTTTTTTATTTTAGATTGCATCATGTTGAAACTGTGCTTTAAACATCTGGTTTTACATTGAAATTTTACAGAAAAAATTTGAAAAAAATCGAAGATACCTATTTTTTGCAATTTGTGTTTTAAGGTTTAATTTCGATTTTTTCATGAAAATAAAAGTAGTTTTTTTCAGTGTATATTTTTTTCACAAAGCCTATTTGATTGTCTACCATCCCTCCTCAGACACTTTTTCTCTATAGCAAACGGTTTCCGAGGTACATTTTTTTTTTAAATGGTGATGCTAAAATACATACGCCCTTATCAGAAGTTACTCTTGATTTTAAATGGTCTCTCCACCAGTGGAAAAAACTTATTCTATTATATCGAAACTATGTGCAAAATTCCATTTGAATCCAAGGTAGTCGAGTTTCATCGTTTACCGATTTGGCGTGGAACCGCTCTACAGTATCATTGTACCTGCCACACAATACACGAATGCAAAACTGACGACTTTGGCAAATAAAGCTCTTAGTTAATAACTGTGGAAGTGCTCTTAAGAACACTAAGCTACTAAGCAGGGATCGTAATGTTAAGAAAATACACGACAACCGATTAATGGCTCAGCAGTTTTTCGATTCGATGAATGAAATTTTCCGCTGTTCTAGCTTTCGCTTGTACCACGTGTTGTGCCGAGTTCACAATTCGCTACCGGCATAAAAAAACGGCCGATTTTTGGTGTAAACATTGGCGCGAAAGTAGTGCTCTCGCTCGTAGAACGGTCCAACTGGTGGTTCCTTCGGACGCATGCGCTTCCGGTACTGACAGCATCCGTTGCCGCCAATTCAAACAGAATGCTGTCGGTTCTGAGAATTTCGGGTTTCAAACGAGCGGGAATTTGCCACAAACAACCAACGGTTCACAGACTACTGGAATGCGGATTCGGAAGACGGGTTTTTAGTTTATGTTTGAACGTTGACCGGTTGTGTCGCGAAGTGCGAAAGCACTGTGGATTGTTCCGGAGGTCCTTTCTAAGGGTTATACATAGTTCATACAGTGCACTGCAAGTGTAGGCGTTCGCCAGAAATAGCCTCTTTTCCGGTCGCGCCGCTCGACTTCAAGTGGTCCTCGGGTCAGTGTCAATTACAAAGAAGCGATTTTCATTTGGGAATGCAAATTTCTCACGGTCAGTTGCGGATTGTTCGTAAGGCCGTTCGTCCGGCTGTGCTTCTTTTCTATACAACAGGTCCTGATGGAAACGTAGAGCGTTTTATCATACATAGGGAAATCTAGCCATTTGTCACGAAACGGACTGCTGCTGTTGCTTGTCGTCATTGTCCCTGCTGTTTGCCGCTAGGAATATAAATATCCGGTTCTGTGCCAGTTGAGAGTAGGAGTGATGTGTTGATGTGACTTTTATTCTAACCTCCTGAAAACGGCAATGGGCGAAACAGATCCATGGGAATATGCAAACACGTCGGATTAAGAAGAAAGGTTAATTAGTTGTCACCAAATGGTGCTATTCATTCTGGTATCGGAGAAATCAGCATTCAAACCACAGAATATTGGATTTAGTGTGGGGGAGTGAAACTGCCGGAAGTAAAGATCTCCGAACGTGAGTTGCATTTTGAAACTGTGCACCAATCCAGTGAATTGAATTAAACCGAAGTATAGTGTAGTAGCATATGCGAAGTGAGTCGTCTATTGGTCGGCAAATTTGATTGGCATAAATGAAATATTGGGTGTGAAAGTGACTTCGTCTGAAAATTAACATCACTTCGAAAAATTTGTGTTGTGCTGTGATAACAGTGAAATTTTAGGTAAGTGGAAATATATTTTCAGTTCAGTTCAGTTCAGTTCATTTTCATTTTCCACATTACAATTCAAATCTTAAGCTGATTTCAAAATGCTGATGGATGAAAATGCTTTTCTTAGTGTACAAATGTAAGCAGTTGCCAAAGATTTTTCTATAGGTTCCAAATCCACCACATATCTAGCAAATAATCCGTCAAACCTTGATTTTGAATGTTTTCAGGTTTTTGCCAAAGATCTTGGTAGGTACGAACTTAATAAATGTAAAATTTTCTAGAAATAACTCCAGTTTTTTCTTCTGAGATTTCCTATTAATTCATCAATGAAATGGTTTTTCAAATTTTTCCGACGATTCTTCGATGAACTTCACCGATTACGAGTTATTGCAGTAACAATTTAATTGAAGCTTACATACAATTTTTTAAACAAGTGATGAAGGCAAGAGTATTTTAGGTCAGAAATCCCATTAAGGAAACTTTTGGGCGTTGTTATATGAATTGGGTCCTAAAGTAATGTTTCAAATTTAGTTACCGAGCACTTAGATTACATTGTTTACTCAATTTTAAATGTTTTTCGTTCGTTTAACTCCAAAAAAATGTTTTCCGGGTTTTGAGATTTATGCACACTCCTTTTTCTCCTTCTTCTGTCGGGTGTGAGATCACTGCGTCCATTTTCTAGAACTATTGTGATATACCCTTTTGCTTTTATCCCTCAGCACCCCTGCTTCTAGATCCTCAGTGGCGAGAACGCCACCGGAATACTTTGTGCGGTGACTGAACTTTTAGCCATCTGCCATTGATGGGCAGAAGTCCTAAGTTGCAGCATTGTGAATCCCCCAATCTGGTATGATTAGCCTGATAAAGCCGACCACTTCCCTGGGGGATGCGTTCCAAATATCGGACGCCTCCAAAAAGGGCTTGTCAAATATTTTGGACCTTCGTTGTATATGTGCACTGCAGGAGCAGAGAAGGTGTTGAGAGGTTGCACACGTTTTACAGAAACGGCAATTTGGGTTTTGGATGGCTCCGATTTTTTGTAAATGGTATCTGCTGGGGCAGTGTCCAGTTATTAGACCGGTATAGATGCTGTTGTTGTTGAGACCAATGAGTTTTTTTTCTTTGTTTCGAATTAATTGTGACGAATCTAACCCCTTGGTTTAAACTCAAATTTCAGTATAAATTGACGCTTATATTGAGCTGTTCGGTAATCCAATCCGCATAGTTAGTAAATTAATTAACTCATTATGCGTGGTAAATATCAAATCAAATTTTAGGTATATTTCCGTATCCCTTTCGAAATGTCAGACAGGAAACCCCAGTGTCAAAGAGTTGAACCTCTATGGTTTTTTTGTCGAATAAGTGAACGTCAATCATGATCAAAAGTGTCAAAGTTCAAATTTGAACGCATTTTTTAAATTAAAGTTTTTATATGATTTAGCCATTAGTTGAGTGGACAAATTCGTCAAAGTAGTATCAAAAACACGCTCTTTCGTTTATTTAATAGAAGCAAGATTTTATCGCAAATTTAAGGAACCAATTGCCTAAGAAATTTATCCGTATATTCTTATTTCTCCTTGAATAAATCCAGCTAGTTTTTCAGAATTCTCAAGGAGTTTTTGTTTTTAGACCCTTCCCAAGTAACGTTTGTAGATCTAAAATTACTGATTTATAAAAGTTGCATAACAATTTATGTCATTTGGATTAGTTTTAATCAGTACGATCGTTGGGCGTGAGAATGGGTAAAAAATGTATAGGGGAAAACCCGACAACACCCAATACCGGACATTTTCAAAAAATGAAGAAATCATTATCAAATCAAAATGTTGTATTAGAAAAAGAGGAGAGCTTTTATAGAAAACAAGATTTGCTTGGTATAACACATCTTTGAAATATGCATGCGTTCTTTAGAAATTACAAATGTTCCAAAACCGATAGAAAAAATCTGAAACGTGTATAATAAGTGCGATTCCAAATGATTTCGCTATTTGAAAAGGCTCAGTGATTGGAATCCGAAGATCAAAACAGTTTGGAAAAAATATTGTTTTTGACTTTAAACATAAATTGAAGTACAGTTTTGCAAATTGATGTAGAATTTTTATTTTGAATCAACTGATAAACCTTAAATTTGAATTAAATATTACGCGTTACGAAAAAAAATAGATTCCTGGATGAACCCATTTTTTTCAATTGAAGTTGCGTTCTTATTTTGTAATGATAATATGTCTCATATTTGTTGAATCAAGACCTGCCATTTGTATTGAGCAATATTTGCAACAGGTGAGCAACCAACAAATAGCGTCTTGTTTTTCTTGGTTCGATTTTTTGAAGTTGAAAGTTCCATCAATCGATTGGTATCAGTTTAAAAAAATATGAAATTTGTGAGCTTTTTCGAAACTATATTTTATTAATGGGTCTCTCACTAAAACCAGTGTTTTATTTTACGAAATTTTTGAGTTGAAATCAATACAGAACGATCGCATTGTTTATAACTGCTCGTGTATGCAAAAATATTTTAGGTTTTAATTTAGAATATTCCATCTTTCAAATCAAACTGCCAAAACACCTAACTCTTCTCATAAACTTTCCTCTCGCGATTTCTAATTTAAGAGAGGTCCCAATCACATAATCATGATTCTTATTATGATTAGTTATAATTCAAAATGATCACTCCTCTATGATTCGAACTTGGATGTTTAATTATTCTAATATAATAAAGCGATTTATTTCAAGAGATATAATAATTCTAATTAAAATTTTAGGCGAAAAATGTTAGCAGTCACTATTTTTTTAATGATTGCTTTTTTTTTCTTGTGCATAACCGTCACTGGTCGATGAAATTGAATTAAATTGGGTGCCGTTTCCCTACAATTGATTCAGTATGATGCACAAGTTTAAATCGTATGAGCATTTTTTTTAATTATATGTTTAAAATCAATCGTATATAGTTTTAAAGATAAAGTTAAAATGTTTTTATTCTTATCTAAGAAAACATTGAACAGATTTTGATTCCTAAAAAATATTTTCTTTCTTAATGTAAATATTGCACATCGCTTATTTTTATAGTGCTGATCTACAAAGATTGTTACTATCCAAAGTATTTTACTTTTTGAAGGTAGGAAACATTTAAAAATGTTTTGAGTTAGTTGAGCTCGGTAATTCCTAAGACAAGGCGTGTCAGGTCAAAGTACAAAAATGAAACCAATTGCCTGTTAAAAAGGACAACTCATTGGTCATTTTGGCAAAGGCCTACTCTCGCATCGTTGAGTTGGATTGCAACAGGGCACTATGTTGCTAGCCCGGCCATGTTGCTAGTTCATAAATTAGAATTTTCATCAAAAGTTTGGAGTTTTTTCACAAAATCTCTTTGTTCCAAATCTATTTTTAAACGATGTTAAGTGATCCTACAATACTAAAATGAATAAAAAAAATACTGAACTGAGAGCAATATGATGGAAATTGTGTCAGTTTTCCCTAAAAATATCGCCTGTTTTGAATACAAACCTGAATTTTTAAAAAGGATAACATCTTATATTGCACTAAATGAATAAATCGTGCAAGAAACAACCAAATTATGAGCCTTGACATTTGAATTTGTTCACAAGATTTGCTTAAAAAGAATACTGGCCGCACTGGCTTTTGCTTCGTCAAGGTTATCGACTGAAATACAACGGGACAATCTCTGTTGAGCTGTCACGTCCTGTCATAGGGCGATTCGGGCACTGCTTTGTGTTGTTTTGACCTTCAGTCAAATATATGCTGAATAACTGCAAAAAAAAACATTAGCTGAGATCTCGTCGTAAAGAATTTTACTGAAGTTTCGGCGTTGCCAATCTCAGTGAAAAGTTGTGAAAAATTCCGAGATTCGGCAAATAGAACTAAATGTGTAATTTAGTTGAATTTTGGTAACTCCAAAGTACTGGCACAGGTAAAAACGGGATGCATGAATCCTAATGTGAATATGTTTTTCTAGTACTATCTAGTTTTTATTAAGATTACAGGAAACCGCTAAAGACGCTTGAATGTGAGCAATATTCTAAGGAAATTCTTCATTATATGTAGTATTTTTTATTTTGCTGGATAAAAAAAAAACATTGAAATGTACATGACTAAGCCTTCTTGGGCGATCCCAGTTTCAGAAAAAATATATTATCTCATTCACAAGGCATCAATATTTGATCAGATTATTATAGGTTTTTATCACGCCTGGTCAACCTTTTTTAACCACGTACCAATCTGAGCTACAAAATTTGGCGGCGAGCCATTTTTTTGTAATTTAAAACAAATCCATATTCAAAAAATCACATAAAAGTTAGACAATACAAAATCTTTTTATTGGTGAAAATTGAAATAAGATACTTGCTACTACTTGATACCTTTCCCGAGGAAATATGCCATCTGACTCAAATTTTTGGAGATTCTTGTCCTGAATTTAATGATAATAGAATCCAAGATTTGATGAGAAAACTACCCATAACTCTGTCAAAATGTCTTGCTCATGATTCAAAATAAATAATGTCCTGGATTTTGTGAGAATGACTTCCAAGATTTTGCCTAAGATGAAATAAGAATCATTCACGGGATTTTTGAAAATTGTGCTCAGCATTATGCCGGAATTTTGCCCAGATTTATTTTGTAATCTTGTTTAGTGTTCTGAAATCTGTAAAAGTTTCGAGAGAATTATGTAGATTAACTGTTTATTCTATCGAGAATAACGATAAAATTTTATTGATGATCCTGCCCAACACTCGTGAGAATCTTGGCCAAAGCTGAGAAGATTTTGTGTAAATCCAGTAAGGTTTTTATTGACAAATTTGACAATTTTGTTTAAGTTTGACGACAATTCAGTTTATTCTTCTATGGCGCCGTCCATAAATTACGTAACGCTCTAGGGGGAGGGGGGGAGTAGGCTCAAGCGTTACGGCTCATACAAAAATTTTAAATTTTTCATACAAAAAGCGTTACGGACGGGGGGGGGGAGGTGGTCAAAAAATTTAATTTTAGCGTTACGTAATAAATGGACGCTCCCTATCATGTAATGAAATATGGGCTTTTTCACTATTAACTTCAACACTACAACTACAAGTTATTTTTTTTGAAGAACAGTTCAAACGGTTTTGAGGAGAGAGAGATAATTACGCCATTTTACAGTACTATGCATTGTCTTGAAAAAGAAAAATTCAAAACCCACCCCTGAGCGATCTTCTGGGTACGCCACTGCAACAAGGCATTTATATGGCAGCTCATTACGCACTCAGACGCACTCGACTACAATAATGTAAACGATATTCTATAACCTATGGTTCTTCGGTGATGTTGTGTGTTAAATTTAACTATAATTTTGTCTTTACATTGCTTTTCAATACGGAAAAAAAATGTGAAACACTTAAGCACAACGAAAAAAAAAAAAAAAATGGGCGAAACAGACACCTCCGTATTCTCTAAGAATATGTATACTTTATCAAACTTTTCATGCTATGTTTGAAATCTTTATTGTATATAAACTGTTTGACGGTATAAAATTTTATGTTTTTTTTTTCCAAATTTGATTTGTTTGTTTCGTGACTTAAAAATAATTTATGAGCAAGGCGGTGGAAGAATCTAATTTTTGAGAAAAGTACTAACCTAGAGCAGTTTTTTCTTGCTAATGTGAAAATGGTGCATGATTGACACCCATTAATAATATAATTTTCTCTATATTCTATGAAAGTATTCATTTTGCCCTGTTTCCATTTTACCAGCATTGTTTTTGACCCAGTTTTCTATCTCATTTTTACGAAATTAAAAAAAAAATAATATGAATGAATGCAACTCACCGTACTAATTACGAACTTGTTAACCAGTTGTGGGTAACTGAAAAAGTATTGCCATAAGGTCTTAAAATAAGCATTTGCCTTATGTTTCCTTTATGCCCTCAATCACCCTTTTTTATTAGTATTATTCCAAACATTACATTCCTTTCTTATATCTAGGCCAGGTGTTCTGTGTTATTAGACAACACTATCATCCTAATTTGGTAAAACAAATTTAGGATATTATTAACATTTTGTTAACAACATATTACATTTCATTTGCCGTTGCAGTTCAGATTTTGTTTACAGGTGAGTTGATTTCACCTGCTTATAAGAGAAAAAAAAGCTTGGAATATACTTAACCTAACTTGTCCTAAACATATAACGCATTGATCGTGGCAATAGAAGATTGTAACGATTTTTGCCTGAAATTATTAATTATTTTATTTAACATTTGTTCCAATGTTTCAACATTGGATATTCTATGTAACTCATTGGTACTATACCAGGGAGGAAGCCTCAGAATCATTTTCAAAATTTTATTTTGAATTCTCTGCAGAGCTTTCTTTCTGGTATTACAACAGCTAGTCCATACTGGTACAGCATACAACATGGCTAGCGTTAGCGTTAGCGTTAGCGTTAGCGTAGTTACGGTATACTTCGTAGATTGGATACTAGCAACATTCATGTTTCTTTTTAATAATCTCATCCTGACTACTTTCAAGAACAAGGCAGGGGAGTATACCTTGTTCAAATCATAAACAAGAATACTAAAAGCATGAATATCGCTATTCCCGGCCACGCCCATCTTTACCGTAACTTGGGATAGGGGAAGGAAATGTTGATGTAGCACTTACTTAATGAGAGGCCACCGACTCAGCGACACCCTCATAAGTACTACGGAATTGGAGGTTGGGGAAGGTATATTGTCAGGATTCGCCTGGAAAGCTGGCGATAGACCATAAATATTTGTTGTTTAAGCGTTTTCAAATTAATCTTTTGAATGCCGGCAATCAAAAGAGATAACAATAGCTTATTTATAGTATAAATAGTATTTCGCGAAATGCTTGTCGATTGTGCAGTAATATTTTTGCTCAATAACCAGTAAAAAGCAAAAACGATCCCTCCAGGGTCGTAAAAAAAAAAAAAAATCGCGCCTATTGAAAAACTGAACTGTGCCCATTGAAAAACTGTACTGGGTGGTACTGTATTTTTAGATAATCCAAAAACGAAAGGAAGCGCGTTCGAACTAAACACCCTAGGATAACACAGTCGGTTTTTCTGCTCAAAATTATACGAAAAGCAGAATCGATCCCTCCAGGGTCATCGAACGGTTAAAAAGCATCCACAACCGATTGTTAGTTGCGTAACACTCGCCCGGACAGAATGCGCAATCTGAACATAATTATCAAACTCCGAAAATAACATTTTCCGTTCAAGAAACGATCAGAAGTTCCACGACGCGGACAAAAACGATTCGGAAGGCTCACAAAATAAAAAGTATCATACTGGAACAAACTCACCGGATTGATTCTCTAAATTTATGTGCTGCCTGTCACTTCCGGATGGTTCGGTGAACTTAGGGCAGCCAAAAACCAACAGTACTGAGGACACAAATCAAACAAATCACTTTTTCATTTTTCACTTTTCACTATTCCATTTCTGAATGTAAAAACTGTCCTGCTTGGGCATCACGAAGCATTACCCAGCAAGACGCTCCAAAACAGGAAAAAACAAAGAAAAAAATCTCCGGCGACGAAAACATGCGCGAAACTGTGAGCTAAATCTATCGGACGACGCAAAACCGAACTGTCCTGCTTGGGCTTCACGAAGCACTACCCAGCAAGACGCTCCAAAACAGGAAAAAACAAAGAAAAAATCTCCGGCGACGAAAACATGCGCGAAACTGTGAGCTAAATCTATCGGACGACGCAAAACCGAACTGTCCTGCTTGGGTTTCATGAAGCACTACCCAGCAAGACGCTCCAAAACAGGAAAAAAAAAATCTCCGGCGACGAAAACATGCGCGAAACCGCGAGCTAATCTATCGGACGACGCAAAACCGAACTGTCCTGCTTGGGTTTCACGAAGCACTACCCAGCAAGACGCTCCAAAACAGAAAAAAACAAAGAAAAAATTCTCCGGCGACGAAAACATGCGCGAAACTGTCTGGTACAGCATACAACATGGCTGGCCTGAAAATTTGTTTGAATATCAAAAGCTTGTTCTCAAGACAAAGTTTCGATTTTCTATTAATAAGGGGATAGAGATATTTTACATATTTATTACAATTGGCTTGAATGCCCTCAATGTGATTTTTGAAAGTTAAATTCTTATCTAGCATGAGCCCTAGATACTTATCTGACCAATTTATTGGAACCCTTCTCATCGTGACAACATGTCTACTTGAAGGTTTCAAATAAAGAGCTTTTGGTTTATGTGGGAAAATTATTAGTTGAGTTTTGAAAGCTTTGGGAGAAATCTTCCAGTTTTGCAAGTATGAAGAAAAAATATCCAAACTTTGTTGCAATCGACTACAGATGACACGCAGGCTTCGTCCTTTGGCGGAGAGGCCTGTGTCATCCGCAAACAAAGATTTTTGACATCCCTGAGGTAACTCAAATATTGCATTTTATTGGTCCCAAAATGCTGCCTTGAGGAACACCAGCTCTTACAGGAAGTCTTTCAGACCTGAGGTTCTGATAATTAACCTGAAGTGTACGATTTAACAGATAACTTCGGTTTATTCTAACAATGTATGTTGGAAAATTAAAGTTTTTTAATTTTACAATCAAACCTTCATGCCAAACACTGTCGAACGCTTTTTCTATGTCTAGAAAACCAAGAGCAGTAGGATAGCCTTCAGATTCATTGGAACGAATCAAATTAGTTACCCGTAATAGTTGATGAGTGGTCGGATGTCCTTGGCGGAATTCGAACTGTTCATTGGCAAAAAATAAATTTTCGTTGATGTGGGCCATCACTCTGTTCAAAATGACCTTTTCAAAAAGTTTACTGATGGAGGAAAGCAAACTTATTGGACGATAGCTAGAAGCTTCTGCAGGATTTTTGTCTGGTTTTAAAATTGGAACAACCTTAGCATTTTTCCATTTGTCAGGAAAATATGCTAACTGAAAACATTTGTTAAATATATCAACTAAAAATGATAAGCTACTTTCTGGAAGTTCCTTGATGAGGATGTAGAAAATTCCATCATCGCCAGGAGCTTTCATATTTTTGAATTTTTCAATAATAGTTCTCACTCCTTCCAAATCAGTCTCATAGGCATTTTCGAAAACGTTCTCTTGATTGAGAATATTTTCGAAGTCCTCAGTAACTTGATTTTCAATTGGACTAGTAAGTCCTAAATTAAAATTGTGCGCACTTTCAAACTGCATAGCAAGTTTTTGAGCTTTTTCCTCTTTCAACGCCAGTATTGGCTTCTGAGTAGAGTTTTTATTCCCGGGAACATTTCCCGGGAATTGAGATTTCCCGGAATTTCCGTTTCCCGGGAAATGATTTTCTGTTTCCCGGGAAATGATTTTCTGTTTCCCGGGAAATGATTTTCTGTTTCCCGGGATTCCCGCTTTTCCCGGGATTTTCATATTTCCCGGTTAGCTTTATAAAAAAAAGAAATTACTATCTATTTTCAAACAAATACCATCGCACCATTTACATATCATATAATGAATATATATATATATATATATATATATATATATATATATATATATATATATATATATATATATATATATATATATATATATATATATATATATATATATATATATATATATATATATATATATATATATATATATATATATATATATATATATATATATATATATATATATATATATATATATATATATATATATATATATATATATATATATATATATATATATATATATATATATATATATATATATATATATATATATATATATATATATATATATATATATATATATATATATATATATATATATATATATATATATATATATATATATATATATATATATATATATATATATATATATATATATATATATATATATATATATATATATATATATATATATATATATATATATATATATATATATATATATATATATATATATATATATATATATATATATATATATATATATATATATATACATATATATATATATATATATATATATATATATGAACTCACTACATCACTAGTTATATTTCGATGGTGATTTTTTGTTTTTTTTTGTAATGAAATAGTTGTTCATAAAATATATATCGTTTTGACGAATTTTGCTAATATAAAAACTCTAGCTGGATCAAGAATAAACTCCACGAAAACTTTTGCTTAATGCTATAAATTTTGTTGTTCTGAAGCCTAGCGTTCGAAATGAAGCTATAATTTCTTTAGAGAAACATGAATAAATTACTCACAAAGAAGAGAACTAACCAACAAATTTACTGGTATGTCGCTTGTGCTACTTTAGCCTATAATACAAAGCAAAATACAAATCAAAACCGTGTTTATACAAAACTTTTACATTTTTGCTTTAAAAAGTGGACCAAAAGCTTTTGATTGATATAGAAATTACTATAGGAACAATAGGTTTCTTATAGATGCAAATGAGCTTAAATTATAAGCAAAACTATATTTCGATCATTTTTTTAACAATTCTGTGTTGTGTATCAATGATACTTAGGTAAATGGTTCCTGTTAAAAATGTTTTGCAATGATTTGTAGCAAAACGGCCATAAAAAGTTACTAGTGCGACTATAGAGGACTGTCCACAAAGGGAACACCAACCTACACGAAATACGAGTAATTTGAAAAATAAAATTCCACCAAATTTGCTTTATTTTCACGTTTTTCAGAATTTCCCGGGATCCCGGGATTTCCCGGGAAATGGTAATTTTATTTCCCGTTTCCCGGGAAACCAAATTCCGGGAAATTTGAAAACTCTACTTCTGAGGTTTTCTCAAAATTTTAGATAATTTCCAAAAAGGCTTAGAGCCAGGGTTCAATTGAGCAATCTTATTTTCAAAATTTTTGTTTCTTAATTGTGCAAAACGTTTCTTGATTTCTTTCTGCAAATCCTGCCATATAATTTTCATAGCAGGATCACGAGTGCGTTGAAATTGCCTTCTCCTCACGTTTTTAAGACGGATCAAGAGTTTAAGATCATCGTCTATAATCACGGATTCATATTTTACTTCACATTTTGGAATTGCAATGCTTCTGGCTTCAACAATTGAATTTGTTAAAGTTTCAAGAGCATTGTCAATATCAAGCTTTGTTTGTAAAGGAATATTAACATTAAGATTAGAGTCAATAAATGTTTCATATATATTCCAGTCGGCTCGAAAATAATTGAATGTGGAGCTGATAGGATTGAGAATCGCTTCATGGGATATTTGAAATCAGTTTGAGTAATCAGTTGGCTACAAAGATGACTAGAGTCGGTTAAGACCAAATCAATTGTAGATGGATTTCGAGAAGACGAAAAACATGTAGGGCTATCAGGATATTGAATTGAGAAATATCCTGAAGAGCACTCATCAAATAAAATTCTGCCGTTGGAATTACTTTGAGAATTATTATTATTATTTTTGTCTCTTGTAACTGTGATCCAGTAATCCAATTCGCATTGGTTGCCTACTCATCTCAACAAATTGCCACACATTCTGATCACAAGCAAAACTTTCCTCCACATCGTTCCAATGAAAGCCCGTAAAACTCATCAAAACTCCGACTATTATTATCTCCATCGCTTAACACGGAAACAATCTGTGCCGTGGTGTCACAAATTGTATACCACTACAAATTCTGGCTCGATTATCCGAAGATGCTAGGAGTTGGCTTCGTTTCATTGATTAAAAACAGCCCTCCAGAGAGCGATGACGATAACCCGAAGTAACAGCACAGCCTCAGGCACTCTTGCTAGGAGCTGCTCAAGAATCACGTTGATTACATGGATGGAGGAAAAGCTGTGGATTAGCTTCCAACTCCTCAACCTTCGATGAGACATGATGAGGATATTGTTTAGCCCGTCCTACCATTCGACCGATGCACAGTGGACTTTTTTCAAAAATATTTAGTGAAATTGGAGCCTTCCTTAGCCGAGTGGTTAGAGTCCGCGGCTACAAAGCAAAGCCATGCTGAAGGTGTCTGGGTTTGATTCCCGGTCAATCCAGGATCTTTTCCGAATGGAAATTTCCTTGACTTCCCTGGGCATAAAGTATTGTCGTACTTGCCACACGATAAGCGAATGCAAAAATGGCAACTTTAATAAAGAAAGCTCTCAGTTAATAACTGTGAAAGTGCTCATTCAACACTAAGCTGAGGAGCAGGCTCTGTCCCAGTAAGGACATAATGCCAAAAAGTAAAAGAAGATCCACCACTGAATTCGTCTAGGGATTTCATCAAAAAGAATAAGAATTCCTGTAGGATTTCCTTCGCAAATGCTTTTTAGAGAATACTTTTTGAAATCCTTCCTTAAATAAGTTATTGAGAAATCCTTGAATAGATTCCTGGAGGAACCTTTTAGAGGATTAATCGGATTATTTCCTCGGAGAATCGCTGGGGAAATTCTTGGAGGAGCCTATGGAGAAATTATCGCGAAAATCTTTGGAGAAATTCCTGACGAAATCCCTGGAACAACAAATATGCTTTTCGGCTACGCAGTCTTAATTTTTCCAAAGTAGAGATTTATCTAGAACAATCCTTAGAATAAATACTGATGAAAAAACTGGAAAAATCTCTGTAGGAATCCTGAATGAGTTTCTAGATAAACTGTTCTGAAGGATTATCTAAGTTAATTTTTGAAGGACTCCTGGATGCATCCGTGGAGGAATCTCTGGAGATTATTTGGGGGTATTCTAGGAAGAACCACTGTAGAGATTACCTTGAGAAATCCCTGAAAATCTTCCTTGTGGGATATTTCTGGAAAAATCCATAAAATAACCCTTGGAAGAGTCCCAGGAGAAATCTCTGGAGGAATCCTTGAAAAGATTTTCCAAGAAGAATTCATGTAGAGATTTTACTCTAGGAATTTTTGTGGAGAATTTCTTAATTTCTGATGAAATTCCTGCAAGAATGTATAAGAAAATATCTGGAGGAATTTCAAGTGGAACTGTTGGAGGAATTCCTGGAGGATTTTTTGGAGATTCGAATGAATCCTTTGAGAAATTCCTGGGCATCCGGTTCCCGGTTAGGAACACCAGAAGTAAGAAGATTTTTAGGTTTGATTTTGCCATGGTGTGTATAAAGATCTGGATAAAAAATCCTGGCTTTTGAGCTGTCTTCATCACATCCTACTGGAACTGACTCCGGAATATGATATTTGCTAGTTCCTTCTGAAACATGTTCCAGGTTCCCTAGTGCCCTTGTGCACAGAATGGCCATGCACACTAACCGTAGTTCCACTCTTGGGTTCCATACCTTTCTTAACCCGTATCCGAGCGGGTGACGATTTTTTTTTACAAATTGTTATTGTGAACGTTCAATTCAACTGACTTAGATGTGGTTTTCACTGAATGCAATCCGAAGTATTGTTGTTTCATATGTTGGCACAAGTGAACCAATTTATTTACTATAGCCGGAGTTATTCCGGTGTCCTCCTGGGTCAAGTCGGGTA
Source organism: Aedes aegypti (assembly GCF_002204515.2). Classification (NCBI taxonomy): domain Eukaryota; kingdom Metazoa; phylum Arthropoda; class Insecta; order Diptera; family Culicidae; genus Aedes; species Aedes aegypti. Next base: position 79,299,184 of record NC_035107.1, read on the forward strand.
AAAAATCGATCAACTTCCTTTTTTGAACAGATTAACCATAGTAAATGGTGTTTAAACCCCTCTAATTCCACAGAATACGGAAATTATGTATCCTCGGCTAATATTGTGATATCGTGGGGCAACCGATTGCGGTCAAGGTTACTTTATGGTCGTCCGGAAGGTCCGAACATCCGTAAAAGTGGACATTTCTTGTAAGTTGACTTAGAGAACTGGGATGTTTTTCAAACGATTTGCAGTGATGAGCTTCACGATAGTATACCATCGTCAACTCGGTATTATCTCCAATGGCCATTACTTGGTCCTCTGGAAGATCTGGAACATCCATTATAGTGGACATATTTTGAAAGTTGACCTAGAGAGCTGGGATTTTTTTCAAATGAGCTTCAAACTAGTATACTATCGTTGCCTCGGTATAATCTCAAACGGCCTTTTTTGGTCTTCCGGAAGATCCGGAACAACCGTAATAGTGGACTTTTCTTGAACATTAAACTAGAGAGCTTGCATTGATGTGTTTCAAACTAGTTTATCATCGTCGCCTCGGTTTTATCTCGAAAGGCCATTTCTTGGTCCTCCGGAAGATCCGGAACGTAAAAATACGTAAAAATGGTCAAGAGTTGATGATTGACCAACAGAACTGCGATTTGTTCCAAGCGGAAGACTAGAGCCACTAGGTGATCATTAACAACCAGACGACGGTGACAACATTAACACGATTATGATTTTTTTTTATTTTCTGATTATTTTACATCTAGTGGTCTGGGTTGAAATTGGCAATTCAGTCTACTGAATTAATCAAAAACAACTATATGTTTTCGTTATCCGACGTTTCTATCCTTATTGGACCTTTTTCAAGGATATAGAGTCATTAAAAGTCTTAAAAGTCAAGTTAGTAGTGTTAGTCGCGAAGAAGTTATTCAGAAGCGGTTAGTAATGTTAGTAGAAAAAGCGTAGTCAGATGTCTAAAATTCTATTGTGTTAATCCAGGGTAGAGTGACCTAGCTTGGTCCAAGGCATCTGAAGCACTACAGAATAAGTTGAAATTAAAAGAAAGAAAAAGGTAACAATATGCACATTTACAGATTATTTAGTCTAAAATGATCTAAAACTAATTCCTGAATACTAATTAAAAATGCGGTTTTGGAGAAATTGCGGTAATGCGTGAAGTGCGACTAATTAGTGTGGTAGGTCCACAAAGGGGCCTTTTTCTTTGTATTTAGCAGTTTTGTTCAGAGGAAGAACGCCATCTTTATTCCCTTAGAACAAAGGCAAGTCTTGGGTCCTAGGATGCATGACCAGAGAATCCATCTTGGGATTCGGTGAAAGATATAGAAGTCGCGGATCAAAACCGCCGTCGAATAGGAAGCCGATTCCGACTAAAGCTTCACACGAAGTTCCAAAAAGCCAGGTGTTCGATCTCCAACCACGAGTGACGTAGGAATTCCCGATCCCCTGCTGGTCCGGTGCCCTATCAATGGGAATACCGACCAAGGACGCCCCGATACGCCATTGGCCGTGACAGAATCCACCACGACCACCTCAAGGTGCCGTTAGTCCGCAGAAAGTCCACCACGCATGAGTAAAAACCGCAAGTAGAATTATGTGACGTAACGTAATAGCTTGATCTTAAGAAATGGTCTTTTATACACGAATATTTATGTAAAAACACTCATTACACAATGTTAGTACACGTAAATTCAAAGTGTTTTAAAGGATGTTCAGAAAGTTAAATATTTCACTACTATTTAGGTTTACTTCGTTTCCGGATTCGAAAGGAGTCTTCAAACCTCCCCTCCACTTTGCGTTCGATCTTAATTGAATTGGCAGGGTGGCTTTTGATCACATTTCCCTTAAGGCCATTGTGCCAGCATATCAAACAAGAAGACTTTGGATTGCATTTAGTGAAAACCGCATCAAAATCAGTTGAATTGAACGTTCACAATAACAATTTGTAAAAAAATCGTCACCTGATCGGATACGGGTTAAAAAGCTAAACGAACAAAATTCGGTTCAAAAATAGAGTTTTGGGTCGTTTTTGGCCCTTAATGCATTATGCGTAACTTTTTCTTAATGCATTAGGAAGGTTTACTAGTCAAAACTGTGCGAACTATCACGAGCAGTTAAAACTCATCTCTCTATCGTTGTACCCAAGAAAAATCCTCCTTTTGGAATCATCCAAAAATGACGTACGTAAAAGTTGGGGGGGTTGGTGCACGAAAGTGTGACAGTACATGTATTAGGTATTGAAAAAAAAAAGGGAGGGAGGTCTAGAAATCCCGAAAAACGATGGACGTCATATTTGAATCTTCCCTTTGCAGTAAACATATTAATTTCATCTTAGTATTGAATTTACAGATATTTTATTGAAAATAATTCCACTGTGCGGTGTTTCAGCTTATGTTCGGGAAGCTCTCAAATGTTTGATAAAAGTTATAGTGCGCTGCTATGCCGAAGAGATGAGATTATATGCCTTCAGAGCATGAGGTTGTCGGAGAATTTTCAAGCTCGTCCTCGTTACCCGACCAAAATCACATATCAAGATGGTAACATATTTATATCAACTGCAGTTAAAATTAACAGAATTTGATCAAATCAAGATTTGTTACAAATAACAAATATAGTTTAATTTTTGATAGAATCAAAATTTTGCCATCAATTGCTTATAACACATTTTGTTATAATTCTGTTACGAAAAATAACAAAATCAGTTCTATTTTTGTTTGATTTGAAGCATAATGAGTTACATTTCTGTTTCAATTATAACATATTTTGTTTAAATTTTGTTGAGTGTTTCCTCTATATACTGCATTATGTTTTTGGTTGTTTTAACTACTAACTAGCCAAATTTATAACATATTTTGTTCGAAAAATGCGCTAAATGAGTAACAAAATCTGTTACAACTCTGTTGTAATCCACAGATCAGGTTGGTTTTGACTTGCTACCTTTTTTGTAACAGATTTATAAAACATGTGTTCCATTTTTAGCATGGCATTCGTACGTTTGTTTTAAACCACATCTGATATTATATACAGTAACATAATTTACAATAATTTTGTTGTTTTGAAACATCCTTCGAACACATTCTGATATTATTTTGTTTTAACTATAATAGTATTTGTTATATACTTGTTTTATTTGGTGCACATTTTGTAAGATTTTTTGTTATTTTAACTACTAACGGTACATTTCTTATAACAACTGGTGATATGCAAAAATCCTACCAGAGAAACACAATTCGTTATAATCTTATTTCTTCCGCCTGGTCGGGATACCACCCCGTCGTCGGTCGTCCTGAACGACGGCAAATTGTATGGCCTGCCTCAACAGGAGGCTCTTTCCGAGAAATATTTCCGTGGTGTGATGGAATTTGATATTGATTTATGTGGTGTGCATCGTTTGTGCCTCTTTTCGACAAGCCCGTTTTTCGTTACATTAGCGATGCCGTCTAACGTAGCAGCATCCTTGCTGGAAGACGAGTAGAAGTGGTATCGCTTCTGCACCTCCGGCTGTTTGCGTTACTCTTGAATTATGTGCCTTTTTCCTGAAGGCAAGAGATAGACATGATTCTTCAATTTCTTCATCCATCGGAAATAAAGCGAAATCCTTCAGTTATTTTACGACCGATTGGGAAGTGTACTAAACTCCAAACGAAACAAGCCGTAAAGACAAGTTGACAATTTTCGAGTACTCTCCATTTTACAGCGGCTCGCGAAGTCGTCACCCCAGAGGTGGTTTTTCAGTTCGAAGAAGGTGATAATTTGTAAAATTATAATTGGATGTGAAAAATCTTAGTGATGATAGATCGTGGGTTCAAATCCCGCTGATCGAGGTTCTTTTCGTGTTGGAAATTTTCTCGACTTCCCTGGGCATAGATTATCTTCGTACCTGCCGTACAATATACACAAGCAAAATTGACCAATTGGCACAGAAAGTTCTCAGTTAACAACTTGGGAAGTGCTCATAAGAATATTCAGCGCTAGAAGAAGGCTCAGTACCAGTTTGGACGTTGATACAGCTTATACTGAGCAATTCTCGCTGAAATCAGGCCGCCATCGGCACCCATCGTTAGAACTCTAATTTTATATCACTGATCGCTAGTTCTCGATAAAACTTAAGGGTGGTCCTTTTGTGTTTTCTCAAATTGGTGGACCCCTCGTACGCCAGCTAGCTGAACAGTTTGCGAAAAAGCCCATATTTCGATAAATCTTGGGTGTTTCTTCACGGGATAGGTTTCATATTTCGCTTGGAACACATAGCAAACTTAGTGGCATCGTATAGAGAAAGGATATAGTTTTCATTTAAACTCGAAAAAAATTTGGCGGCCATTTTGAATTTGGCCGCCATCTTGAATTTTGTTAGAAAAATCGATTTTTCACCATTAGCGCACCGCTAGTTTTGAATTCTGAGATCACCATCAGAGAACTGAGGAAAAATTGCGTGAGATAGGCTACAGAAACTAGGTGAGCAATGATATTTACCCTATCAAATGAACGATTTTCTAAATCATGTTATACGATTTTGACGTATATGGCGATTGCAATCAATACAAAAATCTTTTTTGTACTACAAAGAAACAAGTTACAATTGAACAAGTTGAAAGCTTCAAATATCTGGGAATCCTCCTCGATTCTTATTTGTCTTGGAAGATACACATTAGGCATTTGATTCAAAGTTGTGCTCCACTATGTGGTATTATTAGGAAACTTGCTTATTTCTTACCAAAATATGTATTGTTGAATATTTACCATGCTTTCATAAACAGTCGCTATCAATATGCTGCCTCTGTATGGGGCTCAGTAGGCAGGAATCAACTGAAAGGACTACAAGTGCAACAAAATAGATGCATTAAAGCTATATACAAACTTCCATTCCTCCATCCAACAATTGATTTGTACAATAACACAGATGAGAATATAGTTCCAGTAGGCGCACTTCATATGATTACCAGATTTCCAAAATAACTCATCGCATAGTTTGTATACGAGATATACATCATAATTTTAGTCTTAGTAATGTAATCCATCGTTATGAAACTAGAAATCTCGATAGAATTGTAGCATCAAATTTCAGCACAGAAATTGGCAGAAGACGATTTACTGCTAATGCTCCACGCATATATAATAGATTACCCATTGAAGCGAAGAACTGTAATTCCATTCACAGTTTTAAAAAAATCCTTAAGATACATTTAAAAATTAACATAGACAGATATTTGTAATGAAAGATAAAGGAGAGCCTAATGTAATTATACATAAGTAACAACAACCACAACAACGGTGCGATTGAGATTTTTTCGAGGAACAACAGTTCATTAAAGTCTCATTTTGCACAGTTTTAATGTTAATCCACAAACATGAACTAATAAAGAAAAGTGTTTATATATAAAAAAAAAAGTTTTCAACCGTTGGTGTTTTATTCGAGTCGAGTGAAGAATATTATATTGAGTGAAAAAATCTGGCGGCCATCTTGGATTTGACGCCATCTTGATTTTAGGTAGAAGAATGAATTTTTCACCTTGATAGCACTCAGCATGTTGAAAGTAGAGGTTATCAATAAAAAAAAGGTTACGTATACTCTTCTTCTTTTTATTCTTAATTTTCCTGATGTTACGTCCCTACTGGAATCGAGCCAGATACTCAGCTTTATGGGTCATAAATCCAGGTTATTAAATAGGAATTTTCTTTTATAATGCGATTTCTGACAGCAGAATAATTCTTCGACATATCTTTGAATTCAGTAATAATGAATAAATAAATTCAATAAATGAAAACCGTCCAAAAACATTGATTGTATAAAAACAAACATTTTTTTTTACCATATGCATTGTTGTTCATTGAATGAAGTTTATAGATTGCGCGTCGGGACATTAGTAAGTCTTGTGGTAATATCTGTAGTTTAAACGTAAAATATTGACAAAAGTGCATTAATTCAGAATGGAAATCTTAAATTTTGAAGCAAAAACAACATCCTTGATTTTCTGAGCCATAAAGTATCGTCTTAAGTACCGCCCAACATACATGTGAAATATAGCGAGATTGAAAGATGAGAAGCAGGTTTTGTTCTAATGTGGGTGTAATGCCTAAACGCAGGTGTATTATTTCGAGGTTGTAAAATCTGGCGGCTATCTTGGATTTCGACGCCATCTTGGTTTTTAGCAGTTGAATGATTTCTTACCATCTCAGTGCTCATCATGTTAAATTATGAGGCCTTCGTTAAAAAAACAATCAGATTAAATAAATAATGCTATTTTCAACTCGAAGATATGCAGAAGAATCATTCAGGTAGCAAATAAGCGTTAAAAATCATATTTGATAATTTGTTTTCAAAGCTAGTTAAGCTGAGGGGCTGGCTCTGTTCCATTAGGGACGTAACGTCAGGAAAAAGAAGAACAAGAAGAAGAATAAGTGTAACGGTAGCATTAAAATTCGACATGTTGAGTGCTATCAAGGTGAAAACTCATTCTACTACTTAAAAACAAGATGGCGTCAAAACCCAAGATGGCCGCCAGATTTTTTCACTCAAAATAATACTCCTATTCTTCATCTGTCTCAAATAATTCACCAACGATTGAAAACTAGTTTCTTTGTAGTACAAAAAAATGATGTTTGCATTGATTGCACTCGCCATATACGTCAAAATAGTAGAACATGACTTAGAAAATCGTTTATATCATAGGGTAAATTCCATTGCTCACCTAGTTTTTGTAGCCTTTTCTAACATTATAACAGCATTATATGCGTATATAAAACTGACACGCGCAATTTTTCCTCAGCTTTCTGATGGTGATCTCAGAATTCAAAACTAGTGGTGCACTAATGGTTAAAAATCGATTTTTCTAACAAAATTTAAGATGGCGGCCAAACTCAAAACGGCCGCCAAAATTTTTTCGAGTTTAAATGAAAACTATATCCTTTCTCTATACGATGCCACTAAGTTTGCTATGTGTTCCAAGCGAAATATGAGACATATCCCGTGAAGAAATACCCAAGATTTATCGAAAAATGGGCTTTTTCGCAAACTGTTCAGCTAGCTGGCGTACGAGGGGTCCACCAATTTGAGAAAACAGAAAAGACCACCCTTAAGTTTTATCGAAAACTAGCGATCAGTGACATAAAATTGGAATTCTAACGATGGGTGCCGATGGCGGCCTGGTTTCAGCGAGAATTGCTCACTATCATTTATCAGTCGATTGCTTCAAACATGGAAAACTATCACATTCTCCGAACCGATCTGCAAATGCGCACTTCGCGTGGTCAATTAACTCGAACAATCAACGAGATCTAGATTGAGCCACATAGTAGCTGCCATTATTTTTCCCAACATACATCATCATTACCTCAAGTACCTACCACCAGCAGCACTATCGGCGACACGATTTTCGCGCACCAAGAGAAAGGCGCATCTCCCACAACGTGTCAGAACCTATTTATCCTTCAACAAAGCATTTCTTGATTAACGTTTGTTATCATAGCTTGTGAACAGACTGCAGCTGCTGTTTCTATCAATTAGCCTCTCTATAGTTACAACACATCCTTGAACGGGTCCACCTCCTGCTGCATACAGTGTCGGACAACGGAAATGCATCGAAACTTGTTGACTTAGAATAGCTGGATTTCTGGGAATTTCAAAAATTATGAGAAAGAAGTTTAGTGTTGATTCAAAAATGGAAGATAGACTGAACTTTTAGGATTTGTGGTCGTGTGGTCAGCCTTGAAAATATATATCTTCTATATAAATTAAAATGGAAATGTTTGTAGGTCATGAGATGGCTTCAGAACGAGTTAGCGGATTCATCTGATTCTTTCGTAAATAGGTTTTGAAGTTGTTCAAACACTTTTCACTAGAACTTTGTTTCGCATTATCAAACAGTCTACTACGTGACGGAGCGAGGTTTGTCGGGTCAACTAGTTTTTAATAGTAACGCATATATTGAGCTTTTTCGGTAATCCAATCCGCATGGTTATTAAATTAATTACCTCATTACGCGTGGTAAAGATGGATAAATTATGGGTGAAATTATAAAAAAAAAATCACGTGATCGGCTGGGATTTGACCCCAGGACTCTTGTATGCTAGACGAGCGCTTTACCAACTAAGCTTCCGAGTTACTTGGTGACCCAAAAACTTAGTTGGTTACAAGTTTCGAATTCAAATCCCCACAGATCACGCGGACCCTTTTCATAACCCACATCCGTCCATCCATCTCATTCATACTACTAGTACTAGTGTTTAATAAAAATGTTGAAGTAAGCGCAGAATATGTAATATTCGATAGATCTGAGAAAGATTTAGCGAAAAATCTAGAAGGAATCCAAACTAGAATTCATAACTTTCACTGCTCCATTCGTCCGGGATGCTAATGTGCATGTGCGAAGAAAAAGTTCAAGAAATTCCAAACTAGTCGAAAAATTGAAGAAAACTTATCTGTCATTTTGTAAAAGAGATTTCATTGCATTTTCCATCAACCTACTTGATAACAAGACGATATTTTCCGGGATCACTATTATTTAATATTAAAAGATTTTTTCTAGGAGAGAACTGTATGATTGGGCAACTAATTTTTTTTGTAAGTATCTATTTTTTTTTGTTAGTATCCAGTTTTTCACAAAAAAAATCTTCTGTGCCCACTTTGATATTTTGGTTGCACGCATTCTTATCTTTTTTTTTTGTATTTTTTGAACTAGATTGATTTAGTGCTTTTTCTTATGGCGACATAGGATGATCCATAGAAAACTTGTTTTCTGGCTCTATCGTTTTCACTCTCATGGAAATAGGCTATGAACCACTCTAGAAGCTTTAAAAATGCGTAATTTAGTGAGTAGAGGGTTTCGATGTCTATTTCCGCTTGGGAATTATGGTTGCTTTTTTTTTTGCAAGAACACGTCTTTTTAGGAAATTATGACATTTGGTCGAAAGACATTTGATTGAATGACGTCGAACCGACATTTCGTCTGAAGGCCATTTGGTCGAACCTAAATAGTATGGAAACAAAAATTTAGGTGTAGTCCGATTATCATCAAGAGTAGCAGAAAAACAATATTGCTTCGTCGTCGAACGGTTGTGCTGACGTGTACTGTGCAGTTCGTTGTTAATCGTTGCTCTGTGCCGTGAACTCACTGTTTAAATTAGTTGTCGTATGTTACATTTGCTACAACTCCAGTGTAGATGCAATTCCAATTGATTAAATTTGCATGTGACATCAGTGCTACTGGGATTTCACGAAAAACAAACCTGAACTGCCATCCGCATTAGTGTACGCCATTGTTTATAGCCAATTCTACACACTCATTCATCGACATGGCTTGTAAAAAATGTTCGCTTATAGTGGAAGGCAAAACCGATTTATTTGTGGTGTGTGAAGGAAAGTGCTATGGAACGTTCCACGCTTCATGTGTTGGCCTTTCAGAGGCAAGTGTTTGTTGCCTGAGCAAAAATATTGTTTGGCTACGCGATGATTGCCTTTTCGACTTCCACGATAGTCAACGCAAAGTAAAATACAGCCAAAGTGTAACGACCGATCATGCGCTGCGATGTGTTACTGCCGAATTAACCGACATTTCAACCAAAATCGCCAACGTGATGAAAATGATTTCGGAAGACTCTCATGTGGACGCTTCGAAAGAGGGCACGAATGAGTTACCACCGATCCATTCTACTCCAAACCGATCTCTACAACTACATGCTGGTTCCAGAAATAACATCAGTGATACATCTGCGAAGACATCACAAGCGCATTCGTCGGGAACATCTACTTGCTATCGTGGTGGAACTTTCTACTTATTCTTAACGAATATTGATGAGCAAGTGACTGAGAACGAAATAGCCGACTTAGTTTCTCAGTCGCTGGAAGTGGATGCAACTGGTTTAATCGGAGTTCGTAAACTAGGACCGAAACGGACATCGAACCGCATTGTCGATTACGCATCGTTTCCAAACTGCAAGATAAGATTTTTTCAAGTTTAACCCCTCTACCGGCAGCTTCATTTTTTACCGTAAAATTCAAATTCAAATCGTTATAACTTTTTTGTTTTTCAATATTTTTGCACCATTTTTTCACAAGCTCTCAAAAAACTCTTCTAGTTCTAGGATCTGTGTCGATATTGATTATTGGTGATCTGATTTTAAAGATATTCCTTGGGGGACCGACATTTTCCATACAAAATGCCTTTGGCGGCCATATTGTTTTTGATCAATTTAAAAAAATAAAATAAAATGTGGGCTATATAATGCCAATTAATAAGGAGCATTTCTGAAAAAATCATACAAATCGGTTCAGTATTCTTGGAGATATCTGAAAATAACGATATGTTGTTTTTGGAAGTTTTTAAGATCTTTATTTGGCCAGATTTCCTAAAACTAGAAGAGTTTTTTGAGAGCTTGTGAAAAAATGGTGCAAAAATATTGAAAAACAAAAAAGTTATAACGATTTGAATTTGAATTTTGCGGTAAAAAATTAAGCTGCCGGTAGAGGGGTTAACCATGTTCAAGGTTCCGACTCACAGTGACAGTTCGTGACACCAGAAAGCCCATCACTTTGACGTACATAAATTTCGTATCGGTTTCTCCCTCCGTAACCATCAAAGCTTCCCTGCTATTTTGAGTATGATATCCGCATTCCAAAACCACCTGTAAGCTTTAAGACCCGAGCACTTTCTCCGATTCAAATGCATTTTTCAGATGAAGATCACTAATCATTACGATGAACGATGACATTTTGAAGAGATAATGAATTCAACAAATCATTATGTTTTCATCATTTAGTAATGAAATAACTTGTTGAACACTGGTAGTAACGTATAGATCTATTTGAATGCTCAGAAACAACGAGCTACACACATAGTTACTAATGGCTTTTAGGGCCAGATCATAAGTTGTGCGAGATATTTTGTGTTTTCGTTGGGTATCGTTTTTCTGAAACCATTTAAAAGCACTTAACATTTAAAAAGTTCAGGCAATGGTTTAGGAGAAAACATTGAATATGTTTCAATCCATCAATAGCTCACTAGGGAATTTTCAGAAAACATTTTGTCGATCTCGGCTCGAAGCTATCAAAGTATTTAAAAGATTAACATAATGTTAGTTTTGAATTCACGCTCATTCAGTAATTCTGTAGATCTATGTAGATGTAGATGTATTCTTATCTATAAGAAAACAAAAACAAGTTGAATGTTTGAAAAGTCAAACATTTAACCTCCACTTATAAAGAGAAATGCATTGAATGTGATGAATTTCTCTGTAAATGACCTTATTAAATGATTTAGCGGATACCCTAAGATGTCGTCACGGTCCCTTAGGGGTCCACGGGTTGGGAAACCCTGGCTTAGAAGAACTCTTTTTTTCAAGTAGTTCATCACTGGTGATGAACATGCTTGGAAAAGTTCCTGGATTCCTGCAGATGTCAAGGATGATTTGGAAAATGTCGTCGAGTAGCTCCTGAAGAAAGTTTGGGTATAATTCCTGGTAAAATTTACTATTAAATTTATCTAGAAATCCTTAATTACAGTCAATTTTCAATAACTCGATATTGAAGGCACCAAAGAGTTAGGAAGGTATCGAGATATGGAACACAAAATTCGTGCAACTGAGTTCAAGGGACCATCGAGGTAGCCATGAAAATAAACTTTTAATATGGTTCTCTTACTTACTCTAGATGCGAAATATCTAGTTAGGGAGAGTTGACTGTATTAGTAGAATCCCTGAAACAAGTCTTGGAAGAATATCTTGAAGAACTAAAGCAGGAATATTTGACAAAATTCCTGATGGAACCCTCTCTCAATGTTTTTTTCAGAAGTTCCAAAAAAGAATTACTTACGGGGAAGGCCCCCATTTCCCTTAAGTATTTCTTTCATAACACTTTAAAAACATCCTTGAGAGTGGGTTCCACCAAGAATTTTATCAAATATTCCTGCTTTAGTTCTTCAATATCGTGATGGCAACACAAAGCTTTGTCATGGAGAAAGTGTCTCTGATTCCTGGTCTGTCCAGAAATCTTTTTGTAATGGACATTTTTTTGACTTCCCTGGGCATAGAGTATCATCGAACCTTCCGCATGATATACCAATGCGAAAATGAAAACTTTGGTAAAGAATGCTTTCAATTAATAACTGTGGAAGTACTATGTCCCAGTGTTGATTTGATGCCAATAAAAAGAAGAACTTGAGTGGAAATTCTGGAGTATCCATGGGGAAATGCTTTCAATTATATGTATATTACGGAATACTAAAATATATCATTGGAAGACCTCTGCAGCAAACCTAAGATAGGATTCTTGCAGTACATTCTACGCTGTTTCCCTTCCCCCTCCCTGTTTGGTAACCTCAGAAAAACGGCTCGCTTTAAAGTGTTCGTATCAGCGAGCTTTTCAGATGGTCGAGGGGAAAACATGGTTCTAGAGATATTCACGAAGAAAACCTTCTGAGTATTCCATGATAAATCTTAGGATAAATATTGTATGGATCACTTCAAGAGTATGTCGGTTCCCCAAGAATTTTCGGAATATCTCCGGAGCCAGTTGACCAACGATCAAAATCGACACAGGTTCGGACTACCAAAAGTCCATTTAATTAACTTGATTCTGTATGAATCTAAAATGAATGTTTAGCGGTAGAATGTTAAATAGACCAGTGAAAAATTGAAGTGCGTTTGCCTTAAAACTAATTATTTTTTTCAATATTCTTGGTTGATATGGTCAAAATTTGATAAAGGGAAGATGCGTGTAAATTGGTGAAATTGTTTATTAAAAATAAATCATATTATACTTCTTTTTTAAGTTCAAATAGTATAAAATTCAGAAAAAATATTCAGTTAGGTTTCCACTTTTCTCAATCCGAAATGCCGGGCCTGACCCTTGCAAACAGATTTTGTACAGCAACCTTGTGCATCTTCTTCGCCGCAGAACGCCAGTTTGCCTTGAACTGCTTCTTGTTACTAGCAGGTTTTTTGGTCTTCTTTAGGTTTCGCTTGACAATAGCCCATTATTTCTCAATACGGTGGAGCTCTGGTGTGCAGCGTATGTTGCACGACCAAAATAGTACGGAACAAACGTGTTTCTTCAGGAAAGGCAGAAGACTTTTATTCAAACACTCTTTCAAGTAAATTTCTAGGTAGACATTCTCAAGCCATAGATACAGATGACTTTCCAAACCAGATATTTCTTTGAGAACTTCGACAGTTTCATATGCTTGAAAATATCTGGTACCTTTCTTCTTCCCTTTGCTGTATAAAACTCCTGTCCCCGAAGCCGCTTGTAGTCAAATTTGACGTAGGTTTCGTCTTCCATTACCACGCAGTCAAACTTCGTCAGCATCGTCGTGTCGTGCCTCCGAGATCGCGCTTTGGCCGTCGTGTTTTGCTTATCATTGCGATTTGGGGTTCCGCTTGAAACTACCGGTTACTATCTTTGTCGTCGCAGCAGCTTCCGGTTTTCGATTTCCCTTCGATCCAGACTGTCCTGGTTGTCGAGAAACGCTTTGTTTACATTTGTAACGGTTGATTTGGAAACTTTTAGCGATTTTGCTAACTTTTCATGTGAGTAGCTCGGATTTTCGCGATGCGCGAGCAAAATTTTGATACGCTGTTCTTCTTGCTTGGACGGCATTTTGACAATTGAAGAGTTAATTTCAAAATCAAAATAGGAACTGTAATCTACACACGCACACCTTTAAAATTAAAAGTGTTCAGGTTTTTTCAACGCAAAATTGAAAGAAATACGTCAAGTTGAAATTGACCAAATTTTGACCGTATCACCCTTTACATGGATCTGATTCATTCAAGTTTGTGTGATTTATGCATTTGTTTCTTCTGGTTCATAATTTTTACTTTTCTTTCGTTGAATTTTTTACATGTGAAAACTCTATTTGTGACACGTTTCTTGCGCAATACTGTATTTGTGCAGGAAACTGGTAGTTACAGCAGCGTGAGTAATTGAATTTCCCGGCATGTAGGTATCTACTCTGGCTCCAGTGCCATATACAACGGAGTAACACTTACTGAAAACACAATTGTACCCTTCCGTTTACAATGAAGCAATGTCATCAAACACTTCGCTGGCTGTCGTTCTCCAACTTGGTGCAGGCTTCTTTATCACTTTGTAATTAGCTTGATACCTCAACGCCACCGCATACCCACGCACAGGATAGTGCACCCGATTCAGTATCATATTACGCATGGTAGAATGTGGTTGTAGCCATGAATGTTTCTCCACACAATTGAATTTTGTGGAACAAGTTTGACCAAGTTGGTTGTTTTTTCATAAATTGGTATTCAGTAGAAGCTCGTTATAGAGAATGTAGTGAATATCATTCGATTGATAGAATAAGTGAAATAAGAAGTTTGTTTGTTTCACAATCACGGATTCGAATTTCACTTCAAATTTAGATATTGCAATGTTCCTTGTTTCAACTATGAGATTCGTGAAAGTTTCGAGAGCATTGTCAACATCAAGTTTAGTTTGCAAAGAAATGTTAACATCAAGATTACTTCGATGTTTGTTCCATATGAATTCCAGTCAGCTCGAAAATAATTGAAAGTGGAGCTGACAGGATTGAAAATAGGTTTTTCAGTTCAGTCGGTTATTAGTTATTTCATGTTTCATCTTTTTAAGTGAATTATCATTACTGTTAAAACGACTTTGAGCAAACGTTCGGTTTGGTTGTCGTAATTGAGAAATTTGTGCCTCTTCTGTTCAAGATATTTGAGGTGCAGAACGTAATTCTACAGACCGCAATCATTTCCATTTTTAGCGTTTTGGCAGAAAACCTAGATTCCGTATTGAGATTTAAGATTTCAGGTCTGAATGCAGAAAATTCGAAAACACTGACCATGATTAGCGGAACCCTTTGCTTCCTCACATAAAATGGCCTTCTACGAAGTTGTTTATAGAGGCTAGTTTGTTTCAAAAATATTTATCAGCCTAGCTCATACCAATTATCCGCAAACCTCAATGAAATAATGATTTGTGGATGATGTGGTAAACCACTAAAGTAATAAAAGTGAGAAACGGTGAATGGATATCGAAACTATTGTCAACTCAATTATAAATGATGATTTTATTTGCAGTCAACCAAGCATAAATTCCGAAACCAATTCAATTATTTCAAAACCATTATTTTCTGAAGATTATACCAATAAGTCCTTTTCATCCCTCAGCCCGTGACATTATATCTATACCGTTTCAATAGCGGAAGCGGATGCTTTCTCATAGAAGATAATTAGTATCGTTCTTGTTCATTGAACCAAACTGGTCGCTGTCGTCGTTTCAGCTTAAGCTTCATGCCAAAATAATCTGTTAAGCCAGTAAAACATGGTACAAGCACATCAAATCATCGGTTGATCCGGGCGGACAATTTGCACGCAACAGTTACGTTTTGCGGGAAAACTCAACCATCAGGCTCGGGATGAAAAATGACTGATGTTCAGTGGAATATACGAATTCTAGGTACAACGTCAATCATAACGATGAGAGCAGGGGAAAAACATCACGCTGATTAGCACGAGTTTACCAAATTGGCAAAATAGTTCTACCATTCATGGTATGGTAAATACTAATTAACAAGCCATAGGGTGCAGAACTCCGGAAATGTGCAGTTCAACAAGCTTTGTAACCATGTTAGTACTTGTATTTAGTAACATAAATCATGGAACTCAAAACTGTGTGTTTGATGGCAAACAATTTACTTTGTATCTTCGAGAATATGAAAACCGCGCCGCAGCTGCTATGCTATTTAACACATTTGACGGAATGCTTTAAATTGTAGCGAATAGCGTACAGCTTAAATGGAACGGAAAAATAGCCACGTAATTAAATTATGTAAACGCTGATAACTCAATAATTATTCGATAGATTTTTCCAAATTTTGAATGTGTTGATCAGTAATGTATGAAACAATTTGATAGAGCTTAGAGCTTAGACTGACTACTACACATATTAATGGTTGTTATTTTGTGTTTGACCGATGTCAGTGAAGATGTAAAAAGACACAACTAGAAGTTCGGCTGAGATTGGCCATAATCTTCTTCAGTGTGCATAATTCAGTGCCTCTATTTATAAAGGGTCAATAATGGCGCCGGCCACGTCCTTACAATCAGGTGCGATTGGGGGAAGGAATGTTAGTGTGTAATTTTTGCTTTTTGGAGACCGTGTTTATCTTTGCATCTCCACAAAGATTACTGGGAGGGATGTTTGTTAATGGGGAGGATCGTTGGGTCATATGATTCACTTTGATAAGCGATTAGACTATTATAAACAATTATTTGTGAGATATAAATATGCTTGTAACGATTAATTGTGCACCCATACATATTTTACAGATTTGAAATAAAACCATGAAACGAGCTCACCAATTGATCCTTCATCCTTGATTTAGCAGCCACAATGCACTTTCAGCTTCACTCAACGCCATGGTCATCAAAGTGCGGCTGTATCTCTTAAATCTGATAAGTTTATAATTATTATGAATTCTCCATCAATAATAATACGTTTTCGAGAGTAAAGGCCTTATTTCTTTCCACTTACTTGTTTTCTTTGATGGAGAATCGCGAATAACGAAAATGGCCCATTTTAATATTTAAATAATATTTATTACAATAAACTCGATATAATTCGAAAATGCCCACTTCTAGAGATATTATCCATATGATTATTATGGTTCAGAATAATTTCAAGATTCTTTTTGTATCAACAAAACGTATTTATTTTGACAAAACTCTAAATTTTGAAAATAGGCCTAAAGGTGTACTTAGAAAAACTTTTTTATTCAAAAATTCTCCATCATGAAACTTTGTCTCAAACATTTGTTTACTCTTAAGATTCTATGGTGAAAATTAAAAAAATAATAATAATGGGGCTTTTGTGTAATTTTAAATTTAAGTTTTATTTTTGAGTTTTTTTTTATGAAAATAAATAAGGTATTTTTTCAGCGTATATTTTTTTCAGTCCAAGCGGTTCATTACAACTTTTCCATTGAACATTTTTCTCTTAAATCAACAGTTTCGGAGTTAGAACTTTTCAAATAAGTTGCGTGCAAAAAAGTATAGGCCATTTTCAAAAGTTATTCTTGTCAAAATGATCAATTTTTCTATGGAAAACACTTATTGCATCATATCAAAACCATGTGCAAAATATAATCCAAATCGAAGACTATCCAGCACGATTTTTATTTTTTTGACTCATTCTGGATGGCATTCGTCTAAATGTAGTTGAAACAATAAATTCTGGACAATTTGGGCCATTCAAGAACTTTCTGAAGTATAGATCTTCAAATATAAGGGGCCAAATTTGTTACATATTGAAAAGTTTAAAATTTGGTAGATGTTCAGAAATGTTGGAAGAATTTAACAACGAGTATCGATGATCCCAACGGTAGTTTTATTTAATCTAAGAACTTCCGGAAGGATAGCTTTTAAGATCTACAAGATCTACCGGCATAATAACTGATTGTTTAGTAAACAGGGCATGTCCAAAAACTCATATGATTATGATGGATGAATTGATGAGTTGAACGAGTGTTATTCCCGACTATTGAATTACATTACTCTAAACTCTAGAATACTCTGCAATATTGCCTTCATATCTACAAGCGTGATCTAAAGAACAATGAAATTCATTTAAAATGCAAAAAAGTTCACAGCAACATGTTGCTTTGGTTTTGCTGTTGTATTGTCGATTTCTATTCAAAAGATGTTTTGAGCCATCCAAGTACTTCCTGGAATACAAGCCTTTAGGTCTACATACATAGTAATGTTGGTAAATTATTACTACAGTACATGCTCATAGAAAGTCAGCGGAATAAATTTCATGAAAGCTAGGCATAATTTGTCGCCTTAGACGTTCCTGGACAATCAGGGTCATTCAAGAACTTATTGAAATATAGGTCTTACAATATACGAGCGCAATGTGTTACCAATCGAGGATCTCAATACATTAATTCAATACATGCTCAGATAATATAGAAGCAGATAATAGATCTGTTAAGCACTGTTAAGTGAATCATCCAGCTCGTGTTCGAGTAGCTTGTACTTCTCATCCAGGAATTTCCGCTCTAGAGCGTATCGTTCTTCCAACTTGCGCAGTTGCAAGTCCAAACGAGAGGACCTGGACGCGGCCGAGAGTGATGGCGACCGCACGCTTCTAAGCTCCTGAAGACACTTCTGACAAATTCATGGTCGATTTTCTACGGATTGTGAAACTCCGACGCATGACATATGCCACCAGGCATCGCATTGGTCACATTGCACGAGATCGTCAGCACTGTCCAATCGATCGCAGTTCACACAGTTCGATTCTGGGGCCGATGTTTCTCCACAACTGCCGTTCATGTTTGAGCGATTAATCTAAAATCTATTTTTCACCGCCCAACGTGGTTTTGCTTCGAAAAACTGAATGGGCGGAAATGAATCTTGTCACTTTTTCCTCTATTTGAAAGCATTGCAGGGTCGAACAACTTTGACATCAGTCAACGTGCGCTGCATGAGCCCCTTCTGCGCCTTCACCCATGAGCGTCGCAGCCCGCTCAGTGTTGCCAGCAACAGTATCCCCCCCGTAACACTGGTCACAGTCACTTGATCCAGTTTTACCTCCATTGTTCACCTCTAAGACTACCAATCTGGCAGCTGATCGACGCAAGACCCCCCTCGCAGTTTCTACAAGAGCTTGACGGATTCGTCCATCGTTACCCGGAATGACCTGTACGATGCGGCCGCGAGTCCAGCTATTCCTTCTGGACTCGTCTACCACGACCACCAAATCTCCAACAGTTAGTGCCATAACGTCTGTATGCCATTTTGGTCGCCTTGTCAATGTGGGCAGATATTCCCGAGTCCATCGTTTCCAAAACATGTCTAGCTGCAGCTGTATTTGATCAAAAGAACTCTTCAGAGCGGTCACAGGATCCGTTGGCGTCATCATTGGTTGTCGGACTCCATCCGAGCTTCCAAGAAGGAAGTGGTTTTGGGTTAATGCTTCGCTTTCTTGAGAGTCCAGTGGGAGGTATGTCAAAGGGCGGCTATTCACGATTCCTTCGGCTTCTACCACTAATGTTTCCAGTCCCTTATCATTGAGCTTTCGGTTGTTATTGTATGCTACGTCCAGGAAAGTTTTTATCGACCTAACCAACCTCTCCCAGGATCCACCCATATGTGGAGTTCCTGGTGGGTTGAACAACCATTTGGTGCTAGTGTTGGTGAAAGTAGAACATAGGTCATCTTCTATTTGCTCGATCGGTTGTTTCAGGTGTTTATTTGCCCCTACGAAATTCGTACCGTTATCGGAATATATTTCTGAGGGCGATCCACGTCGACAAATAAATCTCCGTACACACTTCACACATGATTCGGTACTGAGGCTGTAGGCTATCTCGACATGGACTGCTCGTGTTGTCATACAGACAAACAGAGCAATCCACCGTTTTGCGTCACTACGTCCAACCTTGACGGTCAGGGGTCCAAAAAAGTCTAGTCCGACGTAGGTAAAGGGTCTGGTGAACGAGGCCAATCGTGCCAATGGTACTGGTGACATTCGTGGGACTTTCGGCTTGGATCTATAAATTTTACACCATTGGCAAGTTCTCTCGATTTTCTTGACAGCCACTCGCAGGCGAGGAACATAGAAGCGCTGGCGTACTTCATTCACGACCGTCTCTGCGTTCGCATGGCGGAACCTGCAATGGTAGTCGTCTAATACCAGATAAGTGAAACGATGGTCTCGCGGCAAAATTATAGGAAACATCACATCCTGTTGAACGTTCTGTGCAGCTCCAACTCGTCCATCAATTCGCAGTACTCCGTTCTCATCCATGAAGGGAGATAGTTGGTATAATACACTAGAGCAGGGTAATTGTTCTTGTTGTTCATCAGGCTTATTCTGATTTCGTGCACTCTCCTTTGCGCAACTCCTCTGTTTCTAGGTGACCTTGAACTGTAGGAACGCCCTCTTTCTTCATTCTCAGGTTTTGCACGAAACGGAGCACGTACGCAGCTACTCTGACTAATTTTGCGAATTTTGAGAACCTATCCAGATTGAACACTTGTTCCGGCACATTCAACCCGTGATGTGCATAACATGAGCTTAATTCTTCATCGGAACTCTGTGCAACGTGCTTTGCCTTTGGCAAGTCTGCTTCTGGTAGTCTTAGAAACGTAGGTCCTTTGAACCACGTACTATCGGTGGTCAATAGTGGGCTTCTTCCCCACTTTGTTGCCTCATCTGCTGGGTTGAGCTTAGAAGGAATCCATCTCCAATCTTCGACATTAGTTAAAGTTAGAAATTCTCCGATGCGAAATGAGGCGTATTGCTTGTATCGTCGGGCATCTGATCTTAGCCATGCCAATACAGTTGCTGAATCGCTCCATATAAACCGTCGTTTCACTACCAATGTGTGGCTTTCTTCAACCAGTCTCATCAAACGTGCACCGAGCACCGCAGCCAATAATTCAAGGCAAGGAATTGATAGAGGCTCTATTTGTCTTCGCAGTCACAAGGCAACAATTTGCGATTCCTTCGTCATTGATAACACGGAAATACGCCACCGCGCAGTAGGCTGATTCGTTTGCGTCAACGAATATGTGTAATTCGAGATTTTGATAATGAAAGCTGGAAGCAGATACGAATTGAAAGATGTTCCATCCACCTGCGCGCGACCGTCCCAGATCAGTCTAACTTTCGCTTTCCTTGGATTGGATACTGCACCAAGTGGCAAGTACCATACCCGCCGTGGATCCGCTTGGACGAGTTCTTCAGGCGTAGCACGATGTGCATATCCTTTTGATTCATATTCTGTCAGCTGTTTCTGCAGATTATCACGTAATGATGGATTTCGGCTCATGCGGTTTTCTAGGCATTCCAGACGCTTGAGCGCCATACTGTAACACTCCGGGAACTCTACATTAGGGTGGGGCTTATTTCCAAAAATCTTCCGTAGTCCGGATTTACAAAGTGGAAAATGATCATCGGTCCCAAAATAACATCCTGTGAAAAAATGAGAATTTTTGATGAAGGTTTAGAGGTGGCGCAAAGGGCGTAAGTGCAGTTTTACCATTTTAGTGAACTCTGAAAAATTTTGGTATGCTTTTCAGCTTGTTTTGATAATTTTAAGACCCTTAAGGGCAAAAAATCACCTCAAAATTGCGATATCTCTACTCCTTTAGATGATATTTGACGAAATATATTTTATGCATGCGATTTTTGGCCCTTGAATAGGTTACGCTGGCTGATTAATATGAACCCGAATAAGCATATGAATAATGAATAATATGAGAGAAAGAACAAAGAACACAGAAGAATGTAAGGTGGAGGGGGGAGGGTCAACAGGAGGGAGGGTGACTGAGGAATCTAGAAAACGATGATTATTGACTTCATTTTTTTCATTTTTTTTCTCGGGGATGGGATTCGATCCCAGATCCTCAGCGTGAAAGGTGTGTGTTCTAACCACTACACCAGGTCCGACCCCTACTTCAGAAATATTTCGAGCAAGGAAGAGCACCAATTTTTTAACCATCTCTAGTTTTCGACCCATGTATACGATTTTATTGGAACTTATTGCAACTTTATTGGACTTTATGGAAAAATTTCCATAACGGCTAAAATGTCCTTAATTCCATGCGAAGTTTCATCATTATTGTCCTGGTAGATATAGATAAATGCACGTCACTTTACTGCTTTAGTTCAATAATCGTTTGGTCGTTTTTTTCTGAATGATGATAGCAATATATCGAAAGGGCCCGTTGCAAAATTTACATCCTGGAAATTCAGCATCACGCAGTATCTATTAAATTCATAACTAATTTATATAATTATTTATATATACATAGGACATCCTGTGAAAATTCCTTCATGTAGCTCTGTCCTAAAAAATATGTTTCAGAACTGTGACGACTTAATTTTGGTTTTATTTGAGAGGTTTTCAACCTGAAGTGCTTTATCTCTTGCACCCTATAGAAGCTCGTGCACTAATTTGAATTTTGACTACCGATTTTTTTCCTTCTGCTGTTGTTTATTCACATCGATTTTAAATACAGATGTAGAACGATGTATTGAACTTCATCTGCATTTTCGTTTGTCCGAAGTTATGTTGAAGGTGTTGTGGCGAAAGTGAAGTATTGGAACCCCAAACGCAATTAATTGCTGAAATGGCATCATAATCCAGAAATTCCTGTGGAAATTCTAACAAGAAGTGTTATTGCTGGAAAGCAAAAATCGTTTATGGATTTACCTAATAAGGATATATCGTGTGGGATCAAAATCCGAACACCTTAGAAATGAATCTAAACCCTTCCACTTCATATAAAACTCCTTCTATTTGTATGAAGTGTACGGATTTTGAGCCTGTATGGATTTGGGCCCCTCTGTAATTTCTTTCAGATTATAAAAGCAATTGCTGGAGTTATATCAAACGGACATTCTAAAATACTAAATGAGTGTTAAACTTGCATATAATCACATCTCATACATCCAACCGAGATATTTTCACGGCTCCATAGTTGATTCTAATATAATATCATCAGTTACATCCTCCCCCCTGTTTAACCCACCCCACCTTAAATTCTTCTGTGTTCTTTGTTCTTGCTATCATTCTTCTTTGCTCTTTGTTCCATTCTACAAGCATAGGAATTCTCCCCAGCTATTCTTATTCGGGTTCATAGTAATCAGTCATTGTAACCTATTCAAGGGCCAAAAATCGCATACATAAAATATATTTCGTCAAATATCATCTAAAGGAGTGGAGATATCGCAATTTTGAGGTGATTTTTTGCCCTTAAAATCACCAAAACAAGCTAAAAAGCATACCAAAATTTTTCAGAGTTCACTAAAATGGGAAAACTGCACATACGCCCTTTGCGCCACCTCTAAACCTTCACCAAAAATTCTCATTTTTTCACAGGATGTTATTTTGGGACCGATGATCATTTTCCACTTTGTAAATCCGGACTACGAAAGATTTTTGGAAATAAGCCCCACCCTACTCTACATGCTCTGTTCTCCATAAGAGTCCTGTCTCGAAGCGATTTCCTATGCGCACAGTAGTTTGCTCCAGGATACACAGAGCCCATTCTTCATCCTTCGAGTAGTTGATCACTTCACTTTTCGCTCCGCTGTCTTCTGAAGCAAAATAACTTTTCACAGTATTGTGCACATTTGAATCCAGTTCTCCGTTACATCCGCAGTAATGACAGTTGAACGAAAGTGGCTGGCAGTCCGATCCTTCTCCTCCATAAATACACCAACCTAACCTTGTTTTTGCGGCAACGGGTTCTTGGCGCAGCCCTTCTCTCACTCGTAGTGGAAGCATAACACTCAGGTTGTTAACTCCAATCAGCAATCGTGGGGTTGCTTCGTAATAGCTTGACGCCGGAATTCCTCTCAAATGCTCGTATCTAGCAGCCTGTTTCTCCAGAGACAACGATTGCTGAGGCAAAGCTAATTCCTCAACCGTGCGTACGTCGGTCAACTCATACTTCTTTTTATTATCCTTTGCAGAAATACTGAACTTGACCTGCCGAGAGACGTCCTCCAGCCGTGAAACATTACCTGTCCACAACAGACAAAGTGGTCGCAAATCTCCGTCAACACCAAGTTGTTTTGCCAAATTGTCCTCGATCACCGTCATAGACGAGCCATCGTCCATGAACGCGTAGGTATCAACCGATGTCTGACGGTATTGGCATCCGTTAAGTCCACAGCGATTAGTGCTTCTGCAGCTTCTCCTACCATGATCGTTAAGACACGTTCGACAAAGTCCTCTCTCCTGAATCAACTTCCATCTCTCGTCAACGGAACACTGTTTGAAGTCACTGCATTCAACAATCCGATGATCAGGTTGCCGGCACGCATTACACAATTTGTGTTGTTCCTATTCGCTTTCTACATCGCCAACATGTGTGTTTAGGATTCCGCGCTGCTTCGGATTGGACTTTTCAGTTACACCACCTTTGGCACTTGAACATGCGTACCCGGTCACTTTACTCACCGACAGGACGACATCAGACATGAAGTTCGCAAAAAATTTCAAATTAACTTCTGGATACTGTCGGAGATAAGTGCCCAACTGCATCTTGACATGACCGGGCAATTTGCCGCAGTGTATGCTTGACCTTTTATAGACCGCTGCAGTCGAGCCAAGTTTTCGGTATTCGTATATCCACAAGCTAGCGTAGAATTTTTGAAGCTGCTTATGAAGACAGGCCATTCTGTCGGATTGCCAGAGAACAAGGGCAGATCACGAGGCATTACTTGCCTCGCGGCTAACTGCGAGGGGGTCAGTACGAATTCAGACAGATTCGTATCTTGAGCATGCAGAGTAGTAGGAATGCTACGAATTGGTTGCGTCATATTATTACCTTGAGGCTCGAATTGAGGCTGCCAAGCTTGCCTGGTAGGAGGTTTGTTCGAGTGAACGAACTTCTTATGAAGGAAATCTAACGATGATGGGATTGCTTCTACTGGGTTAGGACATGACAATCCGACATCTCCCAATCGTTTGCAAAGGAGGTTCATATCGACACTCTGATGAGTGTGCTCATCGTGAATTGGATCATTGAGTGACTTACCTGGTGCCAGTAAGGTGGATACGGGAAGATGTGTACATACGTTCTGGTTGTCGCTCTCATTACCGCCGAAAACTAGCCTTTTCGGTTTAGGAGTCGGTTTGTGCCCCTTAGTAGTCGCGTCGTCATCCAAAGAATTGGGGCCTTCCAGTTGACTCGGTTTGAGCTGGTTAGATGCCATGTTGCTTGTCGGATTTTTCGCGATCGCTTGACCAAGGTTGCGTGACGTATACTTCCTCATCAATGGTTGGTTGGTTCGACCAACAGCTCCTTCTGCTTGATAATCCGCACACGTATTAATCCACAGCCTCACCTTGTCAAAGTTTTCTCGCTCACCCATTATGCTGCTGATTCCGGATCCAGCACTGTTAAGTGCTTCTATGCAGATAATATAGAACGCTAGGCGGTGAAAAATAGAAAAGGCCCTACAATTAGTTGTTACCTGCAGATTTGAAAAACTAAAAGTTTAAATTTGTTATATTCCTATCGATTTCATCAAATAGTCGATAATCGATTGCTAATTTATCACTAAACGGGAAAACCGTAACCAAATAGGTGTAGGAGACGGAAGATTCTCGCAGAATCAATGAGAGCATTTCCAAACCGATTAATCTAAAAGCGTTACGTGATCACAACAATCTGTGTTTGTTAATGGCTAAAAGAAATCGGTTCTCCTCCCACGCCTCGGTTGTCGGGACAGTATTGCGTATTTTGATGAATACTACAAAAGATCTAAGCTATCCAAGATCTTCCGGAAATATAGAAACTAATATCTACAAGATCTACTGGGCTCCGTGATCGTGCTGTTAGGGATGTCAGATGTATTGCGCCTTGGGGTGTGGGTTTGATCCCTGCTCTAGTTTCCACCAACTTTTCGTCAACTTTTCGGGTTGGAAATTTTCTCGACTTCCCAGGGTATAGAGAATCTTTGTACAATATGTACAATGAATACACATGCAAAAATGGTCATTGGCATAGTAAGCTCTCAGTTAATAACTGTGGAAGTGCTCATAAGAACACTAAGCTGAGAAGCAGGCTCTGTCCCAGTGGGGACGTAACGCCAAAAAAAAAGAAGAATGCCTGTAGATCTGATGATCTGATCTAAAGGGAGTATAAGGTTAACCTGTATTAGTTGTTGAACTCAAGACTTGATATAACTAACTATGTGAACCAGTGTGGACATTATTCTTAATTCCTAAATTCAGAAATTGTCACAAAAGGTAACCCGTTGCGCTGATGATTTGTACCCAAGTAGTTCTTTCAACAGTTGTTAAACTCAAATATTAGTAGAGCAAAATTATACACGTTCATGTAGATATCATCTACGTTCCTAATTCTCCAAAACACTGGTTACGCTTGTAGTCGAACTCAATCTGTCGTTAAACTCAAAACATAATACAGTCTAACTATACAAGCATGTATGGATATTATCCAAGTTCGCAAGATTTTGAAAGGTTTTTTGTAGATCTGCTGATTTATACTCCAAGCAGTTCTTGTGTAATCTTTAAAAGTCATTTAACTCAAATTCTGATAGCGTGTCATTACATAAGTTACCTTGTTCCTCATCCTCCGAAAGATCACTAGCTACACTTGTAGATCGGAAGCCTGTACAGAAATAAGTTCTTGTACAATCTTGAACGGTCATTGAACTCAAAACTTGGCGGAATATATTTTCATGAGCCTATTTGACTATGAATGTTGTTCATAAACCTTCAGTAGATCACCAGTTACGTTTGCAGATCTGATAGCTTGGTTCCCACGAAGTTTTTGGCTGACATAGATCACCTAGGCAAATTAGCATACAGCTGACAAGTTTTGCTTGCAGTATATCAAATATTTATCTAATCTTCCTTTAGTGGTCATTCTTGGTTCAAATCGGTGGAAACAATGAACGTGAGTGGTTATTCACTCATTATTGTGTGAGATCAATCACATGCTCAAAAAACAGGGAAATTGAGCCCTCGAATACCTAGTTTTGGTACAAGAACTGAAATGTCCCACAATACGGGTATCTATGGTAGGTCATTCTCGAGTTATCAGTTATTTCGGCGGAAAAAGATACATAGTGTTCATTTAACTATTATTGAACTGGAAGAGTGAAAGGTACCGTCGTTGGGGGTGACAATGGGCCAAAAACGGATATGTACGATTTATTTATTGAATAACTTTCGCAATTTAACTCCAATAAACTTCAAATTTGGTGTGTATGTACTTTGATGGTACATTAACAAATGTCCAAAAAATTATAGAAAAATATGTATTATCTGCGGTGCTATAAGTGAATGAAAAATGACCCAATCTCACCCCATAGAGGGGGTGACATTGGCTCACTCTAATTGAAATAACTTGTTTTTAAGAATATGACTGCAAAACCATTCACAGCTGAAAAATATTGATCAAATACGATGCAAAAAAGACGAGAAGACATCTAAGATGTTTCACAAGTATGATAAACCCACTTTAAAGAACGATTATAGCAAAAAAATGAAAAGCTATGAGTAAAAATATTTAAACCCAGCATTTATCGTCAAGTTTTTACGGATTTTCTTATTTTTCCCCTCAAATTGTCTTCAATGTCTCATTCCCATTGCCATAGAGCCTATTCAGTTTCCCCAAAAGTTAATAGAAACAGTGGTTATTTTAAACCTTCGCAAGTAGTTAAATTTCGGTGCGACATTCCACGAGGCAGATGTTGACATTATCATTTCATCGGTATTTCAGCGATCCTACTCATTTATACTTCCGTGAGATGTTTCTATAATATAAAAACACTAATAAATAACTAAATAAAAAATCTCTTTGATTAAATATAACAATGTTGTTGAGCACGAAAAACAGTTGCTGGTTTGAGAAGTTGTCAAAATGCGTTGCATTGTTGTTCAATGCACGGAATCCTCAACTAGGTTTGCTTGATGTTTCAGCGATGCTATATTTTGGAAGAAAAAACACATCTTAATAAAGAAAGAGTATACATGGCACCGTAAAACGACAAAAAAGTAGACTTGTGATTTCATTCACCATCGTTCTTCCTTGACCCAATCTCACCCCCATTTTTAATGTTTTAGACACCGTACCGAAAAAAATGAAATTTTTGTGGAAAAATCAAATAGATTCCGGAAAATACATGCGAATTGTATTGAAAAGACTTTCAACCTTCCACTTATTGAACAAAAGATAATAAAATACATGCATTATACTTTGCACAGGAGAAATTTAATGTTGTAAATTTTGTCTAGTTTCAACATCCAAGTTTGTTGATATATTAAACAAAAACTAATATTTTTTTAAATGTATATTGTGATTAATTACGTGTAATAATATGTTCCCTTACATATAAATTATAAATTTTAGTAATATCAGCGTTATTAGCTGAAATATTTCATAAATCATATTTTCCCGTTTTGACCCAATCTCACCCCCCAGACCCATTGTCACCCCCATCGACGGTATTCAAAATCGTTAAGATTGAGCCGTCACATGCCTCGTCCTGGTACAAAAACTGAAATGTTCCACAATATGGGTATCTTTGAAGATAAATTGATTATAATAGCTTTTTAATCAAATTTTTTCTATAAAGTTTGTGTTTGTATTATATCTTTTCTCTTCGGAATCATCTAAATATTGTTGTTTGAATGTTAAAAGGCTAGAAAAGGTTCATTTATACTCCTTTTCGTAAGAATTTGCATAAGTTTCCATATATGCTAATCTAAGGATAATTAGTAGATTGTTAGACTCATTAAGTAAAAGATTAAACGGGAAAGGGATTTACAGGGAAATTTCGCTTAATTCAATTCATGTTCGTTTTCCAACAAAAACCATACTTTGAGATGAGATGATGCGAGAGCCAAAATTGAAAACATATATTGATCATAGATCTTATCGGTATAGATACCTCATCTCGCGAATGTCAACGTTGTTGGTTTGGTGAACGGAACCTTCTGCTGCCCTCGTAACCGAGTATTCCACTACTGGAGCGTACCTCTTTATGTTTCTCTTTGTTCTTCTCGCTTTCAGGACAAATATTTGCTCGAAGGACGGTCCAGGATCCGATGCATTCCTGGCGCAAGCATAGCCAACCGTTTCAGTGTTCAGTGCGCTGTAAATAGCTGCCGGCAGGATACCCGTTACCCGTTTGCTTCCCACTTTCTATATATATTGGTTGTGTGAAACTGCAGCACAACAAAAGCTCACACTGGAGTTCACTTGAAGTATCATTGGATGACCGCTTTGTTGGCGACGAGTGTGTGTAAAAGTGGAAAATAATGAATAATATAGTATAAGTGGTTGGAAATTACTTTGTTCTCATAAGTGTATGCACTCAAATCGAAGTTAATATTGAATAAGGTACGAGCGTGAAAAAATCGAAAGGGAAGGATTTGAAAAAATCAAAACGTGCACTATAGTGAACATCGGAGCAACAGGTGAATAATTCAATAAATGACTCTAACGAACATTCGCCCCCTGGCGAAAATTGAGATAATATAATAATATGCATTCAATGCATAGTTAAATGACTTAACAGCATCCGTGTCGGTTTCCTAGTGACACTACGTACATTTGGAAAGCATCCAAGCTCAAACGGATCAAACGGAAGCTGTTGTTTCTAGCTCCCGATACCTTCCCATCCACATACCTCTCCGCTCTCGTATGATAATTATTGAACATTCCGTTAGTATCAATTTTCCATTCCTGAACCGGTAGTTGGTGGTACGAAAAGTGTGTCGATAAGGTTGTAGCAAATTTTCCACCACCCACACCAAAATTTCCATCCAGGAGAAGAAAACCAAAATCAAGATAGTGCTCGGGGAGGTTAAGTGTACATTACATAGAGAAGAGCTGTTTCTACGGGATTACGGAAGATAAAGACGACGACAACGACGAAGAAGCTGTTCGCGACACAGAGACGACGCCTGTTACGAGGTAAGGTATTAATTCTTTTACTGTCGTGGTTTTAATGGAACCATTAGAGGGGATCATCGCTTTATGGGGGGCCATGGAAATATTCTACACATACATTGTTTCGCGCTCAGGCCGAGATCTGATATAGTTAAAGGAACGTTTGTTTTGAAGAGAGGGTGGGCTTTATCGCGATTGGTGTGAACATGTTGAATGCTGAGGTAGGTTAGAAGTCGATGGCAGTGATAAATTATGGGGTTCTGAAATCAAGCAAAATTAATGGCAGAGCAAAGCCAGAAGTCCTTAAGGTGACCGTTTTACTTCAGGGAAAATAGGTGTGCAGGGATATATCTTTTATCTGCGATCGAAAGAATTTATTACCGGCTGTACGATTCCTGTGTTTTTTATATTTTCTTCTTTTTCTGTTTTTGAGATACATAAAAACATTTTCGGAAGCGTTATGATAACAACAAGTTAGTTGAAGTATGGTAGAGGCGCAATTTGCATGAATGGGAAGCTAGTTTCGATTCTGAAGTGGGGAAATTTCCACATGGATGACGTTTTTATATAATAGGACGCCCAGCGTCCTCAATTGGGAACTGCTTTTCGCAAATAACTTGAAAACGCCACAAAATGAAATGATATAATGTTTGAATAAATTGTGCAGAGATCTGGTATCTTCCATTCAGTGGAAATTAATTTTCGGAATTTGCTCACCAGGTGGTGCTACAATACAATCAAATGTACCTTAACACCTGCCCATTCAATCCCCGGGTAAAGTCGTAAGTCCAACTTTGACAATGCATATCTCTGTTGTTTTTACCCGAAAGATGCATTTTGAGCTCTAAGTAGGTCAATTTAAGCGATACAATAAAACTTTTTTAGGCAAATTTGCTTGAAATTGAATGGTCTACAACTTTGCTGAAGCATGTATACTATAAATTTTACAAATAAGAAAGTTAGTTACACCATTTCTATGAAAATGTGGACCACCCTAATTTTCAATAACAGCAAACAAAGGGCCTAACACAATCAATTTTGTAGAACACCATTTTCGTCTAATGTTTCATTCTAAAGCTCAAAATGCATCTTTCCGCGTAAAACTGCTTTCTGGACCACTGTGAAATTATCATCCAGAACAACGTCCATTTTAATTATATCGAAAAAAAAAAAATCCGTCTACCCAAAGCTTTTTAGTAATAGACACTTTCTAGCATTTGTGAAAGTACATTCAACAATAAAGCTACATTCATCGCGATGACATATAGTTTTTTCGACATGAAATTTTTTGTGGAAGTGCAGTGAAAGTGTTTTAGCAAAAATAGAGTTTTTTTGTTACACTCAATTCAAAGCAATTACATGTTGTTTCATTGACATCGACTACTAGATCAATGTCCAGTGAACATTTTTGAGTAGAAATAGTAATTATTGATTACACTTTAAATTTGTTTTGGTCAAAAACTACGTAACTTTAGATTTTCAACATATTTTCATGTGAACAATAATTCATAACGATGATATATAGCGTTTTCGGCATATAATTACCTATACAAGTCAATTGAACATATTTGAGCAGACATAGAAATTTAAGAATCAACTATAAATTATTTTTTATTCTATTCTATTCTAAGCGCTTGCACAACCAATATTGAAAACCATCCTGGAAATACCAAAATTTCTTCCGGTATTCTCTTGTCAGCATTAATATTTGCAGCATATCAATGATAGCATAGCATAGCATAGCATAGCATAGACTGACTGTACATGTCGATGGTTGCTACCTAGTGATTGATCGGAACTGGTAAGAATTGCACTACGATCCAAATGAATAAGGGATGGGAGTTTCCGCTTACTCTCGAAGTGCAATTTTAGCAGATCTAACATTATTGATCAATAACGGCGCCGGCCAAGTCCTTACAGTCAGTTGGGATGGGGAAGGAATGTTAAGGTGTAATGATTGTTGCTTCTAGAGACCGAGAATACCTCTGCATCTCCACAATCACCACGGGAAGGGTGTTTATTAGTGAGGGAGGAAAAGATCTGGGAGTCACCTCTGGTCGGTGATGCGATCCATGGACAAGGGGGAACTATACGACTTATATTTAAAGCTAGTTTTGTATTTTTGTCTCGAGAAGTTTTTGGTAGAAGCTTTAAAAAATACGTCATCTATAATGTCGAACAATTCAAAAGATGTTTTTATTAATGACGAAAACTGAAAATTACATGTATATATTTTAAATTATATGAAACAGGAATAATGCCGACACTTGTAGTGACAACATTCACAATGTCGAACAATTCAAAAGATAATTTTTAATAATGTCAAAAAGAGAAAAATATATGTATATTGAAATTGTATAAAAAAAACGCACAATGCCGACACTTATAGTGACGAACCATACGAAGTTTGTTTTAATATTACTTAAAAGTTACGCTTTCAAGAAAAAATGTGGTGCACAATCAAAGTCGTGCCCATGCAAATTTAATTAATCCGGTGCTCACTTGGAGCATCGACGAAATTGTTTTGATTACACACGCGAAATGTCCGGCCGAACTGCAGGCACCTGTTGGCGAATGTTCGGTGGCATTTCGCGCGGTGCCAATCATTAAACCATCATCGATCGTAACCGAGTCCAAAGGTCTTGGCCCATAAGGTCTAGGCAAATTCGTAAATGTATCATCATTGATAATAGTAATGACTGGTGACAATGTTTGAATAAAAGCGCCTTCTGCACCAGCAGGAGGACAGTTCCATCAGGTCTTCGGACCAATGCCAACCAAATGGTTTTTAATCTATATCACTGCCAATTAGTGAATAAGGTCCACGGTCCGACTGTAGTGTTCGGTTCGTAAGTATAGCCAAAAGTGGTCCGTGGGTTCCAGTTTACTTCATCAGTGGTTCCAACATATTTCAACAAGCATGAAACGAACTCACCAGTTGGTAATCCATCCTCGACTGAACACAAAACTGGCACTGACAGCAAAACTTCTTGGCGTCCCGAAAACAAACCGTCTTGCTTGTGCCTTCCCAAATACCTACCCAGCAAGACGCTCCAAAACAGAAAAAAAAATTCTTCGGCGACGAAACCACGCGCGAAACCGTGAGCAAAACCTATCTGACGACGCAAAATCAAACTGTCCTGCTTGGGCTTCACGAAGAACTACCTAGCAAGACGCTCCAAAACAGGAATAATCTCCGGCAACGAAAACACGCGCGAAACCGTGGGCAAAATCTATCCGACGACGCAAAACCAAACTGTCCTGCTTGGGCTTCACGAAGCACTACCCAGCAAGACGCTCCGAAACAGGACAGCATATCAATGATATGATACAAATATTAAAACGGCCAGGCCCACTGTGCAGACTTGGGGTTTGAAGGTAAGTCAAAAATAAACGGCGATAGGATTATTCACGAATGAATAACATGATAGACGGATAATTTTGAAATATTTTAAATGAAGAAACGGGGACAACCGTACCAACCGTTCCATTTAGGGGGATAGGCAAAACCGGTGGGAGTGGCGTTGCTAGGAAAGTTAATGCGCACTCCATTGTTGTTTGTAATCCTTTCCTTTCCTGGGATGGGGTATAGGTATTTCTCCCGTATGTCCTGGCTCTAGAGCCTAGGCTTAAGCGCCCTTACTCGCTCTCTGAAACGATAAAAAAACTAATTCTGACCTCCCTCATATTTTACAGCAATCTATGACGTGATGTTATAATAAAACAATAGAAACATAAAATTACACGGAACAATCTCACCAATTTCAGTCAGCTTTAGTCTCAAATGATCTCTTCACTCAACAAACCTCCCCTTTTCCGTAATTATCCATAACTCGCTCCTGTGTTACGTGTCCAATTTAATTTTGGTTGAATATTACACACATTTAGCATTTTAATTTTATCCATGCATCATGGTTGTTTGGAACGCGTTTAACACACATTTTCAATCGTAGTAGGCCTTGGATTTTTGAAAACAAGATTTCCTTTTACTCGTGGAATGTCACTTTTGTTAACACTAAACGCTGATATTTATTTTTTTTTCGAATTTCGAGATTAAACTCATAACAGATTGGAGAAGATTTTTCAAACTCCTCGTTCCACACATGTTACAAAAACTTCCTTCAAACTGCACAGAACGATTAACGGTCTCTTCAATAAACTCTGCGATTAACAAATGCAATGCACACCACGGTTGTCTCAACATTTAGGATCCGTTTTGCTCTATCCATTCAAATTTATGTCGATCACTACTTAATCAAATAATAAAATTCTGGACTGGAAAGCTTAGGAACCATCAGCCGAATTTCACCAAACTGCAAATAAGCAACACGAGACAAAAAAAAACACGGGTTAGAAATTTCCACGTCCTTTTTCGGAGCAGCACCACCAGCATTTTCTCCTTTTAAAATTATAATCATCGCGATAACGAGAAAAGCACGATGCACCACAACCTATGCTCAAATAATTCAGAAGATGAAACTTTTTCTCGAAAACAGCACCAGCCGATTCACCAGCCGAATCTAATTATTTGCGTAAGAATCAACAATAAATTATTTTTGCTAAAAACCCACGAGAAACCCTTGATATTCAACATCTCTTCCTGTGTCAATATATAAAACAAATGGAATATAATTTTTTGACATGAACTCAGTGAGCATGTTTGAAAAATAAGAGAATTGAAAACACTCCCTTTTTTTTAAAAAAATACAAAGGCAAAACTTAATTTTTATAACTGCTTGCCTAGTTTTTTAGCTTGTCAGCCTATAAATCAAACTTCAAAGGTTTGACATAAATTTTTTCAGCATTAATTTGCTTAAAGATGTGTTAATATGTTTGAAATAAAATAAAAATTTAAATTTGTACTCAAAATTTCTTTCCAAAAAAGACTTAGAAAACCCCAATTATTTGAAATTAACTGCTGGTTAATCTAAATTTGAAGAAAATACATTT
The DNA here is from genome assembly GCF_002204515.2 of Aedes aegypti. Lineage (NCBI taxonomy): Eukaryota > Metazoa > Arthropoda > Insecta > Diptera > Culicidae > Aedes > Aedes aegypti. The sequence goes on from NC_035107.1 coordinate 79,333,564, forward strand.
ATTTATTTTTTCGACCAAAATTTCATTATATAAGACAAGTTAATTGTGTTAATAAAAATATATTTTTTTTAAACACACTTAAATAGAATTAGCTGAAGATCTACTTAAAATCATGTTTGTTTTACACGATTTGCCTGTAAATCAAAAATCGTGGTATTGACATGATTTTTTTTTCGACAAAACATTTATTGTAGAAGTCTGGTCAACACGTCAGAGCCAAAATAAAACGTTTCGTTTACACTAAAACATTATTTTAATTAAAAAGCTAGAAAAGCCCGTTGGCCTGTAAATCAAAAAGCAAACCAATAGCATGTTTTTTTTTGGCATTGATTCTCTTAGATGGTCAGTGAACATATTTGAGCAGAAACAGAAATTTTGGATAACACTCAAAATTTACGTTACTTTAAATACTAGGAATCTATTTTCAACTGTAAATTTAAACGTATAGTAATGACATGTTTTGTTTTGTTTTTTTTTCAAAGAGCATGTGTGGACAGACATAAAATTTGTTATAACTTTCCGTATTATATTTTGATTTAACAATTACAAAAATACTGTTTTCGTATTTCTTGTATAATAAATTTTAGTATAATAAAAACTATCTATTTCTAATCAGAAATATTCACTGATTGATGTTAAAAAACCTACATGTCTTTGTTTTAAATGGTAGGTAAAGACATCAAAAGGGCTTCTCGTAGATTTTTAAGTCAAACAAATTTTAAATTCAATCAAAGATTCTGATTTCTTCTCAAAAATGTTCACTAGACATCTTTTATTAAATTTATGACTAAAAATTTAGATGTAATCACTTCTAATTTTGATTTATTGGCAAATAGTTATGAAAAATGGAGTTTCTAAAATTAAATAATTTTAAAGTATAATCAAACATTTATGTTTCTGTACAAACATGCTCACTAGACCCAACAAGGCGGAGCACAGGGTTATGAGCGCTGGCTAGAAATAAATCATCATGTCCCATGAATACCTCGATCTACAGAATTAAGAAGGCAGTATTACTTGTACACGTTCTATACAAAGGTATTATTGTCTCTATGCATTCATCAAGACGTTCATAGAAGCTCAAAATCGCAATTTATTTCTTGTTGTAGTGGAAATATGTTTTTGACCAAAATTATAAGCATTTCACACAACATGCATGTATTGTTTACTTTTTTCGACAGTTTTTTCTTCTCTTCTCTCGCTTCTAACAGACGGCAAAAGTTGCCATCAGTATACACCTGAATACAATTGTAGTGTATAAAATCTTGTATTCATGTTTGCTGTTAAATTGCGTCCTATATTCCCAAGTAACCACGAAGCTATATATGCATACTTTATGTTTGCTCTTTAGTGTGCTTTCAGATTTTGTTTTAAAGTGACATAACCTTTAAGAGCTTTGAAAGGGTCCCACAACAACCAAATTAATGCAACACTTGGTAAAGCAGTTTTAATGCACATGCCCTACTAAAGCATTTATATTTGTATATTTAGGGTTCATGATGTATATTAGCTTAAAATAATGTATGTTTAGGGCTTGCGTTAAAAATAAACAAAACAATGAATCCATTGACTACCTTTCAATGGTTTTCTTTACCAGCTTAATGATTTTTTTGTTGGAATCAGGATTCGAACCCACAACTAGGATGATGGTGTGCTGGATGCCTGGCGCGTTGGTGTCCTGTGCTAAAGCTGCTGATGTAATAAGGTAGGATAAAAGTTCCTTATAAACGAAGCCACTGTGTGTGTTAACATTTTTATTCGCCCAGTTATTGCGAATAGAAAGAATTCTCTTCGGCGATTGATTTCCTTTCCTCGCCAAATGAAACATCAATAGAAAGAATTTGATCACCATTCTTTCTCGTAGAGAAAATAACAGAACTTAACCCACAAAACAAAGCCCTAGCGCATTAAAAAGATTTCAGGGGAGAGAAATTGATCGACATTTCTGCTCGCTCATTATGAGTAAAAGAGTCTCATAGATAAAATACAACAATTCTGATTGAATATGGATATATTAAATCATGAAATGGGGGTTCGAGATGAAAGAAAGTCATTTCATTATTCTTCCATATCCCACAAAACGTTATGAGCGAGTGCGAACGTGCTCGATCGTTTTACTTATTTATCACAGATTCGAGTGCGTTTAATGAGGTTATGTAATCTTGTATGACAGCATAATTGTATATTCACTCTAAACGCTTAGCATAATGCTATATTAAAATAATGCTACAAAGCATTTACAATGTTAATCAAATGCATCATTGCTTGACAGTTATTGAATAAATGCATGATAACATTATTAATGCAAAAAATGTTGACTTTCGACCAAATTAATGCAATGATATAATACTTGGGTTGTTTTCTCACGCAAGAAAATGTTTTACAACACGTGTCACACTGTGCACCTTTTGAATATTTCGAAATTTTAGAATACGTGTTTGATGTTAATTTCAAACATTAAAAACTGGCATTACTTCAAATCAGTGAGAGTTGAGCACCCCATTCATAAACATTGTTGGTACAGTGAATCGATCATTAAAATAACCGAAACGGCCGCTATGGAAAGCACAGATAGCGCCACAAGAGCCTTGTGTGTTTGACAGATCAGCAATGCTGTCACAATGTTAATTCCCATATACAGTGGCGCCTTTGATTTGATGCGTTTCGGTGTTGAGCACAAATTGATGAATTAGGTGATTTATTGCTCCCAGGAGCACGGTGCGTGAAAAACCAAAGTAATTCAAGTATCGCATCATATTTTTGAATTGCTAAGGTGAGTAGGAATATAATTAAAAGTGAGTTTGAGAACGGGAACAGAAAAGTCAACAAACAACAACACGGTGCGTGAAGAAGATCCGCGTAGAGAGTGATATTTTACAACATAAATTACAGCAATTACAAAGTGTTTGCATGCAAATTGTGAAAAACACATTATGGAGTGCTTTCAGTTAAGAAACCACCCCTCTACAATAAGCTTCTTCTTATTCTTCTTGGCATTAGCGGCCCCACTGGGACAAAGCCTGCTTCTTAGCGTAGTGTTCTTATGAGCACTTCCACAGTTGTTAACTGAGAGCTTTCTTTGCCAAAGTTGCCATTTTCGCATTCGCTGGGAAGTCAAGGAAATTTCCATTACGAAAAGATCCTGGACCGACCCGGAATTGAACCCGCGGACTCTAACCACGATAAGGTTATTAACTGCAAATAATCATTTTTTGTGATCGCTCTTGAGAAGTGTGGGAGTGTGGAGGGGAAAGTGAAGGGGGAAGTGAGGTGTCATATTAGAGGCCATTCTGGTACCCAAGCAAATATGTCCTTAAATAAAACAATTTTGAGTGTAATAAAAAATAATATTTCAACCCAAACATGTTAGTTGGGGTCCTGAAACTAATTTTTTTTCATCACGAAAACCATAATTTATCACCATTAACATTGTTACATTGTTAAATTTGTTACACAAATCCGTACCAGAAATAAAACTTGGAAGTACCTTTATTCAACAAACTTTGGATTAACTGTATGTTTCAATAACTGTCAAGTGAATATTGGTATGAAATAGTGTCTGATTTCAATGTTGCAAAAATTTTGAAAACCGCTTAGAAAACGACACAGATATACATTGTCAAAGTTGGACTTTTAACTTTTCGTGGAAATTTGTGGCAAGCGTAAATTTTCTCCTCCTTTTAGGTTAAACACTTGAACTTTTCCAACCTAAATTATTTTTCACAACACTTACTGTTTCTAAGAGATCAACTAGCATGAATTTGGTCCGAACATGATGCTAAATTGATTCTTTGAAAATATCAGATATCGACGACGCGCTATCAAGACTTTTTTTTGTGTCCTTACCATGGACTTAAATTTTTTGCTGAAACTGTGTTTATTTCAAGGGAACACACTTATTGATAATAATTTTAGTTCTTAAGTACAATTGTTGGATACCTTAGGCGTCAATCCGGCTGTAACCCTGCGTGGAAAACATATTGACGGAATTTATGCACAGATTATTATGTAAACATGTTTTGCAGGATTATACATTACGGAATGGTTGGAAATTTCGATAAAAGCACATAAAATTGTGCTTCCAGTGTGTCCAGCCTAGAGATGGACAAAAAGAATCGGAGTCGTTCAAAAAATCCAGATCACTCAAAAGAACGAGTGATCCGTGCCTCTTTTTTGGCGTGATTCGATTCATTTGATTGGCACGGGTCAAACAAAAAATGACCTGGAAAAAGAACGAACCGATTCTCTTTCGTTAGTTTCTCGGTTTTATTATAACGCTTGACGCGTTACTTGTTTTGCGCACCACGGCATACATGCAAACACACATGCAGCAGCTCCGCACTCTACAGCACACTCAGCCAAACAACTAATTTGCCCCGTCCACTTGCATAGATAGAGAGAAAAAGTGCTCACTTGAATGACAAATCACATTTTGCTTCTTCCGTTTGGTATCAACATCGTGAGTTTCAGGGGAGGAATGTACGAAGAATGCGAGAGCGCAAGATACGAAAGGTATGACGCATGTCGCGCAACAGGGAGTGAACCGATCTTTTTTTTTTCGCTCGCTCGATTCAGTTCGCTCTTCTTTGTGAGCCGCTGAGCCACAAAACCGTTCAAAATGAACCGTATTGCCCATCTCTAGTCCAGTCGTAGGAAGCGCTTAAAAATTTAGGTGGTATTTGATCTCCTCTTAAACACATATATTAAAATTTAAGTTATTGAAATTGGAAAAAATATAGGGAGCCGGATCCTATTCTTGGCACTTTTGATTCACTGCGGCAGTGGTTTTTTTTGAAAGCTATTGAGCTCATATTTGGCCACATTTGGCCGTATTGAATTGCACCTTATTGCAAAGTTTCAGACAATTCGGCCAAGAAGAACCCCAAATGCCAAAGTGAATCATGAAAGTGCCCAAGTAGCTCTGCACCCTTAAGTTAATTTTTTTTTGACACTTAGCCTCAAAATAAGTGCGTCTATTGCAAAATATGGTATTGGCAAAGTTTTCTAGGAAATATCAATTTTTGAATCTAGAGAAACTTGATCCCTCTTTTTCTTTTTGTGCACTGAGGTCAAGCAAAGTAATTATTTTATAACACATTTTATCAGTTCTCAATAGAATTTTATTATTACAAAAATTTACTCTCTGTATATTAGTTGAGTCAAATATTCCCAGCCTTTATCTTTCAAATCAAATCATAGTGAATAGGAGAATAAATTAAAAATAAGAAAATTGCTTAAACTCATATTTTTGTATTTGATATCGCTTGTGCCACTATAGGAACACATGTGCCTATAGTAGCACTATTCACAATTCCGTTCCGTTATTAGCACTAGCTTCACGGCGTAGGTAACATCATGTTTACGCGCTTCGTATCAAGAGTTTGAAATCAGCTTGCCATGAGTGCACAAAAAAATCGCGCGCTTGAGCACGTGCTATGGTGAGACACATTTTTTGAGATCTCATGTAGCAATGTACCAGCTCAAACGAACACATCTGCACTGGCTCATGAGAAAATCTCAATGTAACAGTGCATTTGAGAATCGTAGGTAAAGGTTTCAAGCAAGAAATAGGGATTAAACCGTGGATAAAAGCGTGGAAGCCAGTTTGAAATGACTGATGCGGTTCAACGCGGTTGAGATTCTAGCATTTGAATTGAAAAACTTGTGCTCGCCACCGAAGAAGCATAGGTATAGACCGGAGCCGCATGTTTCCGTGGGGTTGTTCTACTAGGCAAACATAACTGCATAAAAGTACTCCTAGTAAGCGCATGTGACGAGTCTCCTGAGACATATTTTGTACGTATCTGCAAGATATATTTTGTACGTATCTGCATCTCGTGTCTCACATAATCTGTGAGCTGCGATATGAAATATCGCATGGCACACTCATTTAGGTATACATGCGAAGTGCGACACTCTGGGTAACACACAAATCAAAATCTTGAAATTTTCATATTTTACTTTAAAGAATGGGTCAAAAGAATTCGATTGATTTAAAAAGTTTATAATTCTTCTTCTATTTTGTTTTATAAAAAATAATTACTTTTAGCAGTGCTACTATAGGTACTATAGGTGCAAGGAAGATTAAATCTTAATGAAAACCATTTGTTTTTTATTTTTTTTTTAACAAAATCGAGCTGTGAATCAATGGTACTTAGATAAATAGGTTCTTACCATCAAGTCAAAAACAATGCTACAATTTATAGCAAAACGGACGCAAAAAGGCCACTAGTGGGACTATAGGGGCTAGCTTGAAATGAAATGATTAAACATCCAAAAACTAAAACACATTGAATGTCTGTGATCCGAACGAAATTTTAAGCATCCTTGAAAGAAATTGTAATTCGTGATAATTATTACAATTTCCAAAGACTGAAAATTTTAAAAGAAATTTAATGAATTTTATTCGAGTCTATACGAACAAACTGCTCTTGACATAATATTCTTTTTAATTTTTGATGAATTTCCAGCTGAGGAAGGGATTTTTTTCTGCATATAACCAATTCCAGTTGAGCATTATTTGCTGCCACACAAAATTACGTCCAATGAACGATAAAGCGGAAATGTTTTCTTATATGATAATCTTCTTCGAAGGGCTTCATTCCTGCAAACAAAAGTTGTTCTGTTATCTGTTTTTTTTTCTGGCTTTATGCTGCAACTATGGCATACCATGCTTCTTAGTTTGGTATTCGTATGAGTACTTCCACAGTTATTAACTGAGAGCGTTCTTTGGAATGCACTAATAAACTCTATACCCTGGAAAGACGAAAAAAAATCCAGCACGAGAAATTCTTCAACTGCTGGGTTCGAACCTTTCACTTTCAGCAAGTTCTTGCTGATTAGCGGTGCATTCACCATCAAGGCTATTTGGACCTCATTTCGCTTCATTTGTCACTCAAACTCTAATCCGTTCAAATCGTCATAATGGATTACGTGCCACTATTCATTCCTTCCAACGACTCATTTGCGGCAGAAAGTCAACTACTTCATCTACAGTGTTACCCTGCAATAGCAAAGTGCCGTAAGCTTCCCTCGCAGTGTTAATGAGACCCTAAATTAGAGCGTCAATGAGAGTTCCGGAGCCGGCTTTCGATTCCAACAAGCAGCAAGTGTACATTATTTAGGGGATTAGTGCTCACCACTTAGTCATGGCAGGTTTGACACATTTAGCAAATTATGTCGCATGTGGTACTTGTCAGCCCTTTTGGCACAGCATCTCTACGCAATCGTCGTCACCGTTATCGTGATTGTTCAGCGATGCCCGCTTACCATTATGGGCGATCAGGTGGTCAAAAAAAAAAAAAATAGATTGTTCTGATAGGATTTTTATTTTCATCATACGCTATGCCTTGAATATACGAGTAAGATCTTTTCTTGATACAGCATGCCAAAATTAGTTTTTACAAGAAAAATGAAGAATTCAGTGCAAATGTAAGGTATTTTTTTTCGATGGAATATACTACATTATCGTAATGTTTTGTACTGATTGTTATACATTTTTCCAAAGCTTATTCAACTAACTATCCCAGAAAAAAATGATGTAGACATTTTTTACTCTAGTGCAGGTAAATGTAAGGACTTCACTTAAAAATAAACTTTGAATTTAGTATCGAAAGTTTGCACATCGCAAACGTTTTTGTCCCATGCTAAAATGTGTTTCCAATAGTGGTGTTAGATTGAAACTGAAGAACTGCACTCATTTGCATTTTTTTTTTCGAATGATGATTTCAATAATTTTCCTTCAATAACAGCTAAAGCTTGCTTATGTTCTAATAGGTAAGGACTGTGACGAACTAAGCTAGAAAAATTCAAAGTCCTGTATATTTTTTCTTCAAATGTTATTGAAGTTAGAGTATATGAGTTACGGAGGACATCAACCCACACAAATTCGCAACGGTCATCAAGTTCGATAATCAACCAAAGGTATCATCCGGTCACATCGCATAAGTCCACATCACCACCAAAGTCCAACCCCAGGCGGAGCCACGGCAAGTGCACCAAACGACGACGTAGCAAATCGACCTAGCAACAGACGGACCCCGGACGACGGAAGTATGCAGAGTATGCAAACTGGACTATAAACGTAGGTCAGCAGAGTAGGGCAAGTGTAGGTTTCATTATAGCATTAATTAGACAATAAATTCATTCTTTGTTCAATCGTGGAAGTGATAAGTTTAATTCTTTTTTAAAAACTGATCTCCGATAGCCCAATACTTAACTGGCGCAGTCGTGCGGATCGTTTTTTTTTAGTAGTGAATAAAAGAGTTAACAGTGCGGAGATCTCACCGGAGGATTACCGAGGAGGACCCTGCAAGGACACCGAAACGAATAAAGGATCCCCGAAAGGACATCGGGAATAAATCGTGAGTAAAAACCATATAGATTAAGAAAAGTGATTTAAAGTGCAAAGTGATTAAGTGAATAAGTAGTGATAGTTCAAACAAATTTAACAATTTTACAATGCCACAAACCAGCGAAGAAGTGCTCGCCCATCAGGAGCAAATGATGGCTAATGCCGAGAAAATCGTGAAAACGTTACAAACCCCTCAAGGGATTAACATTCTACAGCCATTTGACGGCAATCCCGTTAAACTACACTCGTTCTTACGCAGTGTAGACAACATTATGCCTTTTATCGATGCTTTGGAAGCCACACCATATCATAATGTGTGGGTCCAAGCGATAAGAAATAAAATTATTGGTGACGCCGATACCGTTCTTGAGGTATATGGCACACCGCTTGATTGGAAAATTATTAAGGCTAATTTAATTTCTCACTATAACGATAAGAGAGATGCTACAACTCTTACACGGGAGTTGTTTTTGGCACACCAAACCTCTTCTATCGAAGACTTTTACGGGAGAGTGCAACATCTACTCTCCTTACTCGTCAACCACGCAAATATTGCCATCGACGATCCTACTGTGAGAACCGACCGAATTAAAACACACAGCGAGAACGCTCTGCAAGTATTTTTAGCCGGCTTGAAAGAGCCGATAGGTGGAAATATTAGAGCCCGTAGACCAGAAACGTTGAAATCAGCGTTTGACGCTTGCATAGAAGAACAAAACTTTTTAAATAAATCAGGGTTTACAAATAATATGCCACCAAAACACACAAGAAACCCGTTTTTACCTCCAGAAAAACCCAATCACGGGATTCCAAGAACATTTAATGGTAATCCTCTTCCTTTACCTCCACGGCAACAAAATTATTACGCTCCCAATCCATTCAGAAATCATACGTTCTTTAGGCCACATCCCCCACAAGAACAAAAACCTGTTCCCATGGAAGTAGATAAATCTATTAGAAGTGCGAACATAAATTACGCAAATAGACCACCAACCCGATTCCCACCGTTTAGACACCAACAACCGTTTCGACCTTTTGGAAACCCACCGATGGGGCCAAGACAGCCTTTTCCACCAATGCCACCTCGACCCTTTGGGAATCCAACCTTTGGGAATCAACCATTTCGACAAACTCAGGCTCCGAAATTTATTGTAGAAGAACTAACAAATCTTGAACATGATTATTCATATCATCCATATTTCCCTGAAGACTACTATTATGGCTATAACGGCTACGATTACAGTGACGATTATCCTGAATACCACGAATCGCAAGAGGTTCAACCAAATACATCAAAGGCCATATGCCAAAACGAAGAGAACTCGACCGACGAAATAAATTTTTCGAGGGATTCCGAAAACCCACAAGGCACATAGAGCCACACAATTTCATTCCATACGTTGAAGTTACAACAATTTTCGGAAAACTTAAGCTCCTTATCGACACAGGAGCGAACAAAAATTATTTAAACCCTCAACTAATAAAAGATAAAACTATAACCATTCATGAAACACCCTCTGTCGTGAAAAATGTTTCAGGTATGCATAAAATTAATCAATCCATATATTTCGCACCGTTTAAAGATAAACCACCAATCAAGTTCTTCCTCTTCAAATTCCATTCCTTTCTCGATGGATTGATAGGGTACGAATCGCTAACCCATCTACAAGCTAATATTATTACATCATCGAATTTACTACAATTCCCAGATGAAACGATCTCTATGAGAAGATTGTATCCGGAATCTTTTTCAATTAAAATTAACGCTCATGAACAAACGGTTATTGAGTTGCCAACAACCGCAGGAGACGGAGATTTTCTGGTAGAAAATAATTTTCCATTAACAGAAGATGTGGTTGTCATTCCTGGTCTTTATAAAGCAAAGGATAATAAAGCAAATATCATCGCCTTGAATACCTCTAGCTCTCCAGTTCAAATAAACCCAAACAGACCTCTTTTTGCGGAGGTGAATAATTTCGAACACAAATCTCAAATATTATCAGAGAATGGCAATAACAAGCACAAACTGAAAAAAAATCTTCGACTAGAACATTTGAACGAAGAAGAAAGGACAAAATTGTTAAAAATTATTGAAAAATATGGAAGCATTTTCCACCAGGAAAAACAACCTTTATCATTTACGAATGCAATTAAACATAATATCAAAACGAAGGATGAAAATCCAGTTTACTCCAAGTCCTACAGGTACCCATTCTGCCATAAGGAAGAAGTACAGAGGCAAATTTTAGATATGCTGGAACAAGGAATTATTAGGCATTCCAATAGTCCATGGTCATCACCTGTCTGGGTGGTGCCGAAAAAACTAGACGCGTCAGGAAAGCAAAAATGGAGGCTTGTCATCGACTACAGGAAGTTGAATGACAAGACTGTCGAAGATCGCTATCCAATACCTAATATATCGGATATATTAGATAAATTAGGTAGATGCATGTATTTTTCTACGTTGGATCTTGCATCAGGATTCCATCAGATAGAAGTTAATAGCCAAGACATTCCCAAAACTGCTTTCAGTGTCGAGCATGGACACTACGAGTTCGTGAGAATGCCTTTTGGTTTGAGAAATGCTCCATCAACCTTTCAAAGGGTTATGGACAATATATTAAGAGAACACATTGGTGTCAGATGTTTGGTATACATGGATGACATCATAGTATTCTCGACAAGTTTGCAGGAACATATAGAAAACCTTGCAAAAATGTTCGAATGTTTGCACAGATACAATATGAAAGTGCAACTTGATAAATGTGAGTTTCTTAAGAAAGAAGTAGGTTTCTTAGGACACATTATTACCCCAGAAGGCGTCAAGCCGAACCCAGCAAAAATCGAAGCTGTGCGGAATTGGCCCCTTCCCAAAACGGAAAAGGAGTTAAGAGGATTCCTTGGTGTGATAGGATATTACAGGAAGTTTATTAAGGATTTTGCGAGAATCGCAAAACCCCTAACAAACTGTTTCAGGAAAGGGGAGAGTATTCATCACACAAAGGAGTTCATAGAAGCCTTTCACAAATTTAAAAATATCTTGACAAGCAGCAGTATTTTACAATACCCAGATTTTACACAACAATTTATTGTCACCACGGACGCATCGAATCATGCTGTCGGTGCCGTCCTGTCACAAGGAATTGTTGGTAGCGATAAACCTGTCGCATATGCATCCAGAACTCTAACGAAATCCGAAGAGAAACTACCAGCAATAGAAAAAGAACTACTCGCAATACACTGGGGTTGTAAGTACTTTAGGCCATACATTTTTGGTAGAAAATTTGTGTTATACACTGATCATAAACCCTTGACGTATGGCCTGCACCTAAAAAACCCTAACGACAAAGTTTTAAAGTGGATGGTAGACCTCCGTGAATTTGATTTTGAGGTTAAATATAAACCCGGCAAACAGAATGTAGTCGCCGATGGTTTATCTCGGATACCTCACGAAATCAACGTTAACGAAGGCGGATCCGAAACTGACAGCGACGATAGCTCATCAGACATATCTGTACATTCTGCAAACACAGACGATAGCGAATATATTCCCATGACATTGAAGCCTATTAACTACTTTTCAAATCAGATCATTCTTAAAATAGGAGAATTCGACGACGACCAAATAGAAGAAGTATTTCCAAAAGTTTTTAGACGAACCATTACTAGGATGCATTTCGGAATGGGACTAATAACACGCATTTTTAAAGATTACTGCAACCCGTCAAAAATTAATTGTCTATATTGTCCCGAAGAACTCATCATGAGTTTACAGACAGTATACAAGAACCATTTCGGACATAATAAGAGTCTTAAAGTTACCTTTTCACAAAAAATGCTACAAGATCTGAAATTACCAGAAGACCAAAATCTTATCATTCGCAAAACACATGAATCTTCACATAGAGGAATTTGGGAAAATCATAAGCAAATATCGCGGAAATATTTTTTCCCAAGAATGAAAGTTAAAATCCGACAATTTGTCAAACTATGCGCAATCTGCAACAAAAATAAATACGAAAGAAAACCATATAAAATTAAACTGGGAGAGACTCCCATACCGAAACGACCACTCGAAATCATCCATTTAGATATTTTTATTGCGCAACCCGATATGTTTCTATCAATTGTCGACAAACTATCTCGATTTGGAATCATTATTCCAATTAAATCTAGAACAATCCAAGATGTCCGTAAAGCTATACTAAAATTCTTTAGCACGCACGGAAAACCAGAGCTGATTGTCTCGGACAATGAGCCCGCTATAAAATCAATAGAAGTAAGAGGGCTTATGGAGGATCTTGGCGTCCAAATGTACTTTACGCCAGCAAACCATAGCGAGACAAATGGAATAGTCGAAAGATTTCATTCGACTCTTGCAGAAATCTTCAGGTGTATAAAAGGTCGACATGAAGACCTTTCGCAAAAAGAAAAATTTTTGATTGCTTGTACACAATACAACGAAACTATACACTCGGCAACCAAACTCAAACCGAGAGAAATCTTCTTTGGTATTAAGGATCAAGATGTCAGACCTCTTGATATCAATGAAATAATCGAAAAAAGAAATAAGCTCTACGAAGAAGTAACTCTCGAATTGAGTAAAACACAAAAAGCGAATTTAGATCAAAGAAATAAACATCTGGAAAATGCCCCAAAATTACAAGAAAACGATCAAATCTACCACAAAGTACAAGGAATCAAAAATAAAACCAACGAAAAGTATTCTGAGGTACATGTTAAAAATGATAATACAAAGACATTCATTGATGACATGAACCGCAGACTACATAAAATGAAAATAAGAAGAATCCTAGATTAATACATTTCTCTATTTCAGGAAACCATGGGATCAACTACACTTGTGATGATTGGGATTCTATGTGTAGTCAGTACACAAACGCATACAATTTACATACAGGACCTATCAACGAACCCAGGACTATTGACGATCACATCTGGACGTTGTTTCATTATCAAAGGACAAGATAGACTGTATCATGAGATCGACCTCGACCAATACCAAAAACTACTGGATAACGTTGACACAATCATACAAGGACTCAGACATTTTGATGCTTTTCATGATCTCACCGTTTTACTTTCCAACAAATATAACAGTATCTTGAAACTTTTCAATAATCTTTTGCCCCATAGTAGAAACAAACGAGGAGCATTTAATCTCCTAGGCTCAAGTATTAAATTAATAACTGGAAATCTAGATGATAATGATCTTTTGCAAATTAATCACGAAATCTCAAATTTGAAAGTAAAAAGCAACAGTCTAATAGAACAAAACAATCTTCAGATTAGAATAAATAAAAAAATTGAAAATCAAGTTAATAAACTGACAAAAACATTTAACGATCAACAAACTTTGATAACTAGAGAGCTGATTAAAATCAAACAGGGGCTAAATAATAGAACAGGAATCAATAACATATCTTTTCTTATCCAGACTTTCAAAACAACCTACCAGCTAGATCAGATAGAAAAAGAATTAGAATCAATTTTCGAAACAACACACTTAGCAAACCTTAATGTAATTTCCAGAAATATCCTAGATAGATCAGAATTGTACCTTATTAGAGAAAAATTAGAACGATTTAACGTTTCCTTTCAAAACCTTGATCAAACATATGAGTTATTAGGGATTAGGTCAGTCTTCAAGGACCAAAAATTATATTTCATTATCTTCATTCCACAGTTAGAGTCCACAAACTTCAATCGCATCTTGATGGAGCCCATACCCGTCGACAGACGAATTATCACACTGCCATTTGCAACCGCACTTGTTGGAAATAACAAGACATTTCTAGTCAAAGAGGAATGTCACTCTATTGGACCAAATACGATGTGCAGCATGGACAAATTATTAGACATCTCCAAGGACAGATGTTTTTCCAAACTACTCAGGGGCTTACCAGGTAATTGCTCATTCACCAAATACAACAGAGATAACGGAAACATCAAAAGGCTCACTGAAAACTACATCGTGATAAAAAACGTACCACAAGTCAAAATGACTAACACCTGCAACCTCTCCAACAGAACCTTGAAAGGTACCCTTTTGATATATTTCGCAAACTGCTCAGTGACTCTCGACAATGTCACATACAGCAATACTGTTTATTACACCAAACCACAACAGACCATTATACCAATAGATGGAGTGAAAATAGATCAACACATTTTAGAGCCAAACATAACAATGGAGATGCTACAAGAATTACATCTCCACAACCGAAAACAGATATCAAGCCTCGAGCTAAAGAACATAACCCACACCTACACTAGTGTAGGTTTCGCAATTCTCAGTATAATTTCAGTAATAGCCACCACCGTTCTCATCTACATCAATATACCAAAACGAGCAATTGGAAGTTCAAACCAACTCTATCCTACACCAAGAAACATAAATGCAAGGAAGGAGTACACCTTTACCAATTCGGGACGAATCGGTCTCGAAGGGGGAGTAGTTACGGAGGACATCAACCCACACAAATTCGCAACGGTCATCAAGTTCGATAATCAACCAAAGGTATCATCCGGTCACATCGCATAAGTCCACATCACCACCAAAGTCCAACCCCAGGCGGAGCCACGGCAAGTGCACCAAACGACGACGTAGCAAATCGACCTAGCAACAGACGGACCCCGGACGACGGAAGTATGCAGAGTATGCAAACTGGACTATAAACGTAGGTCAGCAGAGTAGGGCAAGTGTAGGTTTCATTATAGCATTAATTAGACAATAAATTCATTCTTTGTTCAATCGTGGAAGTGATAAGTTTAATTCTTTTTTAAAAACTGATCTCCGATAGCCCAATACTTAACTTATGCTTCAAAATTGTTACTATGATTGAGAGCTACTTGTACTTAATATTCTAGTTTTGACTACACATCGTAAAAACCTCTGCCATGAGATTTTGACAGGTAAAATTCAACTTTCAACAACAATAAAATAAAAGCTTGCAAACTTTCATCAGCTTTACGATGATTAACCTTTCCGTAATCCATGTCAATGTGTCAAAAATGTGGAATAATAGTGACATCCATGTTATAAACATAATAAAAATAAAATAAAATAAAATAATTTTTTTCCAACGAAAAAAAAAACCTGATTACAAATTGGTAATTAGTAATAAAACTCATTATTTTACTAGTAGCCCATATTAAAAATTTGTCTCATCAAGTCGTATTGCAAAATTCATAAATATAAAATAAGACGGCAACAACAAATTTTTGACCGCCATATTATGGAAATCGCCCATAGTGCACGCCAAGCACCAAGTGCCCGCTGCGAGTGTGGCATTACTCCGTTGGCACAAATGATTCAAATGAGTGTAGTACTTAAACGTGTTCCCTTCCATTCATGTATTACTTTTGTCGGGCACAATTTGGAGCACAAATTGGGATGGGCGAATATGAACGAAGAGGGGGAATGCTCACTGATGTTGAGCTGCTGAAGTATACAGGGTTGGATTTTTACGTAAAAATGAGGCTTTTACGCATCGAAAAAGCCAAGCTTAAATGTCTTATATATGAAGCTGAAGGGAACGACTTTTACACGATTTGAGGTCGTTCATCCACGTGGACAACTTAGATGGAGGCATGTAGTTGGTTCAAAATAGACCACGCTAGTTCATTCTCCCAACCTAGATTTTTTGGAACATCCGTTGCAGAAACGAAACCTCTGCCCACTCTGACTACGTCACGTATCCTTTCCCATGTGGACACAAGTGGGATTTGAATCATCCGTTTAAAGTGCGAATTCTAGTTCACACAACCATTTGATTGACCCGTCACGTACTTGGATTATTTTAAAATACCATCCCACGCTTTTTATGAGTACATTTATTTCAAGGATACGGTTTCAATTTCAGATATCGTCATGAATTCCGGAGCTCCATAAAAAAAAAAAGCGTGACAACCCTCGTCGCCGTCACTATTTCATTTCCGGACCCTCTTCACAATAGCACTTGGGGTTGAAAAAAAATCCACCTGAAATGAAAATGTTGAAAAAATGTTTCCAAGTTAGGATACGGGCACAAAAACGCGTGCACCGGAATTCACTCGCTCAAATGGCCCACGGAACCTACCAGGCAGCAAGCACCTGTCCATTATCAATCCAAACGAAACAGCGGATTTTCTGCTTTTCAAACGTGAAAAAAAGTTCACTGCCGTGCTATTTACTCCAAATATTCTGTATCTGTGGACTCCCTGATAATGGAATACCGCAATGCAAACAGCCGCTTTTGTCAGTGCTCATTCAATAGGACCAGATGCTTTTCAGATTTAATGAAATAAAAAATAGCACAAAAATGAGAGCTTACATTGCTTTCTGCTTTGAAAACTGATCTATGGTCGCTTTAATGTGTAATTTTGATTAAGTAATAGTAAAAGCGGCGGTTGCAACAATATTGTTTGATACCATCATGATTATGGAATTCTTTTTACATCGAATAGGTTCAGCAAGAAAAAACGGATGTTTATTGTATTATGCCTTTTCCTTTCCTTTATTTTGAAATGTGCTCGGTGTTATATGAATCTTCAAGATGTATGTCATACAACACCATTTTCACTAAGAATCAATAATCCTTTGACGGTAATTTAATCTCATCTAAACCCAAGACATCATGCATCTGTTTTATTTGCTTCAGAGTTAAACACATAGAAAAAAAATAACATAATAAGCGTGTGCTAGAATAAGGGCGTAAGTCGCATGATCGATTTCTCTTCATCGATCCTCTCTTCTGTTAATAAAGGTGACAAGATGCGAGTTTGTTAGCATTTTTTCACTTCAGGCCGCTAGACAGCGATGCAATCTTGCGTCCTGAGGTGAAAAAATGCTGACAAACTCGCATATTGTCACCTTTATTTACAGAAGAGAGGATCGATGAATACAAATCGATCATGCGACTTACGCCCTTATTCTAGTACACGCTTGATATGATCATCGTCGTATATTCCTGGCTACCGCGTACAATTACTTTATTGGCTGACGTATTACAGGTATTGAGCAATATTTCTTCCTTTCCCTGCTGGATATTTTACCTATTTTTTCTTTTAACATTCACAACGAGAAACCAGTTCACAGGAAGAATTAGCGTTTATTTGATAGAGCGTTCATTTGCAGAACCTAAACCGGTTATGTACACCATAGATGATCCTATTCGAAATTGCAACATGTTTTTCATTTAAGCATGAGTAGCCCGTCATTAAAACTTGCAGTTTTAAAGTGATTATAGTCAGTCCTCTGGAAAACATAGACTCGAAAAAGCATCACTTTATTTAGGCTTTGCGTTCCGGGACGGAGTGGTGTTAACGCCTCTCACGCCGAGGACCTGGGATCGAATCCCATCCCCGAGAGAGTCACTTGTGCCATTAGGTTTATATTGACGATTTTCTTCGGAAGAAACTTCAGATAAACTAGCCCAGGGTTAAACATGTAGTTAATAAAGATAAAAAAATATAATAACTTTGCGCTATTCACGTGTTCAAAGTAGTGCTATTTCCACCTTCCAATAATGTCCAAGCATACAGAATCTACAGAATCTGCCTCATACGATAGAGCGATTGAAATTTTGAGAAAAAAAAATAAAATAATAATTTCATATTCCATTACTTTTTTTATAATCCTAATGATATAAATAGAGTTCCGCCAAATGTTCCCCCATTAAGGTTCATTCACGAATTTCATGCAAAAATGATAATTAAATACAATCTCTGCACACTTTCTGCATGAAATCTTGGACTCACAATGAGCAGTCCAATATACGGCAACCCAAAACACTGTGTAGTTCCAGATAGATTTAAGCAACAATTATTCCACAATTACTCACGAATTTCGGCAGTTATCCCTAAAATAGATTTTCAAAGTACGCCTTGAAAGAATTCGTCAGAATTTCTCCCAGAAAATGTCTATGAATTCCATTAGAGATTTCTCTTGGATTTTTTTTAGTTTTCCCTCCGGTTATGTATTGTTTGAAATGTTAAACTTTAAAAACACATGAATTTCATTATAAAATTCGTTGCAAAGATTCCTTTGTAAACCAATCCAAAGATTTTTTTAATAATTATTATCAGACCTCCACTAATGATACATTCAATTTCTTAATAAGTTCCTTTGAATATTACCTCTTCAATTTCATCAATAATCATTGTCGCTATACCCTTAGGGATTGTTTCAGGAATACATTCTTCTTTATTTAGAAGTTAATTATAAATAACTTCAATATTTTCTTCTTCTTTCAAGAATTCTTCCTTCGATATTCTTGGAAAAAAATCTCTTTTGATTCATAATAAATTACATCTAAAATTTTCTCCATATGACCTTTCAGGGATATATTTGAAAAAAAAAAGCATCTTCTATTACTTTTCCTGGAATTCTTTCTGGCATATTTTTATTTCAAAATTAGCACCAACTTTTTAAATATTACTCTTGATTGAGATGTATAGATCACCATGAGTTCTAAAAGTGTCCATATAACGATTCTCAGCGGAATTCTTTAGAAACTACCAAAAGTTATTTCTTTTAGAGCTCTTTATAGAATTGTTTTGAGCAAAACTCAAATGATTCCTTAAGAGTTTTATCCAGAATTTTGTACATAAATATTCCCAAGAATGTCTTGAAAGTCCATCTAGGAGAATAGTCAGTAATTCCTTTTAAAACTACTTCAGATATCTTTCACGAAGGATTTATCCAGGTTTTTAGCTAATAGAATCCTTTTCAGAAATCAATGGAATTCTACAAGTAATATGTTGAAAAATTTCCTTTGGATTCTGCAGTTTATTTTTTTGTAGTATTCTTTGAGATATTCAATGATTTATTATAATTGTAAAACTAATAACCAATAGAAGCATTGGAAGAAATCCTGCACAATTCTTTTAACTTTTTTGATGTATCTTCGGAAGGATTCCTGTTTAAATTCTTGAAAGATTTCTGAGAAAAAATCCTGGAGAAAATAACAACACTTTAGGTCATATGTTCCCAAACTTTTCGAATGCACGACCCACCTAGCGATCAGGCATATTTTCCGCGACCCACCGGGAGAGAAGAAATGATTTTTGTGATTTTTTCACACTTAAGTCATTAATTTTCATTCATTTTACTCAAGTCATTAATTTTCATTCAAGTCATGTTTTTAAACAGCTTCAAATATAATGCAAATTATGTACCACAACTTTGAACACACAAATTTCACGAAGGATTAAACCACAGTGCAATTTTTAATTCAGTCTAGTGCACAAGCAGAAATCTTAAAATAAGAGGATCAATCTTATGCATTCATTACTTATTCAGTTAAGTACCCTTCTTGGAAACTGCTTTATGCGAAACGTCCATTATGCCAATCGTGCTTATGCAAAACGTGTTTATGCGAAATGAGTCACCCAGTCGGCTATTATGGCGGCCTTAGTTGGATTTCAAAATGTATCAACTTTCATAAGTTTGTAATAATTTTCAAGGGATAGAGGAATTTCAGAGAAAAAAATGAATGTAGCTTAACAACTTTTGTTTGTTCTTCACTTGACTTAACTTAACTTGACTTTGTATAAGTTATCATTAGTATAATATTAATATTAAAATTTTAGCACGCAGAATGCTGACAGTCTATTGAAATCCGTTGAAATTACAACTTTTGTGATGACTTTATTGAATAATTAAGTAATATTCTCAGGTTGGGAAAAGTAAGCTGAATCTTAAGATAAACCACCATGATTTTGCTGATGTTTTATATGAATGAAAGTCATTAGCAGTGGGTGGTTTTATGTTTAGAAGTTAAGGGGTCTTCGTAAATCAAAGTAAAGTTTTCGAAAGCCAGAAACTCGAATGTTCCAGCTGTAAATCACCCCAAGTGAAACAACAAATTTATATTCTCAATAAAAGAGAGGCCCACAGACAAAACGGTGTAAGTGACATTTTGATAGGTTAGGAGTTAAATAAACTAAGAAAATCTAAGAAAAGTCGAGTCTAGTACACGACACACAATGGGGCAGATCGCTGTTTTCGACGGCCAAAACCTCTAGTACTCTAGTTATGCACACTAGAGGTTTGGTGTCTTCGACAAAGTGTTTTGGAATAACTTGTACTATATTTTGACATATTCAGATTTGATCTAGATAAGTGAAACGCTTCATGAGTTATCCTGGATTTTGTAAATCACTATTTCTAGACTGTTTTTATCAACATCAACATAATTAAATCTGAAAATTTTGCTAGTAAATGATGTAAATTTACTTTGTTATAGTTAAGCTTCTGATACATGATGACAAAATATTTTTTAACATTTTTTTTGTATGAAAAAATGGTCAAAATCGATTTTTTTGACTGTTTTTACTAAATTGTCATATATCGAAATCCACGTCAATGATAGAGTGTAAGTGTCTTCCAAAGAAATGTCAAAAATGCCTCAATGAACAGCTTTGCAGAAGAAAGTTTTATGCTAGGACGCTCCTATTAAAAGATAAAACTGATCTAGATCAGTTTTCACTTATCTAGATCAAATCTGAATGTGTCAAAATATAGTACACGTTATTCCAAAACACTTTGTCGAAGACACCAAACCTCTAGTGTGCATAACTAGAGTACTAGAGGTTTTGGCCGTCGAAAACAGCGATCTGCCCCAGTGTGCGACACTGAAGACGGCCTTATAGTTGAGGTCGAAATCGCGTATCTGTCAAAGGATACAAACTCTAGTGGAATTAAATAGTATAGTACTAAATTCGATTTTTTCATAAGAAAATCTACTTTTTTCGTCATTCGTTTGGCAACAATGATGACTTTTCAGCTTGTATTTCAAAGTGATAAAACTCAATCTTGATAGTTTATATTGACTTGGAAAAGTATCACTGTACGCGCTAACATGCATAAAGTATGCTGATACTTTTTCAGCTGTGTCAGTGCTAAACCAATTGATTTTCTTAGATTCGAAGTCATGAGATGAATTAGCAACAATCATCAACGACTCGTACAAATTTCAATGATGGCCTACATCGCCTTAATCCAATTGCAAAATATATGTGATGTTTAGCTTTTCGGTAGTTGTTAAACTTCCACTCGGCTGGTTAGCCGTAAACCACGATTCTTAATTAAAAACAAGTACTTCCAGGTCTATTTTCTCGAACCTAGGCTCTTGTCACTTACAGCCTTTTGCTCCTAACACCTTCAAATCAATTGACCTAATGGCTCAAATATCTTTATAAATAAAAATGGAATGGTGTTTGTATGTCACGAAATAACTTACGAACGGGTCAGCAGATCTGTATGATTCTTTCTTCGTTTTGTTTGTCACGGGTTCCGACGTGTTTGTGTGTATAAAAATTTCAGGATATGCACCGGGAAAGTCGAAAAAACGAGAGTGAACGAAACTGTCATTTTGTATGGGACAAACCACAGCGTTTTTCAGCAGCCTACTTGATGGCAAGACGAAGTTTGCCGGGACCACTAGTATCAAATAAATGAATAAGAGCAGTATCATATGATATTCTAGAAAGCATTTAAAAGCGAAGAAAATTAATGATGATAAAAATTTTCTCGGGACCCACCAGAGACCAGCTCACGACCCCCCTGGGCATCGCGACCCACAGTTTGGGAAACTATACTTTAGGTACTTCGGGTTAATTTCTTGAAAGTTTTGGAAATTTTTAAATTTGGAGAATTTCTATAAGATTTATGAATTTGTGTCAAACTTTTCAAGAATTCCTTTAAAAAAACACAAGGGTGAATTTCTAGAATTCTTGAGAAAATCTCTGTTGGAATCTCTGAAAAATATAAGGAGTGTTAGGAATTCTTAAGGTTGGAACCACTATTGTTCCTACCTAGGCTTTGTCCTGGGACTCAGGGTCGTTTACGCGATATCGAAGGAATTGGAGGCGGAACGACTTCCCTTGAAGAACAAAGCAAGGTGGACCGACCAACAAAAGAGAGAGAAAGCAGGGCTTGCGATTTGAAATGATAGGCGACAAGTAAAAAGTTTAACTTTACATCATTCTATTATTAATTTCAATTATAGCAAGGAAGCGGGGGGGAGTAACTCAAGGAAAAGAAAGCAAAGGAAAAGACTTTACTTACATACCGTTTGCTGTGGGCACTCTAACAGCTAGCAGGAAGTCGGCTTCCCTCGACTGTCCGGGATCGGAATCGTCGGGACCCCATCGGTATGCTCTTCCATCCTTCTTGACAACGTTTGGTGGTGAGTGGGTGATGCCTTACATGTCGGCGGGGAACCGTCTCGGGATTCTCTGGCTCTTCTCTCCTGGCCGTTCCCACGACTGTCGTGAATCCGGAACTGCTGTCTCGGGATGAGATAAGGGGTGGCGGGCTGCTATCGTCTGGCCGACCGATAATGGGGCGACGGGATGGCACAATGGCGATGATTCCGTTCACTCACTGAAAGTCACAATCGGGACCTTTTCACACTTTCACTCGACTTAACTATCCGTTCACTATCGGAGTAAAAAGAAAATAATTAAAGTCGCGCACAACTGACGGTGACTGTTTGCGTTCACCTAATAGAGGCCGATTCTGGGATGACCGGCAGTTTTATCTCCCTCTCGGTGCACCGTGACAGTCAGCTGTTCGCTCGATGACATTGACGGTTGGTAGCGAGTGGTAGCGGAGTAGGGATGTTTAGGATGGGAAAACGGGGGTTTAAATTCCATATTATTTGTTTTGTTCCGTTGAGTTTATTTAATTCAGTTCAAATTCAATTCCAATTCATTCGTTTAATTTAATGTGTCTTCAATTCTATAAATATTAATTCAAATTACGATAAGCCCTAATAATAATGAGAATAATAAGAATAAAAACTATTTACAATGATAGATTATATACAAAAAAAAGTAACCTTTTTTTGGGAGGTTACAGGAGAAATGCAGAAATTGAAAGAGATCTTATTTATGTGATACCTAAAGTAGTTCCTAGAATAATACGAGAAGGAATGCTTGGAAAGATATACAAAGCAAAATCCAATTCGAATTTTGCAAACCTCCTTGAAGAAGTTCAATTAGCATTTGTGCTGAAATTGCTAGGTTAATATCTTAAAATTATTCAAGGCAAATAACCGGAAAAAATCTTGGAGTAATTTCTTGAAGAATCTCTGCCTAAGGGAATACTTAGAGATGTTTTCATTGAATTACCTGATTTGATGTTAGCTGTGCAGTAACTACAAAAGCGAAATAAAATTTCTGGAACGGGGGACGGACCTGGCGTAGTGGTTAGAACTCGCGCCTTTCAGGCTGAGGACCTGAGATTGAATCTCATCCGCAAGAGAGTCACTTATGACATTAAGGATATATTGGTAAAGCCGTTGTTCCTGAGATGAACTAGCCTAGGGCTTGGAATCTCGTTGTGAAATAAATAAAAACTGGAAGATTACCTAAAAGTGTTCTTGGGAGAGTTCTCATAGGTTTCTCAGAACAAGCTTTTTGATTAATACAGGTTACATTTCATCGAGGATTCCCAAAGTTGAGATATTACTGAAAATATTCGAAGAAAAAAAATGAACGGGCGAATTTAACAAGGGACAGCAAAAAATATTATTGAGATGATTCTTAAGAAATATAATTTATAATGCGTTATTATGGATGAGATTTACGATCAAATTGGAATGGAAATATATGACGAAAAATCTTAAAAAATATGAAAACAATTTCTGAAGGTGTAATTCTAGAGTTATACATGGAGAAACCTTTACAAACTTCCCAGTATGTTATTTGCTAGAATTAGTTCCTTGAATAAAAAAAAAGTTTTTTCACGATTTTACAGATGAATTCTTGAAGGGGTCTTGAGAGAATTTTATCTACAGATTTTCATTTTTCGGATGAAATGAAGGATAAACTTCTGGCAAAAAATGAGAGGCAGACAAATATCTTGAGATATTGCTGAGGACTCGCTGGAAAAATTTCAGCTACTCCTAGAAAATATTTTGAGAATAAGGTATTGAATAAATTTCTTGAAGAATACAGTCATCCCTCCATGAGTCAATGTTCCATTACTCGATATCGACTCATGGAACCATACTTAAAACATAAAATCATGGTTACTATGATGGTCCCTTCAAACAGCTTTCCAAAGAATAGCTGTTCCATGACTCGATATTTCCATGAGTCGATGATCCCTTTAATATCGACTCATGGAGGTTTGATTGTATGAAGAAAAATGTAAAGTGGAAACTAAGCAGGAATTCTTGGCGAATATATGAAGTTATGCTTTATTGGATTCCTTGACAATTTCGTCGTAAAATTCATTGCAAGATAGCTTAACAGATGCTTGGCAAAAGCTTGTTAGTTTCACAACAGATTTTTAGTAGATTCCTCACATGATCCATTGTTCAATGTTGATGAAAACTTCATATGATTTTTGAAAAGACCTTTAAATTAGACTTCTTGATTTTAAGTTGCACTCCAAGAAGTGTTCAAAATGTTTATCATGACGCAATTTTACATAAATATGCACGATAGAAAAAAAAAATCAAACAAAATATTCATCTTTGTGGCTAATTGATTTTGATGTTTTTTTTTCGCCATCCAGCGGCTCAGGATGACAAAAAATTCTGCTCTAGATTTCAGTATTAATCAATTTTCAACTTTAGTTATCTTGATGATTTTTAACTTGGAAACAATTTTTGTCGCTACATGTCGCGGCTATTCAAACAGTACACATTGAAAACGCATCCTTCGATCTCGCGAAAAAGATTCAATTTATTTGCAGAAAAATGCTGGTTTTCGAATTAAAGCATTAAGAAAAAAAAATTACACGTGTTTGGCGATATTTTTAACCCGGCCTGAGTGAAAGCAAAATTTCTTAAACCCTCACAGCTCAGCGAATTCTTAATGGATTCAAATGATTTTTTGTCAGTATACTGGCATACATATCTAGTTTCTAGAAGTGGACAGAGGAACGCGGAAATATTCATGTGGTCAGTTATTCCGGTGGATCACTGGGTCAGGTCGGGTGAGAAGGGTATTGTGCGTTTGTGCCGCTGGAGGTAGGCAAATTTCAAGGCACAGATAATTTCCGGAATCGGTTATAATGTGGCCACTACATGACGGAATTTTAAGAAAATTGTATCAGTGTAAACCTTGTGAGAAACGATTGAATTGGATAACTATGAGTTTTGCATTTGATTAATCCTACAAATGGCCATTTTCGGGCCCCGGGACGCCTCAAACTTTCGATAAAGTGGCCAATTTGTATCTGAACATCCGTGCCACCCAACTAACATAGCTAGCTGTATAAAAGTTTAAAATTCACGATTCATACATCTTCGGTTGTATTTTTCTAGCATTATTGGCTCAATATACACTTGTACAGCTGAAAAAGCGCAAAAAATGGCGGCTTATATAACATCTTATAGATGTCTCGCAATGAATTTAAAGATGTAGTTAATGTGTTCATAAGTCGATTTATAGACGTATTTCAAACATCATAGAAGTAACGTTTGCATTTACAACCCAGGTAGTTATAATTGGGTGTTTTATCCACAAATTAATTCTTACAAAAGACATGCATATAACAATCACTTAAATATGCTGAAATCCAGCTACATGCTAGTGATATAACTTGGTAAAAACATTTATATTACAGCAATATGCAAAAGTTGAAATTAGGCTATTTGCAAGTTATCGAACTTTTAGAAAACATTTATATTACAAACTACTCATGGGTATATCCAGCTGCATGTGAAGTATAGTTAATTAAAAACAATTAAAAGAAAAAATATCTTCGAAATATATATGGCCTCTACAACCCGAAAAAAAAATCCAAATGATGAAGTCAATGATCGTCAATTATAAGTCAAACTATAAAAATCAGTTTGATTTGTTTTTATATTCAACAAATGTGTTGAGTCATGTTTTCAATGCGATTCAAGATACATGGCGCAATTTTTCATTTCACTCTCCAATAATTCGTGCGCTACATAGATGGCGTACGAATTATTGGAGAGTGAAATGAAAAGTGAAATGGAAAATGAAATACGAAACCATTCAAATTGCAGTTTTCTTAAACATTTGTTTTGATAGACAAAACAAACCAATATGGCACAGAGCTTACTGTGCCGTCGAATAATATTTAGACAGTTTATATTTCCAACACATACTTGTATTGAAAATCCAAAATGATGTGGATACTGATTAAATTTATGATAATAAATTAAAATTCTACTGGTCACATTGATTTCACCTAATACTTTTTCAATTTGGAAATGTTCATGTTTAAATCAACTAACCATTCATATCTTCGATCTCAAAGTTTACTTAATGTATTGCTTTCTTGCTTTCGCAGATTCATATTTATGATCGGTACTTTAAAATGCATTCTTTGTTTCTTCTGCATGCAAATCCTGCTATGATGAAGAAATGTGTTATTATTACGTTTAATTTATGTTTTGACGACAGCTTAATAACATGTTTGCAAATATACTTACAATTTACTTCAGTAATACATTATAAGAGCATATTTACAACATACTCTCAAATGAGTTATTGTGTGTTTCCATAGTCATTATAACACTAAAATAACTTAATTAAAGCTTCTTTTCTAGAAAATCAAAATCAATCAAAACGTCAAAATATTGTTTGTTTGTAAACATTCCGTTGATAATGAAGAACTTTATCATCGCGATAGTTAATAATTTGTTGATTAAACTTAAAATAAGAACTTCAAGCTTATAATAAGAGCTTCAAACATATAATAAGAGCTCCACAAATCACAAATCGGATCCGAAAACATTGTATACACCGAAATTTTCGCGTCATTCAGAAAAAAAAGGCGTTCAATTAAATTTAACGGGAGTATGGCGAACCGCTGTAAAGGAAATAGGACGTCTTGATACGGCAACAGATCGAAGTTATAGAAGTTCTATTGCGGAACTCGAACGAAACAGCCTGAAGTAACGTCAAGAGCAACACGCCTATTGATTGAATTCCGAGGCCTCTGAATGCTGGTCGTTGAGCAACAGTCACCAATGTAGAACTCCATATAGTTTTCAGCTCCCGCAGAACATTCCGATGAAACACCAGCAGACTTAAGAATGCTTAAAAATGGAGCACAATCTTTGCTATTGTGTGACAGAACTTCACAATTCTGGAAGTAAACGCTGGTAAATAGGAGCGGTTAGAAATTGTTTGAGTTGACGTTGACATTTGTGTGAAACCCATTTTAAAATACATTTTTGGAGCTTACTTTTGATCAATGTCATCAAGTGAGAATTACCCAACTAACATTTAGTGCAAATGTAAACATTCTCTAGGCCTTCTTTATACGGCTTTATGGTGAGTAAAGGTGCTGTACATACGAACGAAAGCTTCTATGCGATCCTTTTACCAACAAATCTGGCGAATCTATTCAGCTACTTTTAAGCTGTGTTGGCAGCTCTTATTCATATCGATCATTGCTCTATCTCGACAGTTATACGACAAGTAGCTGTGTAACATCTTCGGAAGGCGCTTTCTCAACCATTTTGCAATTGTTGAATAATTATTATACAGCTTCGCTGTATTATCGATTAAATATTATTTTCAAGCTCTCATATCGGAACTCATATCATAAGTATCTGAATTTAATGTTCCCAACGTTACCTGCCACCGCTTGGAATCGAACTCACGATCTCTGCATCCACAAGTCTCGACGCTGTCCTTGTTGCCACCACAGTCTATATCGAAAGGCAAAGAAAACACACCGTTTTGTTCTACATCGAAAACGGTTCAAACAATATTTTATAATGATCGTAAAAGATGCCATAGCCACGCTTACACCACTTCATCAGGCTGTAAAAGGGTGCGAAACGTCAAATGCAATGTTTACATCCAACAAGCTGAGTAAATGCGCCACAAGTTGTTGTTTTACAGCATACTGCTGTATGCTCGCTGTATAACTAACGACAAAGCGCTTCTTAAATATATATTGAGCAGCATAACAAATCATATTGTATAGAAGCAGCCGGATTGATAATGGCGAGTTTTATTCCACATCATTAGGTCGCTATCCTTTAAGGTGTTGAGTTACAGCTTAGTGAAAGCTGCAAAAGCGATAACTGACGAAATTTATTCAGCTAAGATTTGTAGCTGCAAAACGTTTGCCTTACAGCTGTATTAACGCTAATCGTTCTATTTTTGACAGCTTTCATTTTTTGCTGCGTTCGCTGCTTCAAGTCAACTGTTATACAGCATAAAGCAAATAATCTTGGCTTATAGCGCTAAAATTGTTAGTTGGGTAAGTCCTTATGAAGTTATCTAGATGTACATGGAGCTTTAATATTACCTAGACAATTCGTTACTCTTCTAATAAATGTTTGGTCAAATTATGTTTTCTGTAAACTTTTCAATAGCTTTAATATTACTCAAGTAGTTATAAATTCCACCAATAAAGCTGTTATATAACATACTTTCTCTGGCAACTTTTAGAAACTATATATGTGGGTCAGTGAACTGACGAACAATCATTTGAATCTGCTAAGAACTCTCTGAGCGGTGAGGGTTTCAGTATTTTTGCTTTCACTCAGGCCTATACGGGTTAAAAATAAATTCCTTCAATGAATATTTTTCTACTCTTCATACATGTGTTGATCAAACAGAATTTTTTTTCAAACTGGAGTGCACATTTATGGGTAGAGATAGACTTCGGCTAAAGCAACGAATAGGCGTTTTGCCCCCCATGGGAACGTTTTGGCCATATTTCCCCAAAAAGCAGACGGCCACTGCACACCTTCACCTTAACACCTGTGGCGCAAAATCATCTCACCACCGCAAAGTCTGGATTAGATGCTGAGCGCGTCGAAGATGGAGTGCTTTTGCCCACCATAGTCTCCATGATCCAAAGACAACACACTAAGCTGATTCGGTTTTATTACCATTGAAGGCATAGATATCTGCACCTTCTGCTTGTCGGCAGAGCTGAACGATGAAAATTTATCTAGTCAGTGGCAGTCTCGAGCTCTCGGATGGGTACAGTCAGGTCTTCTATTAACGGCCGCCCACCGCATTTCACTACAGTGGTCCAATTGATTCGATTGCATAGAAGTATCCTGTCCAAATTGGGTGTATTGGAGTTAAAATCATAAAGTTTTCTTTTTCTTTTCGAATCGATATGTATGAATAAATGATTGTAGTTCTAATATGTGAATGTGTTCTACTAAACACGAAATGTACTGTGTTTAAGCCACAGACAAAAATTAGCTTCATCCGATTGAAAACAGATGAGAAATTGCGGTGGGAAGAAAATGGGTGGCAGCGTCTCATAGGAGACCTGACTGTAATCGTCTGTCCGTCTGTGTTTGGATTTTAGGGAGTTTATTATTGTTATCGAAATTGAGGCAGCTTTGGTCCCCCGTGGATGCTGGTGGATACCGTGAATTCCGAGGGTACGCTTCTCGGCATTAACAGTTGGTTGTTTGGTGGTTTGCGGATGGGTAATTTTAGACACCAGAAGTGTGTTTTCGGTAAACAAAACTCGAAGATGGGTGTTTTTTCTAATTTCAATTTGAATCGAGAGTATGGCTTTGTGAGATTCAGGTGCTTGCTAACGGGGTGGGTGTAATCAGGATTTCCATCAAAGGGATAATAAAAAATGACACTTTTTAATACCTTTCGCTTTTTTCGAAACTAAGTGCCCACTTGGAGTTTCCGTCGTTTAACAATATTGTATATTATTTGTCAGAAGGTTTCTGAAGAAAAACTTTCAATTTAGTTTTTAAGGACGTTTGAGAGAGGTTTTAACTTGAATCGTGCTAGTTTTGATGTAATGTTGATTGTTTGTCAAAGGAAACAAAATCTAGTAAAAAATGGTATAGTACTAAATTCCTTTTTCATTTACTTACAGAATTTCGGAATGAAATACATCTATGCTCCTAAACGGTACAACTGAACTGGCACAACAAACTGGCACTTTGCACAAAGA
The DNA here is from genome assembly GCF_002204515.2 of Aedes aegypti. Taxonomy (NCBI): domain Eukaryota; kingdom Metazoa; phylum Arthropoda; class Insecta; order Diptera; family Culicidae; genus Aedes; species Aedes aegypti. Next base: position 79,363,818 of record NC_035107.1, read on the forward strand.
ATTTGTTCAAGAATTCATCAATGAATCACTAAACACATGTTTAACAAATACTTAATGGTGTTTTTTTTACATTTTTTCAGGAACCGTATCCGGAATTCCTCTACAAATTATTTTTGCGATACCGCTGGGTATTTTTTTTTTTTGAAAAAATATAGAAATTATTTCAAGAACATCTTATAAAATATCATATAACCCTTGCCCTTAGTATTCTCAGAATATTCAACTCCATGAATTCTTCTTCGAACTACATTTCTGAGGATTCTTAGAATCCCATAACCTAAATGAGAGCTCAAGAAGTGGTACCCACTTTAATATTTGCACGCTGGTATAAGGACGTCGAAATGTCAAAAGAGTTGTAACCCAAATCTGTAATTGATATTGTATCGAAGTGAAACAAAGATGACATACATCCAGAGTGGCAACAAGGGAAATGGAAATTACTTTTTTTGATCCAACTTCAGAATTAGATTTACGCCACTCATATCAGAGATTATATAGTCAATCTATGTTATTTCAAGCATACATTATTTTTTAGGTGAATGGAAGAATTTTGGGAAACAGAAGCTTTTTCACGTTATGAAGTATGAACTATTCTGACAGGAAATTATGTTAAAAAAATACCAAATTATGTGATTATGAAATATGAATATCGGTGAGAATGATAGAAAACATTTACATGGTATAAAAAATGTGTTTTTTGTCTTAAGACATTGCTTTCTTATATTATCAAACGTTCATCGAACTTAATGTCTGCATTCTTTGCAGCAACTGGTCTACTGCTGAATCATATGGTTTATGTTTACTATTGCACAATGCCATATCTAGGAAGACAAAAATTATTGCGCCTAAACCGTCAATTTTAAATATATATGGTGTCTTCGGCAAAGTTTCTCCATATTTTTCAGACATTTTTTTCAGTGACGTGAAATTAGGGTTGCCCGCATAGATAGCGAGATCAGAATATAAACTTTTTAGTTGACGCATTTAGGCCTATACAATGTTCTACAATGTTTTAGAACAACTGATTTGAAGTAACTTTGCCGAAGAACCCAAATTTCTATCTCTTAGGGTCCGCAAGTTATGATTTTTTTTAAACAAATAAGTTAGAGTGATACTGAAAAATCATTTTTTTTCTTGATAAATTTTAATACGATAATTTCTCGCAAAGCTTTCTTCTGAGCCCTTCTAGAACTTTTGATTGCGCAACATTTTACCAAAGAAACTACTGTTCTATCTCTTATGGTTACGAACCGTCCTCACAGTTTTATCACGATTAACAGAGAAAGAGATAATCTTTCTAATGGCGACAAAATATTGAGAATCCGTTTGCGCCTTTCAAAGATATCAGCATTTGAAAAAAAAATAAACATTTTTTTCGAAAAAAATATCCGACAACTCTGTAACTATCTATATAAATAAAAATGGAATGGTGTTTGTATGTTACAAAATGGCTTGAGAACGGTTCAACGGATTTTCACAATTCTTTTACTGTTGTATTTGCCCAGGGTTCCGACGTGTTCTTGCGTAGAAAAAGTTTAGGAAAGTCTTCGGAATAGTCGTGCAAACGGGAGAAAACTTATGTATCATTTTGTATGGGAGATTGCTTGTCATTTTCCGACAGCCTACTTGAGGGCAAGATGAAGTTTGCCGGGACCACTAGTAAGAGATAAAACAGTAGCAAAAAGTTACGCAATCGAAAGTTCTAAAAGTGCTCGGTACAAAGTTTTCTCGAGAAATTATCGTATAAGATGTTATTAAACAATCAGTACCATCCTAACTTATTTGTTTAAAAAATATATAACTCGCGAACCATAAGAAATAGAAATTCGGGTTCGTCGGCAAAGTTACTCCAAATCAGTTATTCTAAAACATAGTAGAACATTGTATAGGCCTAAAAGAGTCAGCAAAAAAGTTTATATTCTGATCTCGTAAACCATGCGGGCCACCCTTATTTCACATCACTGAAAAAAATGTCTGAAAAATATGGAGAAACTTTGCCGAAGACATCATATATCTAAAATTGATGGTTTAGGTGCAATCATTTTTGTCTTCCTAAATATGGCTTTGGGACCAATATGCATTGGTAATGACAGTTCAATATAGAAGACATTTCATGAGACACTACATATACCACTTGCCAGCAGCTGGTATTGGGTACGAGTTTCCAACTCGCTTTCACTTCTAAGTTCGACGTATGTTATGTGCTAGAATACATCCAAACATAGTCCAATTATAGCCTAGAGAACATGTTTGAGAGTTCATGAAGGATTTTTTTTCTTGACTTCCTTCAGATCTCCGATGAACATTTTAGGAATCCCAAAATATTCACAGTAACTTGCTCATGTTTTTTTTTAAATTTCTTTATTAATATCATTCCAAACATTACATTCATTATTTCTTATATCTCGGTGTTCTGTGTTATTAGGCAACACTATCATCCTAATTTGGTAAAACTAATCTAAGATTTTATTAACGTTTTGTTAACAACATATTACATTTCATTTCTATCAGTCTTTTGATTACGCCATCTAGTTGTCAATGATGGTAGACATTTTGCTGGCTGCTTGATTATCGGGTGAGCAAACAAGAAGTAGAAATACATAACACAATCGCTCTCCTGAATTACCGACAAATATCTGGCACGGAAACCGGGTTTTCTAGAGAAATTGTTGTTTGAAGAATTGGGATATTGCTTTTATTTTCCAAGAATTGTCCAGTTATGTTTTTACATGGTATGCTGAAGCCACTAGCAAGCTACCGGTAGACAAACATGCCTCATGCTGAGGCCTCAAACCACATAATCTACACTCGCACTTTCCTTTATATGACAGCTCACTTTTTAGTTTAACTTTGGCTGGTTTAGGATTATCAAGCACAGTTTGTTTACGATTTGCAAAGGAAGCCATGATTCGAGGATAAAGACTAGGTTGTCTGGACCAAGGTATCTAAAAGGGAGTTGTCCAATAGGTCAGATTTACCAGTCCGCCATTTTGAGTAAGTTTGTTTTGTTCATTAACTATCACTACATAGGAACAATGTCCCATAAAATATATTATTCGATAAGGTTCGCTTATCAGGCACATAGCTTGACTAGCTTTCGGTTTAATTTCCCTAAATCGCTTCATAATTTTCGGATCATCAGGTACAGGGCGTCGCATAATACGTACTGAATGTACCTTAAACTCATAGGGTACACATTACTAGCGATTCTTCATCAATTTTCGAGCTTGTGATAACACCTGACAATCCTACCTTTATATGTTCGTATTTTGGAAAATATTGTTCTTCATGAAATCATCTTTATAAATACCGGAATACCATATTTAAAAAAAACAACTCATCGATGCTGGGGAAAATTTTCACTTCACTGTTTTTATGTTTGGTGGAGTAAACATTCCTTAACAACCTCATAGAAACGGTAGAATGAAAAACAGTGTACACAAGCCCGCCAGCTAGCCAACTCGCCAGCTGTCACTTTCACCTTCCCCGCAGCTAACCCCATCTCGTACCCACTGACTGCTTAGATTGATGAACCAAGGGATCTTGGTCTGGACGAACATGGTTTGTAAATGCCATGTTATCTAGATTAAAATTCTCCAGGGCTCAAAAATTTTGGTTTTGTAGTCAATTTTGAACGACAGATCTGGAAATGAAATAACTGCAACACCCCTCAAAAATCCAATAGCTTGGCGTAATTCCTGGTAAAAAAAATCAAATTTTCCTGTAAAAATACTCCACAAATTTTCGGAATAATTGCTAATAGAATAAAAAAAGAAAATCTAGATATTTTAAAGAATAAATTGCATTTTTTTATTACAATAAAGAGTTATCTCATTGCTCTAAGCTAAAAAGCAGGCTTTGTCTCAGTGAGGACGTAATGCCAATAATTAGAGAAGAGTTATCTTAAAATGAAGTGCTGTGAGATTGGTATGAGAATTATAAAATTTATGTTTTCTGTTCTTAGTTCATGTAAGAATTATTTTATTTTAGTGAAATTTCTAGGAAAAATCTAAGAGCCAAATAATTAGAATTTCTGGATGAAGCTCTAAAAGATTTATTGGATGAATTATTTTGGTGAGTGAAGCCTATAGATGTAAAGAATTGCAATCCAATTAGAAGAAATCCTTGCAAACATTATTATACAGATTCATGAAGTACCTTCTTTGTATTAAAAAATAAAATCCCATAATTTAAAGATGAATTCTTAGTGGAGTTACAAAAAGAATAGAAAAAAAAACACTGCCGAAAAATAATGCTAGCGTGTATCTTGGGTTGGAAACTCAAGAAAAAAAATTGGAGGAATTATCTAGAGGAAACCCTTTTCTTTTCTGAAAGGATTTATTTTGAATTACAGTCGACTCTCCACATCTCGATGTTCTATATCTCGATGTCTCTCCCTATGTCGATTATTTTCTTCGTCTCTTCATTCTGCATACATTTTCACTCTCCATATCTCGATATCCTCCTTATCTCGATATCTCCCTATTTCCATATGATTTTCATTCCCGATTTTCTCTCCATATATCGATATGCACATTATCAAAGGTTACTAGACTCAATTTTAGAGATTCAAAACCATGTGCGAAGACAAAATGACGTCTGTTTGTTTTTATTTTCCTAGTTACGGAGTCATTTTCAATCTAGTATTCATTAAAAATTTGTTCTATGTCTCGATCACTCCCTATCACGATGATTTTTTTCGATTTTGAGATGTGGAGAGTCGACTGTACTTATATCCACGGTGCTCTTATTACCGTTATTATCAAATAAAATATACCATACAAATGGCAGTCAGCAGTTGATTCCAGACGTTGTTCTATACCTCTGGGCCGAATTTGAAAAAAAAAATCCTTAGTCAGAATTTTGAGTTACGGCCTTCTGAAGTTTATATGATTGAAATCACATGATTTTTGCCACTTTAACTTGTTTAAACAAACAGAGTATAATAAAGTATTATTATACAAACTCTTGTGATTAAATGGTATAGTACTAAATTCGTTTTTTTCATCTACTTTGATACAGTCGTTGTTCGCCCTGTTTTGATTTGTATATATTTCAATTATACTTTGTCAGTCTAGACAACATGTGTGCGTGTAAGTTGTCAGCAACTTGCTAAATTAAATGAAATAAGAACAACCGCAAAGGTGTATTGATTATGTATGCACCTAACCGTTTAGTATAGATGGAACGGAATTCACCATGCAATATTCTTTCCATACACTTAAAAAGGGCGTATCTAAATATCCTGTCCAAGAATTATTCATACATATTTGAAAGCTTTGGACAATTTCCTAAAATCACTATCAGGCGTTAGATTTGTAGAAATCATTTTTCGTGAATTGGCTGCTTAGTAATATCTAAATATAGCATTGGCCGTTTTCAAATGTTGGTCTAGATAAATTTTAGGAAAATGTTTTTTTTCAATATCTAAAACCAGATAAAAAAATTGAAACTACAATTTTTGTATAATCTGTTTGTTTGAACAAGCTAAAGTCTCATAAATCATGTTCTTCTTAGAAAAACTTTTTCATTTTAAATTTCTCCATCCTGAAACTTTTTCTCAATCATCTGTTTACTATCAAGATTCTATGTTGAAAATTTAGAAAAATATTAAAAATGGGGTTTTTGTGTCATTTAAAATTTTAGTTTTATTTTTAATTTTTAATGAAAATAAATAAAGTATTTTTTCAGTAGATATTTTTTTCTTATAGTTCAAACGGTTCACTACAACTTCTTCGTATAACATTTTTCTCTTACATCAATAGTTTCGGAGTTAGAATTTTTCAAAAAAGTTGCATGCAAAAATTTGTTGGCCATTTTCAAAAGTTACACTTGAGTCAAAATGATCAATTTTTCTATGGAAAACACTTATTCTACCATACCAAAAACATGTGCAAAGTTAATCCAAATCGAAGATGGTCGAGTTCTGTAACTGACCGATTTGACATGGAATTCGTCATATTTATGTAGTAGGATCTTTGACAAAAGCCTGAGTTTATTTTGACTCCGTTGTATCTAAAGAGTCAAGACGTAAATTAAGATGTGATTGCTGCAATCTTTAAAATTAAAACAATATCTCCACACCAATCTTGTTATTCTTGATCTATTAGGCAATACATGTGTTGCTCATGCTATTCTTGAAATTGAAATGAATCAAAGCCTTACTTTGAACTTTCCGGTTAAATTTGTCTTTTGAATTCTTTATTAAATTCTTTGAGTTTCAGAAATAATGCCAGAATTTCTCTAGAGAAATAATTTTCCGCAAAGCAATCTTACAGACTCCTGCTATATTTTTTTTAACGATTTCTGTCATTTTCCAGAATCTGGAAATACCTTCTGGAATAATTCCGAGAATTGATTCTTCAGGAGTTATTCAGCGAAGTTGTTAAAGTATTTGTCCAAAGGTATTGCTAGAAATTCCACTTGAGATTGCTCTAAGAATTCCAAGAGTATCTATTCGCCTTGAGACTAATGCAATTATTATTTCTTGCAAAACTTCTCCCGGTATTTCTTCAATTATTAATAAATATATTTACAGATACTTCGGAAAAAAATCAAATTTCTGTCAAGGAATATCTTGACAAAAAAACCTTAATTAACTCTATCAATAACTCATACACTGGTAAAATTTTCTCCAGAAACCCTTACAGGTTCAACACCAGAAATTCTTCAAGCGGTTTGTTATGAAACATTCGAGCGAATTGAATTGAAAATCTCGCCTTGTGTTTCTCAAAGAATTTCTCCAAAAACTCATTCAAGTAGTCGTTTACGAGTTTCCTAGCAATTTCGCAAGCAATTGGTCGAAAGATTTCGGTAAGAGATTCCTCTTGTGATTCCTCCAAGGATTTACTTGAGGATTAAAAAAATCTTCTTGGATTCATCGGAAAATTGTGAATTCAACTTGGATTTATCCATGAATTAAATAATAACTTTTCTTGAATTAAATCCCTGAATTCATCCTAGAAATCCACCGTGGATTGCTTTGTCATTGCATATTTTTTGCCAGGATTTCATCTATAAGGTTTTTCAGGTATACCTCCGACAGGGCTTCTTCTAAAAAAATCTGCAATCTAGAGATCCTAACAAATATTTTGCAATATTTACAAAGATTTCTCGTGATATTCTATATTTTTCTCAAAGATTCTTACAAGCAATCTTCCTGGAATTTGTCCAGAGACTACCGATTGAAAGACCAGCTCGCTGCGGTGAGGCTCGGATTTATGACGCGCGATGCACAGGCAGCAAGAAAGAAATGAAAGACTACGCTTGCTCTGATGAAAGGAAAGGTTTGTCGGGTTGAAACGAAACAGTAGAGTTTCAATTGAAAGGCTAGCTTGAGTCAGTCAGTTGGGGACTGAAAATGCTTTCAATAAAATGAAAATGTACGGCCCAGCTAGTTACACCGCTACGTTACATGGAGAAACCAAGCGACGTGAGCTCGAATAAAAAACGCTGCTTTCGTCAATCTTATACTGTTACAAAACGTCGGAAGTAAAAAAAATAGAAGAATGTACCATTTTGTCATCAGGATTTTATGACAAAGTAATAAAATATCTAAATATTTGAATGCAAGTTGATTGCATGCAAAGCTTAAGCGATGAAAAAATGTTAAAATAGGATTTATTTTATAACATTTTTAGAAAACAAAGTTTTGAAAAAAAGGTAAGGGAAAATGATAAGGAATTTTCATACGAATTTGAAAAGATTGATTGAGTGGAATGGCAACGAACTCCTCTTACACCCCTCTGGCTTCGCCCATGGCTAACGGCAAAACCAGACGCAGGCCAGCACCGCATCGCCACCCTTTGGAGGGGCGCCGCTTTGTTGGGGGCGGCATTAGGCGTGATTTTTATTTATATGATTTCGATTTGCATAACTTCGAGATCGAGAACAAAACAAACAAACACGCTCCATTGCGGAGATTTGGAGCACGAAATGTTTGCTAAAATATCAAATCTGTTGAAACTACATACGGCCTATGGGGTGAGACAATTGAGGATGGTTTGGTAATGAAAATTTTTGTTCTCACAATCTTGGCGAAACATTACTGGGTAAGAAATTTGAGGGTCAGCTCCATATAGCTTCCAAATTGATTGACCAAATAAAAACTTAATTGTGTTCCTTGGCCAATTTGTTTGAATTTCGAACATTTGTATTCCAAACTGTAACCCTCGTCTCTTCAAAGCTCGAAACTTCAATAAAAAATATGATTTCGCCAAAGGACTACAATTTTGTAAACAATTACATAATTAGCTACAATTTCAATAAGAATTTTTGATCGGGATGCAATGTTATGATTGTACAAAATTTTGTCTACTGTGCGCTTTACTCGCATAACAAATCATTAGAGCTAACATAAAGCTTCGTATATTAACGAGTCATAGATGGGGATTTAGAAGTTTTGCTCTAAGCTCTATACTCTAAATTACCCGGGGAAATATGTTTGTTAATTAAAACACAGTTCGCAACACAGCTGTTTTGACTATACATTGACACAACGCTCATATGGTTGTTGTTGATTAAACTTGCATCTCAGAACATGCAACCCTCTGAGGGATAATCCTATTTAAAGCGTGGAGTTATCTCGCGCTATTCTCTCATGTAGGAAAATGTGCTCGATAGCAACGTAAATAGTATGCCACTTCGACGGACCGTTGGGTGCGGTGAATTTGATCGTGAACAGGGATTGAATTCTGAGAAAATTGTAACCAGCCCTGTAACATTCATGATTCTCAGCACATTTTGAGAACCTGTTTTCTGATTCTTACAAATTTGTTGATTCTATTGATTTTTCTGATTTTTCTGATTCTTCTGGTTATTTTGATTCTACTGATTCTACTAATTCTTCTGATTCTTCTGATTGTTCGGATTACTCTGATTCTTCTGATTCTTCTGATTCTTCCGATTCTCCTGATTCTTCTGATTCTTCTGACTCTTCTGATTCTTCTGATTCTTTTGATTTCTCTGATTCTTCTGATTCTTCTTATTCTTTTGATTTTACTGATTATTCTGAGTCTTCTGATTCTTTTGACTCTTCTTATTCTTCCGATTCTTCTGGTACTTCTGATTTCTGATTCTTTTGGAAGGAATTTCTGGAGAATTCTAGAGCACTGGATGACCCAAGTGACAATAATCTCAATTATTTATTTGACTACACTTCAAAAACGATTCCAAAGATATGCCACCTGACGGTATCTCGCTGAACCGATCCTACCTTCTAATCGTGTTGGTGTAAACATATTGTTTATACAATTATGTGCATCTAGTCCTTGCAAAACACCGAACTAGATCCAGTTTCACTTGTATGGAACAGCCACAACCCTCTATTGGCGAGAGATTCAACAACTTCAAACAATTCTCGGTATTTATCTCCAGCAAGAAACAACACGTTGGTTCGTTACCCATTACGTGTAGCTCAAATCCTTTCGGATAAGAGTGGTGAATTTACGCCACAGGCGTGTGATTAAATTTATTTCTACCGCATTCAGAATAATGGTACACGTATTTGCACACACACGCATAAACCACACTGAACCGGTAGGTAAGCCAACATGTTTCAAACTTTGCTGAACTCGGTCTGGTACGGTCGAACATAATTTCCCAGCGAAATGGCAGCAGTTTCAGGAAAATACACTCGCTTAGGTGAACAAGTTTAGTTGTGTGACCGGCGTCTCGAGGACATTAACCGTGACTTTTTCGAGCAGTGTTTCTCAATTGATGTTCTGATTCTTCTGATTCTTCTGATTCTACTGAATCTTCGGATTCTATTTAATTTTCTGATTCAACTCTATCTTCTGATTCCTCTGATACTTCTGATTCTTCTGATTTTTCTGGCTCTTCTGATTCTTTTGATTCTACTGATTTTACTGAATCTTCTGATTCTACTGAATCTTCTGATTCTACTGAATCTTCTGATTCTACTCTATCTTCTGATTCCTCTGATTCATCTGCTTCTTCTGATTCTTCTAACTTCTCTGATTCTTTTGGTTCTTCTGATTCTTCTGATTCTACTGAATCTTCTGATTCTATTTAATTTTCTGATTCTACTCTATATTCTGATTCCCCTGATTCTTCTGATTCTTCTAACTCCTCTAATTCTACTGATTTCTCTGATTCTTCTGGTTCTTATGATTCTTCTGATTCTTCTGGTTCTTTTGATTCTTCTGATTCTACTGAATCTTCTGATTCTACTGAATCTGCTAATTCTATTTCATTTTTTGATTCTACTCTATCTTCTGATTCCTCTGAACATCTTCTTCTTCTGATTCTTCTAACTCCTCTGATTCTTCTGATTCTTCTGATTCTTCTGGTTCTTCTGATTCTTCTGATTCTTCCGATTCTTCCAAATCTTCTGGTTCTTCTGATTCTTCTGATTCTACTGAATCTTCTGATTCTACTGAATCTTCTGATTCTATTTAATTTTCTGATTCTACTCTATCTTCTGATTCCTCTGATTCATCTACTTCTTCTAATTCTTCTAACTCCTCTGATTCTTCTGATTCTTCTGATTCTTCGTATTCTTCTGGTTCTTCTGGTTCTTCTGATTCTACTGATTCTTCTGATTTTTCTGATTCTTATGATTCTTCTGATTCTTCTGATTCTTCTGATTTTTCTGATTCCTCTGATTTTTCTGATTCTTTAGATTCTTTTGTTTTTTCTGACTCTTCTAATTTTTCTGATTCTTCTGCATATTCTGATTCTTCTGATCAATTTCAAAAAGTTTTGCAACCCCTGTCCGGTAACATGCTTCACTAAGAATCTTTGCTTCTCACAATTCTGTAAGACGCTTGAATTTGTGCTTCGACACACGTTCAACATTCCGTTGGCCAAAAACGTTTCCCAAGTCTCTGGACATCCAGGTGGGATCCTGTATGCTCTAGCAACACAAAAACACCCGAAAAGTTTTTCTTTTTATACCTAGTGTCACCTGCATAAAGTTAAAGCTTCCCTCACTCGAGTATGTGGTTTCTTTTTCAATCAAAGCCATCATGTGTAAGTTACTGGGAAGTTCGGAGCATTGAGCTGGGTCTAACTTTGTTGCGTGTCCAAAAGTTGAAACCAATGAGATGACGAGTTCGAGACTTTATGTTACGGAATGAGATTAGTTATCGTCGGTCATGATTTGGTCAAATATCGGACGTGATTTGAACAACCTTCCGTCTGAAAATTAACTTTGAAGTCAGCCATCATGAGGGTGATTTTAAATTTGTTATCTAAGTATCGATTTTAACTTCAGTTATGCATTATCCGTTTTCACGGAGCAGATGATGCTTCGGCGAGTTGTTATCTCTTTAGATTGCGGTTTGTGAATTAGAAGATGAAAGAATTTCTTCGCAGAAATCCCCAATCTAATTTCAATTAACTTGCCGTTCTAAATCTGACATCCAAGTTCGACTTAATCCTTGACGGCCTTCATAACTGGATCCGAACTTTTGCAGCTTAGTACCATTGGCCTGATGGCGATGCCTTTTGGCCGCAGAGCGATGATAAATCATTTCGATTATCCTTTTCCCCTTTTCGGAAGTAGGTATGTTTCCAGTTTTCTTTTGTAAGGCGTCCTTAATCATTTTCCCTGGGAAACGCAATTTTCCTCAATTTCATTCACCATAAAGCAGACCACAACGATTGTTTCCTCGCCCATTAGTCAGGTGGAGCTTGTTGTTGGCGCTGCTCATGGATGAACATTTAATTAAACTTTCTTGCTAAACTAATAGTTTACTCCTAGATGGAACCGGAGCTTACGTGCGGAGAAAAGCCGGCACCTGACAATGAAGGAGAGCTCAGATGGCTGCCGGTCTGATTGGTTTTAATCTTTGTTTCAGAAACTTCAAAGTGATTGGTTGCATGGCTTTTCGTCGGAGGAACCTGCTATATTGCACACTGCTTCCATGCTATTTCTGTGAACTGGGCGGAATTTTGACTTTGGTAGCAGACGAGCATTTCTGTGGAAATTTTGCATAAATACGCCCGTAGTTTGTGAAAGGAAAAACGCAAAATAGATATATGAGTGGTCTATTAGGGCAGATGAGAACACGCAATTAGTCAGAGAAGTAGTTTTAATTTGGAAGGTTAACTTTTTATTTGATATTTTTAGGTTTTCTGTTTTCAAGTTGTTTCCTACGTAATGAAAATTTTCGTAATTAACTATTTTATTACGAAACAGTTTGATTGAAAACTTATTAAATACTGTCCGCGGCCTTCGTCTTACCAGTATTAAACAGGATTCAGTTAGGTTCTTGTTAGAGATGAACTAGCCTTCGGCTAAAAATCTCTTTAATAAAGAAAAAAAAAAGTTAGGTTCTATGATTTATTTTAGCTTAACTATATGTAAATATCTAAATGATTATATAAACCCTTGTTCATCAGCATCATATCTAGTATGGCACTTTTGCCTTATAGAGTCTCATAAATGTACCGTTATGTAGAACTATTGGTATTATGCCAAGTTTAATATAATTAGTGTTGAAGAGCACATGGAGAACAGTATGATACAAATGCTGCTAATTGGTTTGTGTCATCATAAACTCCTCGAAGAATTTTTGACGGACCTGGTGTGGTAGTTAGAACACACGCCTCTCACGCCGAGGACCTGAGATCGCATCCCATCTCCGATATAACAGAGATTCATCATAAATTTCATCCAGACATTCTTACAGAACTCGTACCAGAAACTTTTGCAAGAAACCTTCATGCATTAGACTATCAAAAAAAATTTCCTGTGATTTCAGAAAATGCTCTATATGATAAATCAGGAGTTCCACTAAGCACACTTCAAAGTTTTGGCCCAAAATTACCTCAAGAGATTTCTCATGGAGCTCATTCTTGCTTTCCTCTATAAATTGAAGCAATAATTGCTCCAGGGATTCTTCAAGGAAAACGCTCGCCTGATTACACGGTTCCCATAGGAAGCTGTCAAAGATTTTTTGCAGATCTCACTTCTAGAAATACCTCAGCATTTATTTTGGAACTTTATTCAGGTTTTCTTCAGTGGAAATATGTCTAAAATTCGTCATTAATTTGGAGATTTTAGAAATTTATTTAAAATAACATTTATTTTCCTTCCGGGGCCTTCCTTAGCCGAGTGGTTAGAGTCTGCGGCTACATAGCAAAGCCATGCTGAAGGTGTCTGGATTCAATTCCCGGTCGGTCCAGGATCTTTTCATAATGGAAATTTCCTTGACTTCCCTGGACATAGAGTATAATCGTACCTGCCACACGATATAAGAATGCGAAAATGGCAACTTTGGCATAGAAAGCTCTCAGTTAACCCCTCTACCGGTAGCTTCATTTTTTACCGCTAAAAAATATTCAAATCGCGATAACTTTTTTGTTTCTCGATATTTTTCCACCATTAATTTACAAGATCTCAAAAAACTCTTCTAGTTAAAGAATCCGTGTCGATATTAATCATTGGTGATCTACTTTTGAAAATATTCCGATGTTCCTTGGGGGACCGACATTTTCTATATAAAATGTCATTGGCGGCCATTTTGTTATTGGTCAATTTATCAAAAAAAAAAAGTGTACTATACAATTGTTGAAAACACTAGCGAGGGGTACCGGTCTTTTAGCAAGGCAATGAAGCACGAAATCAATTCGGTTAGCCTATGCTGTAAAGCTGAAATTTATTTTCTTATTAGTTATATTTTACAAGAAATAATTTCTAAAATCTCACAACTTCGGTGTTTACAAATGGGAACAAAAAAGTTGTTCTTTTGCGCCCGTGCTGCATCTTGTTTTCATTACTTTTACATTGATCTATTTTGACAGCACGGGTGCAAACAGAAACCGAAGAATGACATACACAACATATAAAGTCCGACAATGTACAGGGGTTCACAAAACATTTCTTACGTAACAACAATGCTAGATAATAAGGAGCTACTGTGAAAAAAATCATACATATCGGTTCAGTATTCTTGGAGAAATCTGAAAATTACGATATGAGGTTTTTTAGAGTTTTTAAGATCTTTATTTGTCCAACGAGGTACCAGAAACATAAATGCTCATTACTCAAAGACGGCTGCACCAAATTGATTCATTTTTTCACGACATACTCACATTAATATATCATTCCAAGTAATGAACATCTGAATACGATAAAAATTCTGTAGCCTGAGATATTTACGTGGGCAGTCCCCCAAGGAATTTTGGAATATCTCCGGATCCAGATGACCAATTATCAATATCGAAACATATTCTAAAACTAGAAGAGTTTTTTGAGGGCTTGTGATAAATGGTGCAAAAATGTCGAGAAACAAAAAAGTTATCGTGATTTGAACATTTCTTAGCGATAAAAAATGAAGCTGTCGGTAGAGGGGTTAATAACTGTGAAAGTGCTCATAAGAACGCTAAGCTGAGAAGCAGGCTCTGTCCCAGTGGGGACGTAACGCCAGAAAGAAGAAGATGAATCTATCGCACATATCGACTAAAATTCTTCTGAGATTCCGTCTAAAGTTTGTCAATAAACTCAAGGTATATTTTTTTCTGGAATGAGCCGAAAATCTTGCAAGACAACTAGGAGTCAACCAAAGATTGCAAGATAAATCTTCAAATATCTCATAAGAGTGATTCCAAGCAACAGCACCAAAATTTGGTAAATTTTTTTATTCATTTTTTCTATTGAGCTGAAACTTTGCACAGTTTTCCAGTTCCATCTAAATCGTCATTTTCCGATATCAAATCTTCAAGTTGAGTCACGACTAACTTTTCAAAAGGGTGTATGTGAAAATGGTTCAAAAATATTCAAAAAGCTGCACAGCAAAAACGGTTCGTTCGATTGTTAGACAACTAAAGAAACAAAGTTAGACAACTAAATAAAGATTCCAAAAAAATACACACAGTAAAAAAATTTTTTTTTGCATTAAAAAACATATTTTTTGACACAAAAACTCAAATATCTCAAAACCCTATCGGAATACCAACGTAATTTTTTGAGGGAAAACGGTCCATTATATTAGCTATTTACCATAAAAATTTGGTGATGGTAAACCAATAAACAAAAAAGTTATGACATTTCAAACATGTCACAATTTTCACATTTAGTAGAAAAGAAAATTTTTTTTCGGTGTAAATTATTACGGGAACCGCAGTTTGTTGCTGATTTTATTGTTAAGGGCCTTGCGTGAATTAAACAAGTCGTTTTCATGTATTCATTAGTATTATGTATATTATATGTATAAATATTATGTATATGTATAAATATTATATGTATATGTATATATGTATAAATTAAAATAAATTAACAGATTACACGAAAATAATTTTTTTTTTTACCAGGATATTTTTTTTTTAGAGTATGATCGATGAGTTTCTAAATGTTATATATAAACTTTAAAAGTTTTGGATTTGGGTATGCGTTATGAGATCATGAAAACATTTTATTAATACTTATTTATTTATTTATTGTTATTCAATTTTTTACAATATCGAACACTTTTGCAGCATTATCAGTACAGTTCGAGTATAGTTTTGCTTTAATTTTATTTTCTGACAATGGAATGAAACAGTGAAATTTTTGGGTTCCTTGGATCGTTTTCGCGTTATTATATTGCTCGCTGAGCTCTGATGCCGTTAATTCGTACTCTTCAGTAGTAGTAAAACAAAATGATAATTTTGTTAAATCTTCTTCTTTTCTGCGATTCGCCCAATCAAATAGTTCTTTTGCAGTTTTAATTGGATGCTCACGTTCTTTGGCTAAACTTGCTCTTGTGGCCATGCGCTTTATGGTTCCTCCAATAGCATCACAAGGACCTTTGCCATGTGACGTAGCAAAGAAATGCCATTCTGCATCAATTCCGTACTTTGATTTAAATTGACATAGGCTCGAAAAATTCTTACGGTTTTTGTACTGCGATGCTGCTCCATCAGACATGAAATATATCTTTCTGATTTCTTTATCCTTATCAACGCGTAAAAAGTTAATCATTTTGGCAATGAACAAATTTACAGATACTGAGTCGTGTCTTAAATCTTCGGAAATTACAATAAAACTAAAATGTTCAATTTGCGTACTTCCATTGAAATAAATAACGAATGGATGAATTGTAGCTTGTTGTACGTTCCAGTGATGGGACTGCACTTCATCTTGCAATACAAAGCTATAGTTTTCAGAAAAATCACAAATGACTAAAAATTCACCATCTTGTAATGTATTTTTCGTATTTTTTAAAAAGCGGGATTGCTCTGTTTTAATAAAGTCGTGAGGAATTAAACTTTCTAATTTCAAGCAAAAAAATGACACAAACTCATCTACAGGTTTTACAATAGTTTCTAGGTCACACCTATCCGTGGTCACCCATTGCTCAAATGATAACTGATCAATATAATTTTCTTCAAACTCAGCGAATAAAGTATTTTCCAATGATGAAGAATCTGGACAATCCGAACAAGATCGTAGATAGCAATTTGATGTTGTATTTTCACACAAAAGACTACCAGTTAACATTTTAATATCCTTTGATAAATTGATTCTTTTCAAACTATGTAAGATTAGGTTAATATTTTCGTGTGTTGTGCACACACAAACATTATGTGTTCCTGAATTGGATAGAAGCTTGCATTGCCTTGGACGAAGACTTGCAAATGAGGAAAAACCTACCTTAATATTTTCGTTAATTTCCTTGAAGCGTGTATACGCTTCTTTCAAAGTAGTCATCATTAATCGTTTTTGGATTGCTTGACGCTTTCCATCTTTTTTTACAGATACATAATCTTTTTGGCCAGGCATAGCTCTACTTACTTCATCGTCTTCAAAATATTGAATTATTTTTTCTTTTGTCTCATCTGTTAATGAAGTACTCGACCTAGCATTTTTGGTTGCAAGACAGTTATTTTTGAATTGTTTTGCCTCTTTTGCTGTATTTCTATTGGTTTTGAACTCATCAATGGCGTCTTGAATAGACCACGAGCTTGGCAGCATCGACAAAATCAATAATTTTTCTTTCCTTGTCGTGGCTAGATTCGAGAACCTTTCCTTCATATTCATAATTACCTCATCGTAGTCTGTATTTTCCACATCCTCAGGTCCTAATTTGAAGAGGTTTCTTCGTACAGCTTCGTAACCCATCTTCGTCCATTTAATCGGAGTATTCCAGCTATCCCTTCGTTGAAGCGTTCGATGTTGACCTTCTGGATGCACTCATCTTCTGATTGATTTGTTGAAACAGATGTCGCTGATGGTACCGTGGCAAGACTATCTGCACTTGGTACTTCTGGTAACTCCTCAGTTGTTGTCGGTGCATCTAGTAATTCCTCAGTTGTTGTTGTTTTCGAACTTCCTGCAACCTGATCCACCGATGATGTACAGATTGCCCGTTTGTCAACGTTCAAACGTCAGGACGTACAATTGCGTAAATTTGTATTCAATGTAGACATTGGAGCATAACCTGCCGCTTTCAGTTTATCTATGGTGCTTTCGGTGAGGTTTCGTAGCTCTTTCGAACACTTTTTTCTGCAAACGGCCTGCAACAGTTGAGAAAGCGACTACTCATGCTGCTCGTTAGATTTTAATAAACAAAATCACTTTTAAGTTTTTACTGACTAGTTTGGTGTCGTTTGCTTGACCGAAGAAAAATTTTACAATTAAATCTTTTATAACCATAGTGGTAGTATATTTTTAGCTTTTTCGTGAGTATGTTCATGGTATGTACCTATTGGTCCGATAAATTTGGCTCACGGTTTCGCGCGTGTTTTCGTCGCTGGAGATTTTTTTTCCTGTTTTGGAGTGTCTTGCTGGGTAGTGCTTCGTGAAGCCCAAGCAGGAGAGTTCGGTTTTGCGTCGTCCGATAGATTTGGCTCACGGTTTCTCGCGCGTGTTTTCGTCTCCAAATATTTTTTTTCTGTTTTGGAGCGTCTTGCTGGGTAGGTATTTGGAAGGCACAAGCAAGACGGTTTGTTTTCGGGACGCCAAGAAGTTTTGCTGTCAGTGTCAGTTTTGTGTTCAGTCGAGGATGGATTAACAACTGGTGAGTTCGTTTCATGCTTGTGATAACACATGTTTTCTTGAAAGCGTAACTTTTAAGTAATTTTAAAACAAACTTTGTATGGTTCGTCACTATTTGTGTCGGCATTATGCCTTTTTCTTATACAATTTCAATATACATATATTTGTCTCTTTTTGACATTATTAAAAATTATCTTTAGAATTGTTCGACATTGTGAATGTTGACGTATTTTTTAAAACATCTACCATATCGAGACAAAATGCACAGTAATACTCATATGTAGTTTTCAAACCAACTATGTATAGTTCGTCACTACAAGTGTCGGCATTATTCCTGTTCCATATAATTCAAAATATATACATGAATTTTCAGTTTTCGTCATTAATAAAAACATGTTTTGAATTGTTCGACATAATAGATGTTGACGTATTTTTTAATGCTTCTACCAAAAACTTCTCGAGACAAAAATACATCACTAGCTTTAAATATAAGTCGTATATTTCCCCCTTGTCCATGGATCGCATCATCGACCAGAGGTGACTCCCAGATCTTTTCCTCCCTCACTAATAAACACCCTTCCCGTGGTGATTGTGGAGATGCAGAGGTATTCTCGGTCTCTAGAAGCAACAATCATTACACCCTAACATTCCTTCCCCATCCCAACTGACTGTAAGGACTTGGCCGGCGCCGTTATTGATCAATAATATTGGATCTGCTAAAATTGCACTTCGAGAGTAAGTGGAAACTCCCATCCCTTATTCATTTGGATCGTAGTGCAATTCTTACCAGTTCCGATCAATCACGGAGTAGCAACCATTGACATGTACAGTCAGTCTATGCTATGCTATGCTATGCTAGTATGTTCATGGTATGTACCTATCATGTTTTTGATGTTGTTGAAGTTATTCGCTTTCTCCCAAATATGATTAACAAACTCTATTCTCTACCAAGGCGGGTCTATACCCAGGTGTAATCAGATTTTAACTTTGTGGAGAAAACCAGCGCCGAGAAAACCGACCTGCTTTACGTATACTAGATCACCTGGGTATAGACCCGCCTTGTTCTCTACGAGGTAAACTTTTTGCAGGTAAACTAGTCGTATACCTGTATAGAAAACTTTTTTTGTAGCTTTTGTCTTCAATATTTGATTTCTTATAGGTTTCTTTTATCAAAAGGTTTCAACACTATTGAGAGAATGTTTCTTCAGTTACGTACAATAAAAAATATGACACTATCAAGACTTTAGATCACAACATTGGATCGCGTCTAATTTTCTAATAGATGCTATAATAGTTATGAATAATTAAATAAAATATCATGAAAACAACTTGTTAACCTCATGTGGTACCCTTAACAAAAAATTCAGCAACAAACTGCGGTGCTAAAAAAAATTAACAATGAAAAAAAAAAAAATTCACTTAGTGTCAAATTTGTGAAATATTTGAAATGTCATAACTTTTTTGTTTATTGGCTTACCATCACCAAATTTTTATGGTAGATAGCTAATATAATGGACCGTTTTCCCTCAAAAAATTACGTTGGTATTCCGATAGGGTTTTGAGATATTTGAGTTTTTGTGACAAAAATGATGTTTTTTAATGCGAAAATTTTTTTTTTTTACTGTGTGTATTTTTTTTTGAATCTTTATTTAGTTGTCTAACTTTGTTTCTTTAGTTGTCTAACAATCGAACGAACCGTTTTTGCTGTGCAGCTTTTTGAATATTTTTGAACCATTTTCACATACACCCTTTTGAAAAGTTAGTCGTGACTCAACTTGAAGATTTGATATCGAAAAATGACGATTTAGATGGAACTGAAAAACTGTGCAAAGTTTCAGATATTTTTGAAATGGTCGATCAGAATCGACTTGCATGCCTCCGTGGAATCCCTCATAAGTAGCTTGTCACTTGCTGAAAATTTGTTCATCTATTAAAAATTTAAACATTACATATACATTGCAATTGAATTAAATGGACAAATTGAAGTTAAATTTGCGGAAAAGTTACGCGTCTTCTTGGTGAGAATTGAACTCACGACTCCAAACCCCATGCTTCCTATTGTATATGCTATTGCTAGGCGATTGCGCATTAGATAGTTATGATTAAGTATTGAGAGAACACATATTGCTCCAGTGATGGAAAGTGGCGAGCATGTCTGCTGAACCGGAACAAAACAACACAAAATGCTCGCGAGCATCAGAATGCCCGCGAGTAAACGAAACTAAAGTGATTCGTGAACATGTTTGGAGCTGCTCAGAGTTGATTGACCTTTTTGAAAAAAAAACCGTTTCCCTTCCGAGATTTCTGATTTTTAAGAGTACCTGACTAACTGATAGTTTCCTGCCGATCTGATGGATGTTTTCAATTCACCCCCTCCCTCCCTTACATAGTGTTACATAGTGTTACGGTCCATAAAAAAAAAAATAAAATTTTCATACAAAACCTGTTACGTGGGGAGACAGGGGGTCTAAAATTGGCATATTTTGCGTTACGTAATATTTGAACGAACCCTAACTCATGAGTAATCTTTCCAAGATCTTAGAAGGCCGAAGATTTCGTCTGAGTTCATCAAGTAGGATGACTCAGTGTAATGGTACGGTAACACGGTGTAAATATGATTACATATATGAATTATTCGCGAAAATGAAGTTGTGCACATATGTTTGTGAGAAGTATAAACAATTAATAGAAATTCCAAAAAGAACGAAAATATAGTGTTAGGATTCAATTTTGCATCCGATAGGTAAGCCACATTACAATTATTGAAGCTAATGTTGTACTATTGTACTTATTACACCAACTATTACCGGGGACTGCTAATTAACCCTTTCAGGCTTTGCAGGTGGTGGAATTTTCTTTGGAAACATTTCTCCATTTTCGAAATGCTCCAATACTTCAAAGTTGTTGACAATACTGTTGTAATGGATGTTTGAATGGGATTTAAAATAAATACGATTTATTATTGTTTTTGTGTTTCAGTCCTTCGATCATGTGATTTGAGTTATTATTGTACGTACTTGTAGCTTCCATACAAAATTCGTTGTTTCTTTTATATAAACAGTCAGAATATTTGCCCAAATCAACAAAAAGTACTTTTTTTGTAACAAAATTTGTTAGGGGAAGTGGTGGTAAAATGAACAGGGGTGGTAAAATGAACATTTGCATCGCTTTTTGATAGCGATGAAAATATGTGAAAATTTAGCTATTTTAGTCTGAATCCATATCGCTGCTATAGATTACATCCCTATTTTCATGTTGTGCGATAGAACTATACAAATTTCTCGTTTTTCTATCAGAAACAAGATAATTTCCTTAAGGTGTTCATTTTACCACCCCTTCCCCTACTAACTTCGTTGTTTCGCATTCTTTATTATGAGCATGAGTATGATTGACCGTCCCCAGATGCTGCTCCGTTATTGAAAGAACAGCTGTAGGTACTTACACAGGGAACCAACAGACACTACTCGGGATCAGTAGCATTCTCAATGTGTGAGTACTGGTGCTCTCATTATTATAACAAACAATAATGGCGCCAGCTGCGTCCGAAGCGTATGGAAGCCTAGAAGTCCTCTGCACTTCCACAAGTAGACACAGGGAGTTTGGATTATAATTTTGAGCTATTCAAAGGTTAGTTTAAGTAATGACGAAAGAAGAAAGCTATGTGTGATATTATTATTGAAGGCTTCATTAGGGAGATTTCCAGCCCGTGGCTAGTTCATCTCCACATGAAAAAAGTTACAGTGGAAGCTCTTTATAACGACAACTTTTATAGTGACTAAAGCTCTCTATAACGACATTTTTCGGTCCCTTGAAAAATTTTCCAATGTTGTAACCGTTCTCTATAACGACTTTTCCCTATTACGACGGTCCCTTTCGATGTAGTTATAGCGAGCTTCGACTGTATGAGAAATGCTTTATGTCGACACTTACAATGACAAACCATCCAAATTTTGTTAGAAAATTACATAAACCTAACGTTTCCATGATAAAAATGTGTCATCTTAACCCTCTATTATCCAAATTTTTATTTTTGATCCAAACATCGTTTTTCGCTATCTAAGGTCCGATAGATTTTGCTCACGGTTTCGCGCGTGTTTTCGTCACTGGAGATTTTTTTTCCTATTTTGGAGCGTCTTGCTGGGTAGTGCTTCGTGAAGCCCAAGCAGGACAGTTCGGCTTTGCGTCGTCCGATAGATTTTGCTCACGGTTTTGCGCGTGTTTTCGTCGAAAAATTTTCTGTCCATTTTAATATACAGTCATATAAAAATACAATTTTACATTCAGGAATGGAATAGTGAAAAGTGAAAAATGAAAAAGTGATTTGTTAGATTTGTGTCCTCAGTACTGTTGTTTTTTGGCTGCCCCAAGTTCATCGGAAGTGACATGAATTTAGAGAATCAATCCGGTGAGTTTGTTCCAGTATGATACTTTTATTTTTGATAGCCTTCCGGATCGTTTTTGTCCGCGTCGTGGAACTTCTGGTCGTTTCTTGAACGGAAAATGTTATTTTCGGAGTTTGATAATTATGTTCAGATTGCGCATTCTGTCCGGGCGGGTGTTACGCAACTAACAATCGATTCTGCTTTTCGTAAAATTTTGAGCAGAAAAACCGACTGTGTAATCCTAGGGTGTTTAGTTCGAACGCGCTTCCTTTCGTTTTTCGATTATCTAAAAAGGGCGGTGTGCGTTTTTTTTTATGTACAATCCGATGACCCTGGAGGGATCGGTTTTGCTTTTTACTGGCTATTGAGCAAAAATAGTTCTGCACAATCGACAAGCATTTCGCGAAATACTATTTATACGATAAATAAACTATTGTTTTCTCTTTTGATTGCCGGCATTCAAAAGATTAAATTGAAAACACTTAAACAACACATGTTTATGGTCTATCGCCAGCTTTCTAGGCGTATCCTGACAATATACCTTCCCCAACCTCCAACTCCGTAGCACTTATGAGGGTGTCGCTGAGTCGGTGGCCTCTCATTAAGTAAGTGCTACATCAACATTTCCTTCCCCTATCCCAAGTTACGGTAAAGATGGGCGTGGCCGGGAATAGTGATATTCATGCTTTTAGTATTCTTGTTTATGATTTGAACAAGGTATACTCCCCTGCCTTGTTCCTGAAAGTAGTCAGGATGAGATTATTAAAAAGAAACATTAATGTTGCTAGTATCCAATCTACGAAGTATACCGTAACTACGCTAACGCTAACGCTAAACATCGTTTTTCGCTATCTAAAATCGACCTGAACACGTTTATGATGATTTATTTCAATTCGCAATATAATGCATGTTGGATTTTCATATTTTTATTTTTGATCATTCCTATCTTTTTCTATTTTTTCTTGAGGCTGGTTACTAATATTTGACAATAATAAAAATTTTAGGTTTTACATTATTTTTAAAATATGAATTTTTAATTTTGTTTTCTGACACATGTTTTATTTTTCATGTAACGAACGGAAAAATAGTTTTAGAGTAAATTTAATACCACCAAGTTCTTCTTCTGTGGTAAATTGATTGTAGTAATATATAAAATACATATTTTTTTTTATAAAACATTGAAGGAGAATCAAGAATTTGCAGGTTAAAAAAAATCAATTTTCATACATTTTTCTAAAATACAAAAATTATTCGAAAAAATACACATAATTCCAAAGAGTACCCCCTCCAAAGGCGGAGTTGGGTATTAGAGGCTTAATCATGAAACGAGCTCACCAGGTGGTAATCCATCATCGACTGAACACCAATTGATATTGATTCCGTCGCAACGGTCGAATCGAAACACCACTCTCTGCTCTATAATGCATTTTCAACCATCAATATCTCAAATGTAGACGTACTATAGCATTTTTTATAACGGAAATAAATTCAACAACAACGAATCGAGTAAATAGCGGTATTTTGAGATGAGAACTTGTTCCACTGTTTAACCCGTAGGCTACGGGGCTGACATACAAAATTCAAATTGCCCGTATTTGAGCATAACTCCATGTTTTTTTACCGAAATTTTGAGGATTGCTTCACTATTAGTTGTAGTTTTATAAGTGATGGGAAGGTATATAACTTTCTTTAACTTGCTGTACTACTAGCTCATTACATAGGCTCTTGAATAATAGTGATCGCCATTGGGATTTACCCTTGTGATACTGATAATATTTACGACGGAATATAAAACTGGCATTGAAGCAAGCAAAGGTGAAGAAACATCCGAATCACATTTCCAATGCTTTGAAGATGCCCTTAGAGATTCTGCGATATCAGATGTTGAAAACAAGTGAGAAACTGTACCAGTAGATCCAGTAGATATTGTACTTAAATCTTGTCAGAGTAATTTCAAATTCATAGTGCAATTAAGCATGGAAGCAATTATTTTCAACTATAACGGAGATATGTGATCAAGAATGGATGTATTTAAAACATTTTGTTTGAATAATGAGCCAAGCTGCATATATAAATTGCTGCCCACAACTTCAGAATGTTATGAAGACCTTAAGACTATCAACATTCATAGCAGTACACTCTTCGAGCCATATGAAGCTTTGTGGATAGGAACGAGAAAGATGCAAGAGAATTGGATTAGTAGAGTAAAGTGGGGTAAAAGTTCGAGTGGGGCAAGAGTTTCTTTTTAAGATTTCTAGCTCAAATCAAATCAAAACTTAGAAATGTCATGGTGGTTCGAATGCTATTCAAGTAAGAGACTTTCACTCCAAATATCATAAAAATCTATTGAGATTTGGAAAAGTTATGGCTATTTGTTGTTTTTCGACGTAAATATTGTAATATTTGGTCAAACTTTCGATGCATGGAACCAAATAAAGATAAAATCTTTTTCAATATTTTATGTAAGGGCGTTTCTAGGCCTATCATAAGGATGCTTTGACGTAGATTAGATTTTCCATAAATAGTTGGAATCAATTTTTAGCCCATAGCGGGGCAAAAGTTCGAATCTGCGGGGCAAAAGTTCGACCCATGTATAAACCCACGGAATTTTTTTCAATTTTCCTGAAATCTACATATTATCTTCAAATTTAGCGAAATTTGCCTGATCGTACGAAAAATGTCACAAAAATTTTACATTTCCCTTAGTTTTGCGAAAAACTGCTATTTTTTGGGTGTATTACAATTAACCCTGTTTTGGGCATTTTTTGATGAAAATTTTTTAGTGTATTTTTCGGCAAACATAAGATTATGGCTGGTAGAAAATATGCCTGGCATAAAAGTATTGATATTTTGTATTTTAGCCAACGAACTTTTGCCCCACACTAGATTCGAACTTTTGCCCCACCGGTGGGGCAAAAGTTCGAATAAGACAATCAATTTTGAAACTGTTATAACTAAAAATGGGTAAATATTTTGACACAAGTTTGTTCAGCAAAGTCATAGCCAATATGATGAAGGTTCGCTGTATGGTATTTGTTTTGTTTTATCTGCTATTATTTTCCTGGAAACTTTGATTATACCACTAAGGTCGAACTTTTGCCCCACCTTACTCTATAGGCTGTAGTTGATTCGGTAAAACATAAGGACTTAAATTCCAGGACTCCAGAATTCTTGTTAAAATTTGTGGACACTCCTGCAGGCTTAGAGAGTGCTGTAAACCAACAAACGTAGATATCAATCGCTTAAAAATAACTCATGAACCTGTGCTGATTATGGCAATATTCCAGAATATTCTGACTTAACAAAAGTGGCCACTGTAGTCAAATATCTACTTAAGGTCTACAATAGCCCTATTTAGCACGAGACATGAAAAATGAACCGTCGCACGATATGTATTGAAGTTCAATTTCAATTGTCCCTAATTACAGGTTCCCTCGGGGACATCCGGTGGTCCCGGAAGTAGTCACTGTAGTCAACTATCCATTTTGAGTCTACAGTTGCCCTATTTACAACAAGATATGAAGAATGAGCCGTCGCATGATATGCTTTGGTGTCAAAATCGAAATGTCCCCTATGCAAGGTTCCCCCGGGGCACTTGGCGGCGCCATGAGTGGCCAAATCTGTACAAAACTCATTTTCAATTTATAATAGGGTATTTTATGATAAGCTAGGGAGAAAACAATATTGCGCGACATATTTTGAGTGAATAAATTGTTTGATCCCAATTCGGATCCACTACCGACACCGATTCCGGGTAAATCGCCATATCTTGGTTGTTTCTGGACCGATCTTAATGCTTGGCGCACCAATCGCTTCAGAATTTGATCTTCTATCTTCATATGTAGTAAAAATTTGATTTTTTTAGCCGAGACCTTTGCTAAAAACACGTCATAATTTTACTGCATAAGACATGCTTCCGGAAATCCAGATTATCACCGGTATCCGGTGGTCATAGTTCATCTCCATGGATGCACCTCAAAACTAGATTAGTTGACCCGTCCATTACTTCTTAAAGAATTGAAATCGGTCAATCTTTGTCAAAGTTACAGCATTCCAAAGTTGGCCCAATTTTTGCCTGTCCCTGTGTGTTTGCCTAGGTGTTTGTTATTTTGACAACCCCCTATATATCAAATATTCAGTCATTTGCGATACTTCAAAAATGGGGAGGATACAAAAAAAGGGCGGAGAGCTCTCTGCAAATCTTATTACAACTCTTCATATTGTATTTAAAGTTGAAAACATTATATGGCACATGAATTCCGCTGTCCTGAATATATAATACTGTGTCGGTTTATTGATTAGATTAGATTTTTAAATAAAAAATGCAAAAAGTTCAAGTATATTTTAAAAATGACCTGGGGTAGGCACGAATATTCTGAAAACGCCATTATTTTTGTTTATTTTTATACTTTTAAGCCCGGGGTGTCCGGTCTCTGTTGAATGCACATCGACTTTTTTGTCGAACAGTGTAATAGTGAAGCAAGCCTTAAAATTTTATTAAAAAATATGGAGTTATGCTCAAATACGAGCAATTTGAATTTTGTATATCAGCCTCGTAGCCTACAGGTTAATGTAGAATTCTACCGTATCTTTTTAAAACGATATATGTAACAATTAGAGTTTCTCCTTTCTCACGCTCTTTTTTAATTATACCTGTGCAGTAGCGCAGCTTTAACTATAGATCGAAAAAGCAATGTTCTTGGCTAACACTTCATACAAAAAACGCGTTCGAAGAGGTTATTGTTTCTCATTATTGATTAACGAGAAAGTAAGTAAAAAGAACATCTTAATTTAAAATACCGTGATGAATCAAAATCCGGACGGGACCAATATCCGGACACTCTGATGAAATTCAATTATTTGAATGTTAAATATCCTTCCAAATTGTAAAAATATTATTCTTACGATTAATGTTAACTACTGTTGACCATTGTAACGTGAATTGACATCAAGTTAGCCTTGTAAAGAACGGTAAAGACAAAAACAAAAGTCATTTTCAGTCGGACGCGTTTATTTACACAATTAACGAAAAGCGAAAGAATTCTACTCAATGCGCCATCGCAATTCGACAATTAATTACGCGTTTTACGTGCTAATCTAATAGTGCTAATGCTAATAGTTTTGAAGAATTTTCTGAAAATACACATAATTTCGTGCTAGAAGAAGACTGTCCGGATACTTATACGTATGGTTTTGAATCCGGACACAGTGCTTTTACATCCATTTTTTTCAAGGTTAACACAAAATTTTACATTATTATTGTTCGAAAATCTGGAAAAAGTGTTCAAAAGTTATACCATTGTGATTTTGAACAATATAAACTGAAAATGAGCGTAAATTATGTTTGAATACTATGAGGAATAATGCACACATCACAGTATATTTTGAAGACCTCAAAAACAACGTTTTATGATATTTCAGGATCATCCAACAGAGATTAAATATTATGTTTACAATTATATCAACCTGTATATCGTGATGTGAAGGTATGCTTAATATTTTTTAAGTTTTATGTGAAAACAGCTGTGATTATTTGAATGTCCGGAATTTGATGCATCGATGTCCGGATTTCGATTCATGTGTCCGGATTTGTGGACACGCCATCGTGCAGAATAACCTTAATTTTTACGGTATTTCCATTAAATCCATTGTAAATATTGTAAAAATTATCAAGTTCTAACCTAATAGTTATCGTCTCAAAGTAATACATAATAAAATAACGATCACCCATTTATATACAAGCATTTGAACATGCGTATCGCCTTAGGCGTCCGGGTATTGATGCAGCACGGTAGATCCTTTTGAAAAGTTACGTGAAAATTGTACAAAAACAAATACGCTAACGATCTGTAATTCCAAAGTTCAAGATATCTCAAAATCATTTTACTTATAATACACCTAAGGATCGTCACGAATTCAGTAAACTGTTATTAAATAACTGAGGAAGTGGAAGTGATTTTTTCTCTGCTGGAAGAGAATGTCAGGTGCAGTGAAAAATAGAAAAGTTTGAAAGAGCTAAAAATTGCAGCATTTTACAACATCACAAAAGGAAGCACACTGGCTGTGAAAAGAACGAATACCGACCAAGAAATTTCCTCAAACTATGCTTTCATCGGGTGCTCCGCTTAAACGAACTTAGTAAGTTGACATATTACTGGAACCATCGCTACTAACCGGCATCATATATGATGTATCCATGTAGGAGCATAGGAAAACCTCCCCGAAGACGACGATGGTGTTGACGAAGACGACGTCTTTGTTATGACTGCTGCCTTGTGCAATGGAACGGAAGTGGAGCATTGCATCAAAGTCATGTTTCGTTTGCAGTCAGCAGCTGGTACAATATGAGTGTGGGTGGGAAGTCAGTTTGCCGTTGCTTTGGAACACTGGAGAAACAAGTGTTGAAAATACTGGATGTGTAATACCGCCTTCTGTTGCCATTGAAATATTCAGTGAAGCCGCATAATGTGACAATCAAATGACGAGCCAATATTGTTGGTTTTATTTGTTTTTTAAAAAAGCTTTATTTGTTACACGGCGTAACAAACATAATATTTTGCGTGTGTCTCATGAACCTAATCATATGTTTCTATTAGATTTGGGGTTATTGAACTGATTGCCACTCTCAGAAATGTTCCAGCAGAAGATAGAAGATAGAAGATAGAAGATAGAAGATAGAAGATAGAAGATAGAAGATAGAAGATAGAAGATAGAAGATAGAAGGATAGAAGATAGAAGATAGAAGGTAGAAGTAGAAGATAGAAGATAGAAGATAGAAGATAGAAGATAGAAGATAGAAGATAGAAGATAGAAGATAGAAGATAGAAGATAGAAGATAGAAGATAGAAGATAGAAGATAGAAGATAGAAGATAGAAGATAGAAAGATAGAAGATAGAAGATAGAAGATAGAAGATAGAAGATAGAAGATAGAAGATAGAAGATAGAAGATAGAAGATAGAAGATAGAAGATAGAAGATAGAAGATAGAAGATAGAAGATAGAAGATAGAAGATAGAAGATAGAAGATAGAAATAGAAGATAGAAGATAGAAGATAGAAGATAGAAGATAGAAGATAGAAGATAGAAGATAGAAGATAGAAGATAGAAGATAGAAGATAGAAGATAGAAGATAGAAGATAGAAGATAGAAGATAGAAGATAGAAGATAGAAGATAGAAGATAGAAGATAGAAGATAGAAGATAGAAGATAGAAGATAGAAGATAGAAGATAGAAGATAGAAGATAGAAGATAGAAGATAGAAGATAGAAGATAGAAGATAGAAGATAGAAGATAGAAGATAGAAGATAGAAGATAGAAGATAGAAGATAGAAGATAGAAGATAGAAGATAGAAGATAGAAGATAGAAGATAGAAGATAGAAGATAGAAGATAGAAGATAGAAGATAGAAGATAGAAGATAGAAGATAGAAGATAGAAGATAGAAGATAGAAGATAGAAGATAGAAGATAGAAGATAGAAGATAGAAGATAGAAGATAGAAGATAGAAGATAGAAGATAGAAGATAGAAGATAGAAGATAGAAGATAGAAGATAGAAGATAGAAGATAGAAGATAGAAGATAGAAGATAGAAGATAGAAGATAGAAGATAGAAGATAGAAGATAGAAGATAGAAGATAGAAGATAGAAGATAGAAGATAGAAGATAGAAGATAGAAGATAGAAGATAGAAGATAGAAGATAGAAGATAGAAGATAGAAGATAGAAGATAGAAGATAGAAGATAGAAGATAGAAGATAGAAGATAGAAGATAGAAGATAGAAGATAGAAGATAGAAGATAGAAGATAGAAGATAGAAGATAGAAGATAGAAGATAGAAGATAGAAGATAGAAGATAGAAGATAGAAGATAGAAGATAGAAGATAGAAGATAGAAGATAGAAGATAGAAGATAGAAGATAGAAGATAGAAGATAGAAGATAGAAGATAGAAGATAGAAGATAGAAGATAGAAGATAGAAGATAGAAGATAGAAGATAGAAGATAGAAGATAGAAGATAGAAGATAGAAGATAGAAGATAGAAGATAGAAGATAGAAGATAGAAGATAGAAGATAGAAGATAGAAGATAGAAGATAGAAGATAGAAGATAGAAGATAGAAGATAGAAGATAGAAGATAGAAGATAGAAGATAGAAGATAGAAGATAGAAGATAGAAGATAGAAGATAGAAGATAGAAGATAGAAGATAGAAGATAGAAGATAGAAGATAGAAGATAGAAGATAGAAGATAGAAGATAGAAGATAGAAGATAGAAGATAGAAGATAGAAGATAGAAGAAGATAGAAGATAGAAGATAGAAGATAGAAGATAGAAGATAGAAGATAGAAGATAGAAGATAGAAGATAAGAAGATAGAAGATAGAAGATAGAAGATAGAAGATAGAAGATAGAAGATAGAAGATAGAAGATAGAAGATAGAAGATAGAAGATAGAAGATAGAAGATAGAAGATAGAAGATAGAAGATAGAAGATAGAAGATAGAAGATAGAAGATAGAAGATAGAAGATAGAAGATAGAAGATAGAAGATAGAAGATAGAAGATAGAAGATAGAAGATAGAAGATAGAAGATAGAAATAGAAGATAGAAGATAGAAGATAGAAGATAGAAGATAGAAGATAGAAGATAGAAGAGAAGATAGAAGATAGAAGATAGAAGATAGAAGATAGAAGATAGAAGATAGAAGATAGAAGATAGAAGATAGAAGATAGAAGATAGAAGATAGAAGATAGAAGATAGAAGATAGAAGATAGAAGATAGAAGATAGAAGATAGAAGATAGAAGATAGAAGATAGAAGATAGAAGATAGAAGATAGAAGATAGAAGATAGAAGATAGAAGATAGAAGATAGAAGATAGAAGATAGAAGATAGAAGATAGAAGATAGAAGATAGAAGATAGAAGATAGAAGATAGAAGATAGAAGATAGAAGATAGAAGATAGAAGATAGAAGATAGAAGATAGAAGATAGAAGATAGAAGATAGAAGATAAAAGATAAAAGATAGAAGATAGAAGATAGTTAGTTAGAGTATTACATAAAAATACATTCCAAAATCCTCTGGTCCATCGTAACGTATCATAGAATTGCTTTTACCCCCAAGCTCACTGACCAGCAAGTAAATAACTCACATTAGACCAACAGTGTTGAAACAAATCGATTGCATGCAAAACCGATGACCAAACTTTTCGACGACTGGCTTCAGTTCTCACAACAAATCATTTTTGTTTTCCTGACCCTTGCCACTTGTTTTTTTACTTCCCCTCAACATTGTTAATCATTTTCAACATTGTTGCTGCATACTCAAATGCTTTTGGCAAAACCGCTTTCAGTATAGTGGTTGAAATTCACTTCGGTCAGACTAGATTCCATCAACTGGAAACATTTGTGTGCTCTGCCACTATCAAAGTTGTTCGATCAAATCAAATTCCAGTTGCACATGACGACCGGATGTTACAAAGTTTCCTTCTTTTCTTTTTTTTTGTGAACACATTGCAGACAGCCAGCATGGATAAGAAAACCACATCACACATATCAAATTGTGCAAAACTTGCAAAAATCTCTGGATTTCGACTTTCGGTGGGTCCACTATTGATGAGCCACCCAGCATCTTTTTGCCGGATTTTCTAATTTGTTTGCTGTGTACCCATCGGAGCGAAAACGGTGCTTTCCCCCCAAAGGGGACTAAAACCTCTGTGTGTACGTGTGGAAATGGTTGACCGCCCGCTTGGAAACATTGTGTCGACAGAAAGCAGAAATTGTTCGATCTTCTCACGGGTGGTATGACGTGGTGTCCTTTTTTTTCCGCAAAACATTTCTTCCGGCTATCCGGGGGCGCGTACGCGAAGAAAATGAAATTGCTTCGGATTTATTTGTCCGGAGAGAAAGTTATTAGGTGGGTACTTCACTCGAACCTTCGCTTTCTCGGGAGAAATTGTGTTCCGGGACATCCGGCAGAAGCCATTCACTGCGTGATAAGCTCGCGGATGTGGACCAATGTCAACAAATGCCTTTATGGCTGACGTTTGCTCAAATTGGTTCCTGTTGTGGTGATTTTGTGAAGGTTTTTTTTTCATCTATCGTTTGCTCCAGGAAAAATTTAGCCTATTGTAGCGTTTCCGCATTAGGTGAAATTGGCTTGAAAATCCGTCAACAATTTCCTCTTCAACCATTCATCGCCTGCGGGTCAAATAAGGTTTGTCAACTTTCAAGGTTAGGATTGCGGTAAGGGAAATTTACAATTCTAAATCCATTTGCATATCTACCAGTCGGGGTGTTGCTGGCATAAAGGGAAAGCGGTAGAGTACCGTTTGGTAATCAGAAAGGGAAATTGAAAATTAAATTATAAAAAAAACAGATGGTTGCGGTAAACAGCTAACCTAGTTTCATTTTTGGCGCTGTTTTCTCCGTCGCTGCTCTTATTCTGTTTTAAAGTTGTATGCAAAAATGGAGATACAGGTATATTTGACTATAGATGAATTTGGGCAAATGGGCGTAAAATGAATACCCTTGATTTTTTATAAAAATTGTTGCTTAGATTATTTTTGTGGAGCCTTCCTTAGCCGAGTGGTTAGAATCCGCGCGACAAAACAAAGCAAAGCCATGCTGAAGGTGTCTCGATTCCCGGTCTGTCCAGGATATTTTCGTAATGGAAATTTCCTTGACTTCCCTGGGCATAGAGTATCATCGTACCTGCCACAGGAGATACGAATGCGAAAATGGCAACTTTGGCAAAGAAAGCTCTCAGTTAATAACTGTGGAAGTGCTCATTGAACACTAAGCTGAGAAGCAGGCT
The DNA here is from genome assembly GCF_002204515.2 of Aedes aegypti. Lineage (NCBI taxonomy): Eukaryota > Metazoa > Arthropoda > Insecta > Diptera > Culicidae > Aedes > Aedes aegypti. Next base: position 79,396,949 of record NC_035107.1, read on the forward strand.
CTGTCCCAGTTAGGACGTAATGCCAAGAAGAAGAAGAAGAAGAAGAACAGAAAAAAATATTTCTTTTTATTTATTTATCAACTTTGTAGGAAACAAACCTACAAAATGCGCATAAAATAGTACCTACTAGACCAACAACCTGCGGTAGATTATTACACCAATATAATTCAAAAGCAGAATAATTAATAATATATGAGAGAAACAAGAATTTGACCTTGATTCTAAGAAGCCCTGAACGAACCATTTCATTACAACGAAAAAATATGCTTGAGAAAAATCGAATACTAAACTAACATGGACAACTCTCGTATTTGCTAAACCATTCAAACATCGAAACAATTTTTCTACATATCAACGACCACGCTGGATCACTTTCATAACCATAAAAAAAATGTGGAAATAAGAAGGATAGATTACATCCACCCCATCATGTCAAGAGCAGCGCCGATTTATTTATGTTTCCAAGCTAAACATCAACAATAACGGGGTGATTCCGGGGCTCTGGGCGTCTGCTATGCCAAGTCGATCCGGTTAACTTTCGTTCGCATTGCTTTCAATTTGAATTAGTATCGCCCTCCAGTGCGGCGTACATCGCATGACCTCGTGGCGGTTGGTTCGATTTCGGGTAACATTTTCCAAGTAGTGACCTCTTCAACAAATAAATAATCCGGCGTGGAAATGCTGCGACGGCGTGCTGTGGGATATTTGGCGAATCTAGCTGGCCAAAAGTAATTTTTAAGATTCGCTCAGATTTTGATCTAGCATATTTTAATAGTTGTTAAGTGGAAAATATCCATCATCATTTTACAAATTTTCAAAACCAGTTTTTTCGCTCAAAATTAAAGCAATGTTTAAGATAATCTATCATTCCACTGTACTTGCTATCTGTAATGCGATGATAAATTTTCATAAGGATTTAATTGAATTTGAACGAAAAAACTGGTTTTTCATTCTTGATGATTGCTGATGATTGAATAATGGATTCTTGACCCTTAACACAAATTTATTTTGCATTATGTATGAACATGCTTTAACAACTATCATTAACCAGCATTAGCGTGGTCAAATATTATGGTGACCAGACTTTAACTTATCAATGTAGATTATTTTAACATTAATGTTTTAGGATTATTATTTAAGATAAACGACGTTCTTCTCCTTGGCAATACGTCCTCACTGGGACAGAGCCTCCTTCTCAGCTTAGTGTTCTTTTGAGCACTTCTTTACCAAAGTTGCCATTTTTCGCATTCGTATGTCATGTGGCAGGTACGATTATACACTATGGCCAGGGAAGCCAAGGAAATTTCAATTACGAAAAGATCCTGGATCGACCAGGAATCGAAACCAGACACCTTCAGCATGGCTTTACGACATTAGGGTGCTATAATACTATAATGTTTTGTTACTTGAGATACCTTACGGATGGTCGATCAATGGGGTGTTTCAATAATAAAATAATGCAGACCAGCATTGCCTCTTATAGGGGTGATTAAAAATATGTTGATCGGTATTAGAGTGGTCTAAAATAAGGACGAATTAGTGCTCAGTTAATATAAGAATATATCAATTTTAAAACATATACTCGCAAAAAGCTGGGAAAACATGTATGTCCTATAACTATGACATTGTTTAAATTGATCGATATAAATTGAAACGACTTTTTCAACATCCTCTTATGAAAAAAAATGCTTCAACAGAAATTTTATACATCTTTTCCTCATTCGTCCCTTCTGTCGTGCCGCTAAGCGTTTTGGTTCCAACAATTCACGGCCACTTCACGGCCAATCCTATCTCCTAAAAAACGCGTCTTACCGTGTTCTTCTTCTTCTTCTTTCTGGCGTTACGTCCCAATTGGGACAAAGCCTGCTTCTCAGATTAGTGTTCTTATGAGCACTTCCACAGTTATTAACTGAGAGCTTTCTTTGCCGTTTGACCATTTTTGCATGTGTATATCGTGTGGCAGGTACGAAGATACTCTTATGCCCTGGGAATCGAGAAAATTTCCTTTACGAAAAGATCCTCGACCAGCGGGATTCGACCCTCAGCGTGGTCATGCTGAATAGCTGCGCGTTACCGCTACGGCTATTTGGGCCCTTACCGTGTTAACATTATCTAATAGACTGAATTGACCGAATCATAACATCGGCCTCGAACCTCAGAAGCCAGACGCCGATTGCGCCTCTTCGACTCGGAGTAGTCACAATTTGCATTCTCTCCTACTCTATCACACTCTCCACGGTCATATGGTATTGTCCATTGCACGATTACGTCATCAGAATATCGCTCTCTTTCCCTCCTTTAGGAAATCTGAAAACAACGGTGCCAGTACCTGTTAAAGTTGACAGGTACTGGCACCGTTGTTTTCAAGTTGTGTGGAATAGCGAAAGAGAGGTAATTTCGCCGTGAAATGCCTAATACATTCGTATCGATGTGGGGTATTTAGAGGTACGGCCCAAGCATCAAATAAATATTTGTGATATCTTCAGTTTTTAAGTGGTAGTTGTGCAATGCCAACTTTGGTGAGCCGAAAGTTCATGAGCGAGCCGAAGATGACGTCACGTTAACAAGCTGCGAACAAAGTTTTTAGCATGCTTGTCGTCACTATTAGCTTATTGTTTCGTTTACATCTTTTTCGTGACTAATACAAGCACACACATACTAAGAGCTGGACATGTTATGTTGGGAGTGCGTTGGCACTGTCTACGTTTGGTGTTGTGCAAACGTATTAAATCTTTAGTAACTCGATCAATAGAAAGTGTGTTGCTCACTAGTTTTTGATACGTGCTGCTCTCGGGCCGCGGAAATGGCCTCTTCGATGCTTTGCCGCTGCCGATCGACGTCTTCAATGGACGCCAGGGGAGCCTCGTATCCGATATTGGCGTCGACACACCCATTGGCGTAGGAACAGGGGGGGGCAGGGGGGCGTGGCCCCCTCCAGTATCATCCAGGCCCCCCCAGAATTTTTGATGATTGCAAAAAAAAAAAACAGTTCAACATGAAGCAAAATCTTCTGAATCAATGTACATGACTCGTGTTATTAACAAAAACATTCTTCAAAAGTTACGTTATTGTATGTTGTACAACTAGAGTGAGAAAAACTCGCTTGTCTTCTATAACATCAGCGTGGCGATTCTGACTTTGGTGAATCTCGCGACAACCGAAAGCTTAACAGTCCGGCTGTCGATCGATTGGTTACTGTTAGAACTAGCTTCTTGTTGTATGTGTATAATACCGTTGTACCAAAAAGCGTCAATATTCAGGAAATTTGATTCACAAAATCAGTGTTTTTTTTTCTGAATAATCCAAATAATGCTGTTTCAACATAAAGCAGCATATTCACTGCATTCTGATTTCTCATGTTTGTGGAGGGTACCCTGCTCGAGGTATCTGCTGATGACGTCCCCTATTGAGAATGTACTAAAAAACTCCATACATTAACTTCAACTCGTATAACATCCGACAAAAATAGACAACATTACTAAATGAATTTCTCAGGCAATACCGTTTTGATTTGAAGTGTCCAAATGCTTCCGGAATAAAATAATCAAAAAAATATTTATTCGACAACTTTTATGCATCGAGCATGCAGAAGACGTCTTAATCAGGGTTTCTAGACGAAAAAAAAATGAAATTTGGCCCCAAAACCGTGGAAAATTTTACCTAATCTTATCCCACGCAACTCCACCAAAAAAACATTATTTCTGTCATCTTATACAGATATATTTGGCTGAAAGTTCTATTAGAAGTTGTTCTGTAAATTTCTATGATTACTTTTTCCAAAAATTTCTTACAAATTCTTCCGAGAAGTTCATCAAAAATCCTTTAGAAATATATACACAATACTTCACAAATTGTGTCAAAAATAGTTCTATGTTTTTTCTTTAGAAATTTTGCTTCAAATCCCCGGACTATTCAAGAATTGGAAAAAAATTGCTTTTGAAATGTCTCTTGCCTTTGAATCTTCAGAGGAAATTTGGTACAAACCACGAGGAGAAAATTGCTTCCGAAATTAGCATAACGGTAATGGAATCTGTAGAGCAAAATAACTGGGAAGTGGAATTTATTAAGATATTCATAAAGAAATTTGTATTTATCTTGAATTGTATTGTATATTATTGGCAGATTCCATATTCTAGGTTTGAATTTCTGTGCGATACGAGGGCGGAATTAACAGAGGCGGCAGAATTTCTCAAAAACATTTGTGGACCTTCTTAAGGAATTTGTTTTATTCGTTAATTCATTAGAGATGTTTTAACTATCATGTAATTTACTTTTGGAGAAAAAAATGTAAATTATCTTTCATTGTGCCATTGCCCATTAATTGTTCTAGCTGCTTCAACATTTTGTTGGTTCTCCTTCCTTCCCATGACGCTTTGAGGAGCTTCGTACAAAAATCTTTTTATACTTCAAAACGCAACATTTCAAAGAATATAAAGAAGGTAAATTATAGGAGTTTTGAAAACTCGCAGAATTCTCACATGTATTATCCATCAGGGATTCTCCAACATATTTTCAAAGTTATGCAAAAGTTTCCTCTAAGTTTTAAATTAATTAAAATTTTACATTACGTATTTTACCACAATACATCTTCGGTAATGTTCTTCAAGAATATAGTTGCGTTAAACTTCAACAGTACTACAAAATAGTCGACAATAGACCCTTCAAGTAAGTTTGTTTGGAATTTCTGAAGGTAGAACAAAAATGGGTTCTACATCAATTTGTTCCCCATAGTATCAGGAAACTTCGGAGTTCATACATAATATTATCTTAAATTTTAGTAACAAATAATTTCAGTAAAAATTTCATCTGTTTTATCACCAATAATTTTCTATTATAAAAGATGTCGAGAAAAGAATAAGTTTTTTTTGTAGTAAATCCTACAAGGACCACTTAAGCCTTTCTGTGAGGTACATTGTCAAAAAGTTTCATAAATTCGACGGTTTATTTTTTGAATTTTACGACAGGAATTTCAGTAAATTTTTTCGAATTATATTAAAGCTGCAATTATTCAAACAATGTCCATTTATTCAAACCTTTTTTTGTATGTGTTTTATCAAAATCTGATATGGAGTGATTTGTAGAGGAATTTATAAAGCAATTCTTAAAAAATATTGAGATATTCCTGGAATAGCTTTTGAAGCAAAAATGGAGAGTGGATAATTTTTTTTAATGTTAAATGAGAATCCTGAGATTATTATTCGCAAAAAATGGAATTGTTTCTGAAAGCTGAAAGAATCCTTGATGGAATTTCTGGAGAAATGTGTTGAGATGTTCAAGAATGAATTGTTAGTGTGGTTTATAGAAAAAGTTCTATGGAAAATATTTAGATGAATCTTCAGTGCATTTACCGGAAGAATATTAGGAAAACATTAATATAATTCTCTAAGAAAACCCTGAACAAATCAATCGGGAAATCTTAGAGTATTTTTGCATAAGAGTTTTTGAAGGATCTGTTGAATATATTCCGCTAGGTACTTTATAGGAATGTAAAAATTCTTTAAATCGAATAAATGTTTAAAGAATGCTAATGGCATTTATAACAAAATATAAAAAAATCTAGGGTTTTGAAGTAATGCAAGATGTTGCTCCTTAATTTTATGTAAATATAACAAATAATTATCTGTGAATAAAAAAAAAACAGATGGATTTGCAGTTCACCTCTGAGAAATAATGTGTAACATTTTCCCAATTGAAGTCTTTTTTGTTGCTCAGGAAATTCTGGTGGACTATTAAAAGGGATCTTTACAGTAACACCTAGAAGAGTCATTTATTTTTTTGCAGGAAGTCTAGATAATTTTTGCCGTGATTTTTTCAAACAATCCTGTAGAGAAACTTTAGAAAGAACTTCAAAAACAAAGTTGAAAAAACTATTGGCGAACTCTCTGAAGAATTCGTCGAATGAATCCTTGCTTGGTGATTTTGAAGAAATTTTTGGTGAGATTACTAGAATTGTTGGTACTATTTTTTGGAGATATCCTTAGTATTTCCTGAGAATCCTAAACAAATTATTAATTAACTCAGAAGGATACTTTAAATTATCAATTTGAACCTAGAGGACCTTCAAGGAGAAATGATTAAGAAAATCTAATGTATTCTCTGGCGGAATTATTCAATAGATATTTTCAGCAATTCGATAGAGATTTGGTGAGATTACTAGAATTTTTGGTACTATTTTTTGGAGAAATCCTTAGTGTTTCCTGAGAATCTTAAACAAATTAATAATTAACACTGGAGGATACTTTAAACTATCAATTTGAACCTAGATGACCTTCTAGGAGAAATGATTAAAAAAATCTAATGCATTCTCTGGCGGAATTATTCAATAGATATTTTCAGCAATTCGATAGAGATTATTCGAGAAATTTTCTGGTAAGAAAGTCTGGGAATGATTTTTCGTGGGGATCTCAGGACGAACTCAGTGAAAACTGACAAAGGAGTTCTTGGAGAAAGCACTGAAAAGTACGAAAATAATTCATGAAGAAATTCCCGTAGGAATTTTCAGACGAATCTCTTCAAAGCACATAGTTGAATATTTGAAAAGGTCAAGGAAGAAACACAAAGGACATTCCTTGAATCTTTTTCGTAGCGAAAATTGAAATTTACATATATCACTAACGGTGAAAACTATGAAATTTGTGAAAATCGTGATTTTTGCGACTGACATTATTTCTGTAAAACAAGTATTTGCTAGGCCCCCTTCAGAAAAAAAATCTACGCTACGCCAATGGACACACCGCTGGAATCGCCCTCAGTCGACGCGGAAGTAGTTGCGCCGGGTGACTCGATGCCAGTTGACCAGGGAACCAACTTCGGTAACCACCGGGTAGTGGTTCGAACTGAGGTCCTGATGAACGACCGGCTGGGAGATGTTGCCGTTCTTATTGGTCAGAAAGACATCGATGGCTCAGTGGCTCCCGGACCGGCTCAGGTGGATGGAGGAATTCAGGCTCAGGATGGTGTATTAACCTTCCTTCAGGTCCTGTTGTAGGATGAGGCCATTTCTGTTACGCCGACTGTTCCCCCTGGTCTCGTGCCTTGCGCCAGCCAGGATGAACTGCCCCTGTCGCTGAGTCAGCTTGATGTGGTCTTGTTTTAGGGCCGCCGATGTTCCGTCATTGATGGTAGTTTGCTTCAGGCAGCTTTCCACCAGAACACCAACGGCCTCGATGGCTTGCAGCTGGAAGCTCGGCAGCAAGGTGCAATTTATCTTGTTCTGCAAGGCAATCGCAACGCCTCCTCGTTCGGAGCAGCACCGGTCAAGCTTTAGTAGTCGGAAGCCGGGGACGTCAACTTGCGTTTCCATAATTATGGCTACATCGATTCCTTCGTGAGCTAAGAAGGCGTACAGTTCCCGGGTTTTGCTCTTAAGGAGCAAGCGTTCCAGTTGAGAACTCTGGTGATTCCCCTACGGTCCATATCTCGCGAGAAATGTTTACACCGTGATGGTTACGGCGCTAATTTGTTTTTGTTTAGAGCGACATGCTCCCAGCCGCTCGAACAAGCTCATGGTGATCTCGGGGGGTAGAGGGATCCATTGTTTAACGGCCAGCCGGCTTGGGCAGCTTCGGTGTTGCCGACGTGCTGTGCTCCGCAGGTGACGCACTTCGGCTATCTCGTCCGTCGGGGCGCATGTTACGATTAGGTGTGCGCCACCGCACTTGCAGCTTCGACAGTTCATCGCCCCATGGCCGAGTGCAAGGCACTTGCCACATTGCGTAACATCTTTCTTCTCTGGCCGGTATTTCTCCCACGCGACCACCATCTGGAAGAGGTGCCGGATCTTAGCAACGTCTGTCATTGTAGCGGAGGCTTTTTCTAGATGTACCAGGTACAATTGATCTCGCCGAATGCTTCCTGGTTCCCTCCTCATAGGGAACATCTTCTGGGGCTTCAGCTTGGCCGATTTCGCTGTATGATGGTTGGCTGGCATTTGCCATTCGCTCATTTACAGGTCTCTTCTGGGGACACTCAGCTTTTAAGTGTTCTGCACTACCACACTTTTACCTAACCTTCGTTGAAAACACGTGTTTTCATACTCCGAACGTTAAGCAACGCAGAAATCTCAACTTCGTCCTTAATTTCTAGGTATAGGGTGATGTGCTAGTATCCATCGTATTAAGCATTGATCGTGAGAACTGCAATTTTCCCAGTATTGCAGTGAATGATGCTGATACAAACCGATGCCAAACAATTCTTTCTCAAAACGGCTTTAGCATTGTACAATAACATTTTGATAAATCTTGATCTCTTTTTGGAAATAATGCAAAGAAAATGCATCTTACCGTATTCTCAATCCGTCGTATCGTTTTCAACTCCGTCGCAATCAGTTTCCAGATTCGTCTCACAACCTACGGCTCACTGTGTGTATTGAATGGTTAAAACACAACATATCAACGCTATAATAAAATGTTTTACTAGAATATATAGATCTACGGGCATCTCCCTCCATTCCTTCAGTATGATGGAATATACTAATTTCCTTTAAAATTAATTGTTCGTCATCAAAATTCAGCCCAAACATATGAACACAATTGCTTTTGACCGTACAATTATGGCATTTGCTCACAGTACAGCGAAAACAACACAATCAAAGGAATCGTATTTATACGTCGAGCGTCGCGCACACATTGATGCGCACAAGCTTTTTTTCTCAGTACGACGGATTAAACTTTGTTTACATTCTCAATTATACGCGGCGGTTAAGGAAATTTCGTAAAATTTGGTGATTTATTGAAGATTTACGGCGTGTGATTGGAATTAAATCCTTCAGTGAAGAAGTACGAAGGTTATCCATAGTGAAAATAAGTGCCCGGCGATGTAAGTCACCCACGGGGGCGGGTAGAAACTTGTGTTGGAAAGTGGTGTGACTGATGACGATCGCTAAGCATTTCTCTCAAATCGTGTTCGTCCATGCGATTTCGGTGAAAAACTGTAAAGTGGATAATTGAACTGAAGTTATTTATCGAAATACAGTAGTTTCATTGCATTTTTGGTGTACAGGTGGACGAATCATAAAAGCTTTCACAAAATTACATTTGGAAAATGAATCTATGTTGCAGGTAAGTTGGAATATGCGCCGTAGTGGAACATTTTAAGTTTGATACGACGAATAGTAGGTCTTACGACGAAGTAGAACGAAACCCTAGTATCTAGCTTCACTATTAGAGATTGTGCTGTAATGAATGAAAACAAAATGATCTCAAGCTTTTATATGCAACAAAGTTCCACGTCATGCAAACTCTCTTGGTCGATCGACTGAGCCAATCAGCGGATGGTTGTCGAAAATATACGGAAAACGAACGTATAAAAGAGCAACGCATCGTGTAGTCAGCTTCAGTTAATTGGCAGATGCTGTAGCGACGCATCGCTTGGACGGAGGAGCACAAACAAGAGTGGGATTGTGGTAGCGATCAGCCACTCCGCTCCGACGGTGAGCAAGCGGTTGGCACCGCCTTCTGCCAGCCGGAGCGTCAGCAAAAACGAGCACATCTTGGACGGAGCAGCAACAGTAGCAGAGATCAACAGTGCAGATAGCTACTCCGCTCCGACGATGAGTAAGCGGGTGGTACCGCTCTCTATTGGTCAGAGCGTCGAGGTTAATAGCAACTGATCAACTGGCGTGCAGTGAGGGTTTGAGAGTTTTCCTCTTTGCGGTCGTCAAAAAAAAGAGATCCTGAAGGAATGACAGGCACCTCGCACAGATGTCCAAATAGGATAACTGATTTCTCGAACCATTCGAATAATTTTACCGAATTTGCCGAGGACGGCCGCGATTTCCGGAGGAACTCAAAACAATCTAACATAAAGCACAACGGCGTTCGCCGGGGATAATTTCACTGCTGTACTTTGATACTTGCTGCACAGACAAACTTGCTGTAAAAATTACGGTATCCAATGGTTCTGGACTACTTCTCTAGAAGCGCAGCCCTAATCAATTAGCTCTTAGCTCAACATCAGCCATTTCTATATTTTTTCTGTTTTCACTTTTCCACTTCAAACCAGAAACCTATATATGTAATAATTTAGCTGAGTTGAAAACGTGCTCGAAATTAGCGCGGTGTGAAAGTTGAGTCCGTTCTATACCAAATCACCGTAGAAACTGATCATACTTTCTTATTTATAAAAAATATTCATAATTGATTCACATCAGTGAGTTGACAGTAACTTCTGGGCATTCATTTTAAAAGTGTAAGTTACTAATAATACAGCAAAAAACCGTTAAAAGCGTGTTTCGTTACTAACTGAATATTAGGTATGCGAAAATGTCTTGAAATACTTTTGACCAGCTAGATTATTCAAACACCCCTTAGTGCAGCGGCAGCAAACACTAAGAAAGTCAGTCGCCCGAGCTATGGTGGATCACTCGTCGATGGGGAATTATTCTGAATGTTGCACCCCAGTGTAGTCAAGCAAAATTTACTTTGGTGTGAGGAGAGAAAAAAATAACCGTCTATTGACCGGAAAATGAAAAATATATGTTCTGAATGTTATCCATTCCACTAAATTAGAAGGCCCACGCCGGGACATGGTCGCGGACGGCTGCCTCATACTGTTGAACTTTTGCGAAATGTTTATATCGCCGAAAAGCAAATAATATAATCGTAAAGTGAGATAATATTTACATCGTAAAAAAAGGCGAAGCGTATGCGCTTAACGGTCAAAAGGAAGCCAATATTCACTTTCTGTCTGCGAGAGGGGTGTATAATCTCCGTCGTTCGGTTGAAATCTGATCTGAAAGCAGACACTGGAATACAGCGAGATTTGCATTTTTTTGCTGATATGATGGTCGAGTTACAATAACAGCTCGGAGTCTGGAAGGGAAAGTTTCGCAGCACATAACGGAAGTTCTGCTCTGGAAAGCATTTTCCGGAATGGCTGGCAGACATGAGGTTTTGTGTTTTTAATATGACCCACAATATCCCAATCGAGGGGAATATAGAGAATCGTTTAGTGCAAATAATTGCTATTTTAACTCAATTTGCATGAATTAAATTTGTTCTCTGTTTTGTTCATGTGGATTCATTTGAAAAGCCATTGTCGGGCAATTATTAGCAGTGAAAACTGAACTGCTAAATCAAATGAAATGCGATATGTTGTTAACAAAATGTTAATAAAAGCTTAGTTTTGTTTTACCAAAGTAGAATGATAGTGTTGCCTAACATAGAACACCAAGATATAAGAAATGAATATAATGTTTGAAATGATATTAATAATATAGATGAAAAAATATTGTTTGAAAAAGAATTATCCTTGCTTTAGTTCAGCTTCCCGATTTCTAATCGAAAAATGTCCGCTCTTCACTTCAAAAGGTTTGCTTTCGAATTCTTTTCTTGGAAGTATATTTTTCGTTTATTACTTCGATGCTGTTTTCCTATTGTAATTAGTAAATCCAAAGCAGAAATCTAATTTAGAGCACCAAATAAGGAACTGGTTCCTAAGAAATTTGATAACCTGTGTTAATTATTTCTCTCCCCTACATCAACATGCCTTCTGTTAGAAATAACAATTCTTGTAATTATCCGCTTTTCCAATCAACAGTACTGTTTTCGCTCCCCCGAATCAAAACTGGCAGAGAATACATTTCATCATTGGCGCTTCTCCGTTGCCAATCATTGGGGATTTCGTCGACTCTTGTGGGAGGTATTAATTTACATTTACTTCTTCGGAAGCCACATCAAAAGCAGCCACCCGTACATCGAGAATCAAGAATCGAATGCGAAAGCTGTGCGCCAATTTAATTATTAATTCATTCTTGATGCCTCCGTTTATTGTCTGTAACGCGGAGATGTCTGCTGGAATTAGTGGCAAATTGATTTCAATGAAAGCGAACAATTTGTCTTCCCACGAGAGGTGAACTTTTCGCCCGTATAGACCTCCGTAGTTGAATACAAAGCGTCATGCTTTTGAATCCCATCTCTCAGTTGACGGTAGGGATTGTCCCTATTGCAATCTGGTCACATACTCTGCTGCACTTCACATAATTGGCTCATGTATCAAAATAAGCAACCGAGAAACACGCGTTAAGAGACTTTTATAATAAATTTGAGACTTGTATTGGGCAAGTTTGCGATAAATTTAGTTACACTTTTTTATATTCATGGAGGGATTATTAGAGTATGTTTAAGAAAGACACTAATTGTACTTTCAAACTTCACTTCACTTCTGAAAAAGAAAACAGAAAACAGTAAGTCGAGCAAATTCCTTTAAACTCTAATAAGTTGCTTAACTTGACAGAAAGGTCTATTTTGTCTACGACTTACAGACTTCTTCAGTGTCGAGTGCTCGACTTTTTTAAATTAGTACTAGAAAATTAAATAAATTCGTTGCAATATGAATAATAGGATGTTCATTAGAATCTCGTGAGCTGCTATTATCATTATCAGACTTCTTCAGTGTCGAGTGCTCGACTTTTTAAAATTAGTACTAGAAAATTAAATAAATTCGTTGCAATATGAATAATAGGATGTTCATTAGAATCTCGTGAGCTGCTATTATCATGGAACCATGAATTTTGCTATGAATTGGATCATATAACAAGGATCCGAGGTAGACGAACTCATCAACCACCTATCGTAACACTGCTTCCTAGGTGGGCTCTGTCGCGCTCGGTTCCGCCTATCAGCATGTACTTTGTTTTTGACGGATTCATCACCAGGCCGACTTTTGTCGCTTCACGTTTCAGGCGGGTGTACAGGTCTGCCACCGTTCTAAATGTTCTGCCGACAATATCCATGTCATCGGCGAAGCAAACAAACTGGCTAGATCTTGTGAAAATCGTACCTCGGTTATTGAACCCGGCTCTCCGCATGACATCTTCTAGCGCGATGTTGAACAGCAGGCACGAAAGTCCATCGCCCTGTCGAAGTCCTCGGCGGGATTCGAACAAACAGGGTTGTTTGCCCAAAATCTTCACGCTATTCTGCACACCGTCCATCGTTGCTCTTATAAGTAGTGTGAGCTTCCCGGGAAAGCTGTACTCGTCCATGATCCATAGCTCTTCGCGGTCGATGCTATCATAAGCCGCTTTAAAATCGATGAACAGGTAATGCGTTGGGACTTGGTATTCACGGAATTTCTGGAGGATTTGCCGTACAGTGAAGATTTGGTCGGTCGTCGAGCGGCCATTGATGAAACCAGCTTGATAACTTCCCACAAACCCATTTGCTATTGGTAATAGACGACGGAAGATAATTTGGGACAGCATTTTGTAGGCGGAATTCAGGATAGTGATAGCAATATGTATAGTTTTCACATTTCAGTTTGTCGCCCTTCTTGTAGATGGGGCATATGACCCCTTGCTTCCACTCCTCCGGCAGCTGTTCCGTTTCCCAGATTCTGACAATCAGCCGGTGCAGACAGGCGGCCAACCTCTCCGGGCCCATTTTGATGGGTTCAGCTTAGAGTTTTCAATCCCGGGAACATTTCCCGAGCATTCCCGTATTTCCCGGAATTTCTGTAGTTCCCGGGAAGCTCTATTTAAATACAGAATGGACCATGTATATTCAGTTAAAAACTATCGCACAGTTTACTTTTCATATCATACCAAACAATGTCCTCACTAGAAGAGATACGATGTGTTTGTGAGTTAAAATATTGGTGGAAACCAACCGAAAAAAGGGAAGAAAACGGGATGTATTTCACTGACATTTTAAAAGTGATTTCTACATGGCTTACTTCACTGCCTACTGGTTGGCAATATAACGTTTACCGGGACAACTAGTTGGCAATACAATATAAAGAAATTTTCGAATAATCTATTTCATGATTTGAGTAGAATTATTAAGTTTGCCAGGTTTGTACTTGTTTGTTTTTTATTTTAGTTTTGTAAAGATTTATTAAATGTTGGTAAATATTATTTGAACTTCATACGATACCTCCACATATAGTTTTGCTAAATTTTATAAACTTTTTTGTAAAAAAGCCTAGCAAAAAACGAAACAAATATTTTTGGAGGAACATTAATAAATTACTCATAAAAAGAGAGAACCAATCGTGCAAATGCAATGGGTTAAAATAAAACATACATAAAATAAAACATTATTTCAAAAAACTTCATCAAATTAGCATAACTTTTACGTTTTTAGAATTTCCCGGGATCCCGGGAATTCCCGGGAAATTATAATTTTATTTCCCGTTTCCCGGGAAGTCAACTCCCGGGAAAATTGAAAACTCTAGTTCAGCTTGAATACCATCCTTACCAGCGGCCTTGTTATTCGCTGTCGTAGTGCTGTTTCCACCTTTCAATCACCTCACGTCCGTCCGTCAATATACTTCCGTCCTTATCCCTACACATTTCGGCCCGCGGCATGAAGCCTTTTCGGGATGCGTTAAGCTTCTCGTAGAACTTTCGCGTTTCTTGTGAATGATGCAGCTGTTCCATTTCTTCACATTCCGCTTTTTACAGGCGGCGCTTTTGTCCCGGAATAGGCGGGCTTGCGGCGTCTGAATACTAACTGTAGACACTGACTGTATCTAGTGTTGAATATATTTTAAATCTTTGGTAAAAAATGAACCAGATTTCAAGTTTTCAGAATTATTGGAAATAATTTTCGATCAGTCCTTGAATGCCGTCAAAAAAATACGTAACGCTCTAGGGGGACGGGAAGATGAGTAGACTCAAGATTTTATTTTCATACAAAAAGCGTAACGGAGATGGAGTGTACCTTGGAAAATTTAACGAAAGGATGAGGTGTCATTGCACAGAGCAAAATATTCATGATCATCGAATGTAAGCAAAATTTACTTCTCGAATCCTGAAAGTACAAACCCATACTAAAGAAACCCCATTTGAGTTTTGAAAGAATAGTTCAAAAATTTGAGTTACGCCCTTTTAAATTTTCAGCTTGATTTTTACCTAATACGGCTATATCTCTTATATTATTGAGAATTTCTCAATGAAAGCTTCTGGCGATATGTTCTTTGCACAAAAAACTTTTATTAATGTGTCGTGGTGGCAGTGTTTTCGTACAAAAATATCGTAAAAAATGTCATTCTAAAATTTTTGGTCATAATTCATAATCCGTTTAAATATTGGCATGACCGTTTTTCACTAAAGAAATATCTTAATCAATACAAGCAAATTAGCTGCATGTCAAAGCAACATTTCAGATTTATAAATATTTGGCAACGTTTATTCATTACGCAACGGTAATTTGTGAATTTTGATCAAAATATGTGAAAAACTGCCATTTTTTTGCATTTTTATTCCACAATTCTACGAAAAAAAAACAACAATTAGATCTCTGATCATCCCAACAGAAATTAATCTTTTTTCCTGATATCAATTTTTATTTATGTTTCTGTAGAGGCTCTGTTATAGGTATACTCCCAGCAATAGCTCAAAGGCTCAAAACAATCTCAACAGTTTCCTCTAGAAATTCCGTTGAAAATGCTTTCCAAGTCAAACAACCAAATGTCTTCAGAATGATCCAATATAATTCAAAACTAAAATTGTAATGCAAATTCTGGATAAGTCAGGAGAATTGCTGTCATTTTTTAAGACAAATCAATTGAAAATTATTATTTAAATTTTGATGAAGTTTGCAGAAGAATCCTGGAGTGGAATCCTAAAGAAGATTCTGAAAACATTTCCCAAAAAATGTTTTCTTAAGGAAAGCTAGTAGCATTAGAACTTTTTATGTATTTCTGAAGAAATTAATGGAGGAATCACTGAGGGAATTGATAGATCAATCTCTTGAGATTGGGGAATGTCAAAGAAATCACCGCAGATTTTGTGAGAAATTTAAGGATGTTTTGTAAGAGCCATTTTTGATTAAAAGTCTAGGTGAACCTTTGGAGAAATTTCAGCGAAAACCCCGAAGGAAATACTAGAAGTATAACATATATTCTAATGTTAGCAATAACATTATGTTTAACAGATCCCTAAAAGGTTTTATGATAGAATCAGCGTGAAGAAGTGATTTTGCATAAAATCTCAAGCGTGAGTTATTCGAAACAGATCTCAAATGAGTTGGCGATCTGTGGGAGTATTCAATAATTGAGATTTGAGTGTGAGTCTACCAACTCTGATCTAGTGTTGATTTAGCCTTTGGTCTAAACGAAAATAACCGTCATCGTTTCAATGGGTTTGTAAATTAGTTTTTTTTTTTTCGTTTTTAATTGAAGCAATTGAGCATCATTGCACTTCACTTTCTATATGGAATGCTGAGAAATAATTTTCACATTGACATGTTTTTTTCTTTTTAATCCTATCAACAAAAAAAACTGGTTTTTGTTTTATGATGATTGCGAATTCAAAGATAGGACAAATTCGTTGGGTACGTTTTATATATAGTTTCTGAACGAACTTTACATTTTGAAAGTGTTGTCTAAAACTAAACGTTAAAATAAACTATTTGGTGTCAAAAAGCCTACATAGACTAAAAGTAGATAGGACAATTATGCCCAAAACGGCAGCCACTGCGTGTAGTAACGTTCCTTGTTTTCTCGATTCTCATTTCAGGTGCATTTCCGCAGCATTGAACAAACGATGACGTGCAGTCATCCTTCCTGGTAATCCGTTTGATGGCAACCGAAGAACCGTATCTCCTGTGACGCAAACTAACTACGACAAACTATTCCCTCACATAGTTAGAGTCATAGATCCCAATCTGCCACGTTCTGCCACCACCATGAGCGGCGCGCCCTTTACGGTCCAGTATTCGGACTATTTCAACAAATCCTGGCGGAACGAGTCGGGACTGGTGTTGTCTGCAAATGGAAGTTCACCGCCTTCGCTCGCTCCGGGCTACTTGTACAACGAGACATATGAAATCTATGCACCCAGCTATCCGTACGTGTCTTCGACGGAGGAACAGAACTACATCGACCATCTTACGGAGTGGATGAAGAATGGGTCGAATCACACCTACTACGGAGAATGCTCCAACACCGGCTATCT
Organism: Aedes aegypti; assembly: GCF_002204515.2. NCBI lineage: Eukaryota > Metazoa > Arthropoda > Insecta > Diptera > Culicidae > Aedes > Aedes aegypti. The sequence goes on from NC_035107.1 coordinate 79,413,849, forward strand.
GCCGAGTTTGTACTTTGAAATCACCAGCTACTTCCTGTACGTGCTGATTTTCGTGACGGCCGTGATCGGAAACTCGATAGTGCTGTTCATTGTGCAGTCGAATCCACGGATGCGTACCGTCACGAATTACTTCATCACCAATTTGGCCGTCGGAGACCTGATGATGACGTTGTTCTGCGTGCCGTTTACGTTCATATCGATGTTTGTGCTGCAGTATTGGCCCTTTGGGCTGGGGATGTGCCGTCTGGTGAATTACACCCAAGCCGTATCGGTGCTGGTTAGTGCTTATACGCTGGTGGCGATCAGTGGGGATCGGTATATAGCTATTATGTGGCCACTGAAGCCGAGGATAACGAAGACGTAAGTAGCTATTGGTTTAAGGAGTTTTTAACGATTCGAATCTGAATTCTTTATTTTTCACAGCTGCTCCAAGGTGCTGATAGGAGTTGTGTGGGTCATAGCGCTCATTACGGCAGCTCCAATTGCTATCTTCTCAACGCTTGACATGCCGTCAAAGTGGCATGCCGTATGTGATCTGTAAGTATACTCATGGGAATATTGTAAATTAGCGCATTGAATCCTCTTTTTATGTAACCTCTTTTGGGATAATTAGTTCAAAGTATGAACTACACATCTTGAACTTCATATTACACTCTAAGCTCTATTACCTGAATCCGGTGAAACTGTTATCTTAATAGCTTCGAATTCGGTAAATTTTTATGGCTTCTTGTGATTTTTTTTTCCGAATCCTGTGAAATACCAAAAATGTTTTAAATTTCAATTTCAATTTGAAATGGTTAGAGCGTTTCGTGCGAAATGTTTTGTGAACCCTTGTACATTGTCATACTTATGTCTATCATTCTTCGTGTGGTTGTGTCCGTGCTGTGCAAATATGTGATGCAATATAAACATAATAAAAATATTTAATATATAATAATAGTACGGATTTATTATTATTGTATTATTTGTTATAACTAAGTAACAAATATATTACAGCTTTACAGCATAAGCAAAACGATATGAAGTTGTGATTTATTGCCTTATTAAAAGGTCGGTGCCCAACGCTGGTGATTTTGATAACTTATAAGAATAGCTTTTCATCTGAACGATTTACTTGTGAACTAAAATTCAAAGCGATGACATGTAGTTTTGCCGAAACTAATTTGAGTGTAGTAGTCCATATACAGTATGGCCCATAAAAAAATGCGAAAATTGTTTGAACGTGAATATAACATCCACAGGCGTTATTTTCATTGTTTTTGATAGTGAATGTAATTTCTAATTATTGTAGTATATTCTGACACAACTTCGCTATCCAGGACATTTTTTGTCATATTTTCTTACTGTCCTAAATAATGTAATAAAGCAAATAAGTTCAAAGGTTTCGTCCGCCCAAAGCTAGAAATAGAATCTGATTGTCGTATACTCTGGTGATAAACTTTCCACCTTCAAAAATCACACTTTTCTGTTGAAAATTTCAGTTTGTTTGGTATCAGAGGATGGAGAAGTTCTTAGAGAACGTGTATTTCATGATCTCAATAAAATATTTTGCCAGGGTCATAGTTGTCCTCACATTTGCGCCTTATAGGTTTGATATGCCTTTATTGTTTGTAAAAGTTCAATAAAAAATAAATACGGAGGCCTATTACAGATTTTTGAGGATGAAATTTGTTCCTTCGGTTAGAGACAACTTATATCAATACTAGCTCATAGGTTTTGAGCAAAACGGAGCCGCTTATCACGCTTATATGAAGGTTCAATCAAAGCTCTCCAAAATGAGCCGTTTTTCGAAAATATGTTTAAATCTCCAATTACCCAGGTATGAACCAATTCTATCATTTGATATGGGCGAATGCTGGAGACAAGGCTTGTGAAGAATCTCACGCCATCGTTGATGATTTAGAAGCTTCCATTACACAGATATTGAACTCGACGTCCGCATGATAAAATTTGAAGGTATGCTTCCAATTCCTCTCTGGTAAGGTGAAAGTAACAGATAAAAATCATGTCCAAAGCGAAAAACTGAGTCTAAATAGATTAAACAATACAAGTAATGAATAATATTTATATTTCAAAAACATTTTCTATGTAAAAACTACCATAAAACATGATATGACGATTTTCGCATTTTTTATGGGCCATACTGTAACACGTTTAGGTATGAACCTTAATGCGTTTTTTTTGTTCAATTATAAACTCTATTATTGTGCAATCAAATTTATGTTGAATGTTATAATGTAAAAAGTATTTCCGTTGATTTTCATTAGAAGAGATTTTGAGTGTATTCAAAAATTACAATTTTAGCCCAAAAAATATTTGCAAAATTTCTTAATGTGAATTTATGTCACAAAAATACATGTCATTGCTTTGAAGAACAAGGTATACTCCCCTGCCTTGTTCCTGAAAGCAGTCAGGATGAAATTATTAAACAGAAACATGAATGTTGCTAGTATCCAATCTACGAAGTATACCGTAACTACGTTAACGCTAACGCTAACGCAAAAAATGCATGTCATTGCTTTGAATTTTGATTCACAGACAAATAGGTTAAACAAGTAAGATTTCTTGTAATTTTTAAATTGAAAGTAATCTTAAGTGTATCAAGTTTTACTAAAACATGTTCAGAGAAAAACCAGTTAACCTTTCGGTTGTCGCGCGAATTTTTGTAACGCGAGTAGTCGCGCGTTGTACTTTGTACAAGACCCTTGGTTTTTCATGTTCAACATGAAATACCTCACGATCTAGATTAAATATAGAAAAACCATCTTCGAAAAAGTTGTTTAGGAGATCCAGGGCTAACATGCGGTGATTATTTAGTTTCGGAATTTCACCACCAGGAAGCGCTAGTGTGCATGAAAGTTTTGTTTTGCAAATATCTGTGGAACCTGATCACTTAGAGAGATGACGTCTTTGGCAAAGTTGTTCACTACATAAAGAGCTATCATTATTTAAGCCAAGCAATTCGAAACTTTGCCACCAGGTAACTTTAGTGCGCATAAAATTGTTTTGTGGATATCACAGGAACCTGACCACTTAGAAAGATGGCGTTTTCGGCAAAGTTGTTCTGTAGCTAAGGACTATCATTGTTAGAGGCAGTTGATTCAAAATTTTACCACCAGGCAGCGCTTGTGAACATAATTATTTTATTGTGTTTTTTTTCAGATCCAGAGCCTGGCCACTTAAAAGATGGCGTCTTTGGAAAAGTTGTTTAATAATCCAAGGGCTATCATTATTCAAGCCAGAAGATTCGAGATCTTTCCACCAGGCGGCGCTAGTGTGCATAAAACTTTTGTTTGTTATCCTGACCACTTATATAAATGGCATTTCCGGTGAAATTCTTTAATAATCCAAGGGCAATCATTGATGGAGCTAGTTGATTATAATTTTTTCCACCAGGTGACGTCACTGAGTATGAAACGTTTGTTTTGCAAATATCGAGGTAGTCCGAGCTACTGAATAACTTTGCCGAAGACGTCAGCTTTCTAAATGGTCAGGATCCTGAAATATCCACAAAAGAAAAGTTTCATGCCCACTAGGCAAAATCTCGAATCCCTTGTCTACAAAAATGATAGTCCTTGAGGTACTGAACAATTTTGCCGAAGACGCCATCTTTCTAAGTGATCAGGCTCCTGAGATATCTGTAAAACAAAAGTTTCATGCTCACTAGCGCCGCCTGGTGGCAACATTTTGAATCAACTTACTCTAACAATGATAGCTTTTGAGTTACTGAACAACTTTGTCGAAAACGCCTGCTGAACAACTTTACTGAAGACCCCATGTTTCGAAATTATTTGGATTTTGAGATATATCGATTTAAAATTTTAGTCTAATCGAACCGTATATAGTGCGTTCATTATTATGCGACTTCTATGTACAATTGTTGATTTTACCGCATTATAAAGGGCCTACTGTAAACAAAAACTGTTGAGTTGAATTTTCGACATGATGTTGATGTTGAGCACCTACGATACATGGTTACTCCTTACGTTAATGGATGATCCCATTTGTTTTATTTTTGATGGGACTGTCGACAGCGTCATATTTTGGACATTATCTTCCACCTCTCAAACTTGATAGCATTGCACAAATTATATACAAATGGAAAAACAACTGACAACTAATCTTTCGTTTTGTATGAGAGATTGCATGGTACTGTTCTAGATTGGCAATTAGTGAATCCCTGTCAAAGTTGGTAATAATAACTTTAGAAGCAAGATCACCACAGCTTGAGATTGAGCTTGAGCTTGATTGGCCGCCCGTGGATGCTACTCCAGTATCGCCAGATCAGCTGCACTTACACAAGGAACCAACCGAATGACTGCTTGGGACTAACAGGCATCCTCAGTGTATAAGTGCTGATGATCTTCTATTTTTAGGCGACAATGGTGCCTGCCACGTCAGAATGCAGACCAATGTGCGGAAGGGGGAGGAATTGATGATGCATTTTACTGGCTCCCACGTAGACCGTATATACCACTGCATCTACGCCAGTTCATGCGGGAGTGTATGGATTGGGGGAAAGGCATTGCAGAGAGGTTTGCTTTTGTGGATAGCAGACTGCCTATGTGTCAGGCGTAAGGAAAGGCATGCGCGTAGAAGAATGGAAGCGTTAGGGAAACGGTTTCTTATCCGTCTATGGTTCTAGCGTTTGGTATGAACGAATAGTTTGAGTGTGATAGATTTAGAATGGAAGATAGAAGCAAGTGAGCGATATACAACTACAAATTACGAGGGAAGGGGCGGGCCTGGGATTGAACCCATGACCTTCTGCTTATGAAGCAGAAGCGGTAGCCATCAGACCACCAGCCCCGTCTTTTAAAAGCAAGATCACCACAATGATTTTACTGATAAGATTTCGACAATTCAAAGCACAGGAAAACCGTCAATATCTATTTCAGTTTGCAAAACTCGCAACATAACTCTAAATTTAATCGCAAAACCGGGTGTGACCAAATATGCAAAAAATGTACCTAGGCAAAAAGCTCTCAGTTGATAACTGCGGAAGTTTTTATAAGAACACTAACCTGAGAAGAAGGCTCTTTCTCAGTTGGAATGTAATTGAAGAAGAAGAAGAAGAAGAAGAAGAAGAAGAAGAAGGATGAGGATGAATTGCAGTAAAAGTAGTTTTTTCTTGTATAAAAATAATGATCTGCTCGGCCCATTTCTTTGTCGTTATTTTTACAAATATGACACACCTCATGACGCAAAGGACACTTATGTGGTTTTTGTTTTAATTTCTCATATTAAATTTATTGAAATCTGTTGGCGCGTTAACCGTGGCCAACTCCGGTCGGGTCGGGTGGACTGTATTTTACGGATGAAAGGAACAACACCACTTATTCTGCTAGTCCACAGTACACTATATTGCACTACACTACACTACTGTTCACTGTACTTTCACTTTAGATCACTTTCGGTCGATAGTATACTCGCGGTGGTTGAAACATGACTGACTCCTAGTGCGGAGCGGTGCGGTATTTATATCAATTCATTTGTGTTCTAGAGGCTTCGACGGTACTCATTCTCGAAGCTTCTGGAACAGCACTCACTGACGGAACCCACTGGAACTCTCGTTGGGGATACTTCACTCATAGGGAACTCACGGCACTTGAGTTCCTGTTGGTAACTCACATGGTACTCACGCTCACTGTTGATAATCGTGCACTCAGTGGCGTAGTCAGGGTGGGTCGAGAAGGGGCTACATTCGGATACACCTTGAGTCGCACATGTTTATGGCTCGTTCCGTACGGAACAAAATCCTAACCAAGAAAACTAAAACTAATTATGATTTATTTCAAAATCTGCAATCAATTTCCATTACGTATCTATAAGAATAAACAATCTAAGTACACCTCACAGCTCCTAACATCAATTCTGTGCATTTATATGATGAAAATGTGTACTATCCTGACAAAACTGCAATTTTATTTTCAATTTGGAAAATTTTTTGTCTAAGAAAATTATTCCGTTTTTGTCAACTGAAAATTGCCGATTGTGTTGATAAAAACGGAACATAGTTTAAATACCAAATATTCAGTTCGTGGATTTGTCCTCTTAAAATTTTGAGGAGTGACTTCAGCTCATCATATAATCAACGTAATGATTGTTGATATAGATCTTAAATGCTTGTGTCATAGAAACGTACAGATGCCATCAATCTTTTAGGTGTGTTTTGCTCATTTGTGTTATTTTTCCTCGAATGTCATTTTTGGCACTCATATTGCCGTGAACTGCATGTCAGTCCCATCTGCATTTGTTTCAAAATTGAGTTGAGTTCAGTTTTCAACATATCTTCCAATGCTATTTCAGGTGCACTAGGTAGATAATATGATTTGTTTGGTAAAATTAGGAAAAACAAGCAATTCAAATTGTCCAATAATGAAAAGTAACCGCAAATAAGTCCCACTACGGACTACCGCACCGTATAATAAAAAAAAATGAACCGTGTTTTGATCATCTTTATATTTTCCTCGGAAAGATACCGTAGCGATAAGCAAATGCATCAAGATTTGAATTTTTTGAATATTCGTATGGAAAACCCATTTTGGAAACATCACAGCCCATGGTCATCTCATATGCACCCTTATTTATTTGATTGGCGGTTCTTTAGAGTTGTCCTCGGCGTTTTTGGCAACATGTGTTTAATCGAGAATGACCAAATACCTGCTTCTTTTGATTTTTTATTGTTTCTTATAGTGTCACTGAGGAGTATTCCTGTACCCTTGTGACCTGCATCACTTTCCGGGAAAACGAGTCATTCATGAAACGGTATTCGGGAAAAAGTAGCACAATCGTTCTGCACGCTCTAAAAATAGGATAGGTGTATTAGTTATGGACATAGTGGTTCCCTATTTCGCCATACGTGATAACTTTAATGTCTTGAAATTTTGAAAATTTGTGTGTGTTGTAGTAGTTAGATTTAAGTTATCAAAATTTTACATATAGTGAAATAGGGCACCACTATGGCCATAACTGGTACACTTTCCCTATATATAAATGGGGGTGGGCCATTTTACATAAATACGTTTCGCATAAGAACGTTTGGCATAAAGGACATTTGGCATAACGAGAATTATATGCCTTCATTGAAATGCTACCTGTACCTATAAACTGTTTTATGCGAAACGTTTATTATGCCAGACGTCCTTATGCGAAACGTCCTTATGCGAAATGTCTTTATGCGAAATGGGTCACCCCCCTTTCCCTATATATAAATATACATGGATACCAGCTTTTTACGCTAGCTATAAAACGACGAGGGGTGATTTGATTTTGATATTTCTTGCCTACAGTTTTTAAAGTTGACTCTTAGTAGGCTGGAATATAAGATTGTTGATTTGATCATTTCAAATTTTCACTATCCTTTTTCTTTTAGCAAATTTTGTTGGAATAATTATTCCTGAAAATTAATAATCAACTTTACTTCTCTCAGGAACCAGAGGATACAGACGACAATACAAAAATGATACGAATTGAAACATTTCCTCGTTTTATGAACATAAATTACCATCACGTCACGACGGTCACGCACTTGGCAATCTAAGGGATCATGCACAAATTATGTCATGCTCCTAGTGGAGGAGCAAGCCAAGCGTAACAAGCTTTACCAAATTTGTGGAGGTGGTCGAAAAACTTGAAATTTAGTGTGCCATAATTTGTTCACCATCTCATCCCTGAAAAATTTTCCGGACGTATTAATTTAATTTTTTCAAATTCTAATAGTCGTGTTTACTGGTAGATCTGTCCGGAAAACAGGGGTTTTTCTTGGAATCTATGGTGGTGCCTGTTGATTTGGGTTGAATTTCGATTCGATTAGTTTGAACTGCGTATGTTTCGAACTTTTCCATGGCAGGATGTAAATATACGGAAGTACAGATATATTATATCATATGTCTTAGTAATAATGTCTTTACATACTGAAATATCAGCATTAAAAAATATTTATTGACAATGATGTTTAAACTCATTTTACCAATAATATTGTTAAAGGAAGATTCGTCTCACAATAGAAGTCACCGAACTTAAAGCTGTTGGATCCCTAAATAAGTCAGCTTCTTGCTCGGTACAAGGCCACGCAACTTTTACGTAATTGATCAGTAAAGCCTGTCCACGTTAAATTTCGGACACCCAAATAATGGCAGCAAAAAAAAGTTACTCATAATTCAACAAAAACAATTGTTTATTTCAGAATAAAAGAGTTATATCTACAAAATAAACAGTTGACAAGGATGTTAATCCTTCTTTCTGTAAAATTCTCGAACTTTCTGTGGTACACCCGCCATCCGTGTCCGAAATTTATCGTGGACAGGCTTTATTATAGCCATACATAGCCATAAATTTCCTGTTGGTTGCATATTGTCTATCAACCTAAAATAGCTGAACAATTAGAATGAAAGACTTTTAGAGGAAATCGATTTTCATTTCCAAAAACGCATCAAACTTGACTTTTCTATATAACTAATTTTCAATACCGTAATGCTTGCTTTGATCAAACTATAAAAATTAATGTGTGTGCAAGAAATGTCAAATGGGGGTGAATTAAAAATTTATAGCATGCTAGCGTAAAAAGCTGGATTTCGTTGTCCTTTATTTGAATTACGACAACAAAACAAAACACTTTCAAAGCAAGTACATTAGACTGATGCAAAGTTTGAAGTCTTGGCTACCCTATGCGTCAACTATGTCAATCATGGTTGATATTATCGTTGCAAAGTATGAACAGATTTAAAAGAAATATGGCTGTGCACACGCTATTTAACGCCAAATTTATATGGAAATGACAAACCTTTTGTATTCAGCCTGCTAACTCTTCGTTATATTTTTCTATGAAAAAGTAAACGAACTCTTGCCAGCTAAAATTTTGTCGAAGACCATATTTCGGTAGGACGTCAAAATAAATTGCCATTCATAATTATTAAGTGAGTTTGCATTCAGCATGCTTCAACACCTGTTCGGCAGGCAACAATACAGCTCCTAGAGGTATTAAGGCTAAGTAGCCCGTCATTCGTTTTGGCAACAATGATGACTTTTCAGTTTGCAATTTCAAAGTTATAAAGCTCAGTCTTGATAGTTTATATTGACTTGAAAAAAGTATCACTGTACGCGCTAACATGCATAAAGTATGCTGATACTTTTACGGCTATGTCAGTGCAAAACCAAATGATTTTCTTTGATTCGAAATCGTGAGATGAATTAGCACAATCATCAACGACGCGTACAAATTGCAATGACGGCCTACTTCGCCTTAATAAATCAAAGTAATCCCGACTACTATGTTCTACTGCAGAAAAGCAGTGTTGCTCCAAAAGTAATTGAATTATTATCTCAGGATGGTTTCGAATTTGAAATCAATAATGAGTATTCAACGATTATCTTGGTCTTCGGCAAAGTTGTAGCCGATAAAATTTCACATGACTGAAGACAAAGGGTTGGCCTTTCCCATAGTAATTTGCATGTAAACTTTGAATGACGTGTCCACAGTCAAATTTCATTCAAATCACTTCAACTATTGGGAGAAAGATGACATCGTTGAGGCATAGATGAGCCAAAACTTCAAAATTTGCACCAGTCTAATATACAGGGTGTCCATATCCGTAAAATTATTTGTACAAATTTTAAAGGCATGCCTTTATGCAACAATGGTAAAAAAGGTGTAATCTGCATTGTTAAATTTCTTGAAATATGTTTATTACGATTTTATCGTAAAATAGACTTATATGTCAAGCCTTGTTTAATAACACAAATATAGGAAAAAAAAATACGAAAAGTTGTTTTCAATACATTTTTTTTTTCAACTCATTTCTTGTAGTTTCTAATATTTTTGATGTTTATTTTGTAAAAAAAAGAAGAGAAGAAGATGTGTACTACGATTGTACCCCGTTTGGCATAAAGTCGTTTGGCATAAGGTCGTTTGGCATAAGGTCGTTTGGCATAATGATTGACTTAGAATTAATATCGGAATTTTCGAAGCTTTTACCGAAATCAACACCACCGAGCCCATAGCAAACAATTTTCGTAGATTCTCAATAAGCGTGGTGATTGTTCAGAGATATTCCAAGCTATGAATGTCAAAAATTGTAGTGACATTAGATAGTATAACTAAATATAACTCGTGACGGGTTTGGTGGAAGAAAAATTATCTTCACATCCCAGAACATAGAGTATCTTTGAGCTAGTTGAGATATACTATATTTGAAAATAGTAAATAAGAAAGTTCTTAGTTATTAAGGAAACGCTCATAGAATATTTAGCTGCAGATTAAGTATGTCCCAGGTTGGGACGTAACACTTGATAAAAATTGTTTATAATTGTTTATTTACTTGTACCACCAACAGGCTTCAAAGCCCCAACGATGTCATCTTTAAACTAAATATATTAAAAATTGTCATTCTTACGATCTATCAAAAAACGAACTGAAACTTCGTCGAAGTAGATGGCGAGACAAGTTGAAATCAAAGAGAGCCGCAACTCTATTGAAAAGCCTCTGCAGACCGTAAATAGCGCCAAACATGCTATAATTAGTTCGTTGAAGAGGTAATCTCAGCGTCACGTTATTCCGAAGGGCTCGGGGCTGCTTCACTAAAAGAAGGGGACATTCATTTGCAAAATATTAAAAGCTCTTATCCAAAGATCTATTATCGCAGCATAATTCAAAATAGCCTATGAACGAGAGCAGATTATTGTTCGCTTGAAATGTTTAAGGCTCTATCGCAAAAAAAGTCTTCTCACAGCATAACTCAAATGAACAACACATTTTTTAAAAAAATGTGGCAAAACTTTTATACGATACAATATAAACTTTAATTTTGGAAGTGTACGTCGAAAACACTCTATATTATCGAAAGAAGTGAAAATTTGTGATTGAAATAATATTTTTTCCAGCATATCTTAAAAGGAGATAATGCGTTTGCAAAAAAAAAAGTTGAATATGTGCAGGTTCTAAAGTAATAATCATTCTAACAGCATGTTTTGCAAGAATTGATAAAACAGCAAAATATAAAAATGGTTAACATTTGGCTTAACCCAATAATAAAATTTAAAACAATACAAATATAAAAAACAGCCTATTTTTTAAAGAAGGCAAAATTTATGATTAATACAAGATTGGACGCCAACAATTATAGCGGCATTATAAAACGAAAAGACTTCAAAAATTGCGTTCAGAATTATCGAAGTGATTGTGCTATTTTTCCCCGAATGTCGTTTCTCCGAATGTCAGTTCTCCGAAACTGATAAGCAATCAACAGAAGGAGGCATTCTGTCATTCTCGGCTATACACATGTTGGCAAAAAAGCTGAGCACGGTAAAACTTGAAAGAACCGCCAATTAAATAAAGAAGGGTGCATATCAGATGGCCAGTTCGTTCACCACCCTGAAATGTATAAAGTTACGACAATTATGAGCGCCAAAATCTCTTTGGAGAAGCTGGCTATTCGGGGAACTGGCGTTTGGGGAACTGGCGTTCGGACAACCGACATTCGGGGAAAAGTAGCACAACCCATCGAAGTAACTGAAGTAATCGATTTCTCTTTTCGCTGATAACTTGAGCAAATAACATTCGATAACATTCGATTGCCGCACTTAGGTCAGTTGGAAACAAAAAAATAATTCTAAAAAAATATAGAAAGAAAGTCAAAAAACAGCCTATGTATAAAAGAAGGTGAAATTTATTTAATTTTTAAATCAACAGTTTTCATACATATAATTATGGTAACATCATATTTAAAAATAAATAAATAAAATGTTTGAAGGAAGGGTAGATTTGTGCTAAATATATCAAAATCTTCAGTGCATAAATTTATTCCAATAGCGGATCTCAAAAGAAGAATTAATAATTGAAAGAAGGGTAATTTCTGGATAAATAATAGAATAGTATTGGCAATAACTATCCTAATACGCTTAAGTTTATTCAAGAGCATATGATTGTTGAAATTTCTATCAATTGGCTCCACAACAAGCCTGATGTCAGTAGAAATATTCAATAGAAACGTAAAAACGAATGACATCTTAAGAAATTCTTGGTTTCAGACTCATTATGCCAAACGGCTATTATGCCAAACAACCATTATGCCAAACGACTTTATGCTAAATGAACATTATTCCAAACGACTTTATGCCAAACGGCTTTATGCCAAACGACTTTATGCCAAATGACCTACCACCGTGTACTTCTACAAGTATTTCATGTACAATATTTTATGAGAATTCTATACAAAACTAGTTGACCGAACTAAAAGCAAAATTGTGCCATTCCAAACCATATTATCCCCAACTTCCATTCGGATACCGCATTGTTACAATATAAGCCTCAAATTAAGCAGCTTGTTATATCATAGGATCCATTTGACGTTTCGATAATTGGAGATTTCAAACGTAGTCGCGATAATGGATAGGTGCTCTGTGCAACAATTTAATTTGAAAAAGTTCTCCACGTACCAAAAAGCCTGATAACCACTACTATAATAAAAAAGTAACCACATATAAGTTCGCTTAAATTTTCTACACAATTTAACACACAAATTAATCGTTGTTTAGTCATCTTAATTTTTTTTCGGAAAAGTATTGTGATGGACAAACAATTGTGAAAGTTTCATTGAGATTTACAATTATTCCAATCATCTGCAGTTTTTGCATACTCCCATGGAAATCGAGCTTGTTAACCTCGTAGCCTATATCACGATTGCAAGGTCATGTCAAGAATTTGACGACAGTTTTGTTCCCCCCAATGACTACTTCTACTAATAATTCGTTTCTCTGAACAGCCAATTTCCAGGGAAGCTTCTGGCAAATAGTAATCTTCAATAAGGGTGTGAGATATGTATTTTTAAAAGTTTTGTTATTCAGGGGGCAGGCTATATTGTCCTCTTTCTTCTTCTTTTTTTTTTTTTCTTTCAGGCGTTTCGTCCCAACTGGAAAATGCCTGCTTATCAGCTTAGTGTTCTTATGATCATTTCCACTGTTTTTAAATGAGAGCTTTCTTTGCCAATTGACCATTTTTGCATGTACAACTTTATCGTGTAACAGGTACGAAGATACTCTATGCACGAGGAAAGTCAAGTAAATTTCTTCCTCGACCGGTAAAACCACAACCCTCAGCTTGGTGTTGCTGAATAGTGGCGCGTTTTCCGCTACGGCTTTCTGGGCCCCTAATTGTCCTCTAAGCCCTACTTAAATCCGGGTCTGCTGCGATGGTATGTCGTGGAATTGTTGATACAGACTTTTTAGAAAAGCAATGTTACGCAATAAGTGAGTTAATGAAAGATGATGAGATCATAATCTGCACAACTATCGATCCCCACTATAGAAGAAATTTTAGTGACATTTATCTAAATGTGTTCAATTTCTCACGCCTTCTGATTCGAAACGATTCAATCGATCTGCCTATATTAAAGCTTGTTTCGCATAAATTTAATTATCGAGCCATGATATAGGTGAAAATGTTTTGATAGGTGCTTGCTTTCTTTGATCGATATTGATTATCGAATGAAGGCAATTCCAGCAGTTCCTGAATACATTACTAAAAAAATTGCAGATAAGAAGAAAAATAATCAACTCTAAGATATAGATTCACAAACCATTTGTGTCAAGTTGAGGCTTTTATATCGTTACTAAGATCATAGCTTAAAAGTTCCTCGAAAAACTATTGATTACCTACGACATTGAAGAACTTAAATGATTCGAGAATCACTGCCCGCTAATAATAAAATGTCGAATTCATTATCCTATCCGCCCGTCTTCTTTTTAAGCACCTCTCATAAATATAGACCCTCACCAACCAATTTGCTTTCATTTTCATAACGATTTTTTTTTCGTTCTCGCTTCCCACTCCGTTTTTGTCGGAAAACCAATCCAGCCCAATCTGCAAGGAAATTTGGCCCTCGAAGGAACAGGAGAGCTACTACACGACGACGCTTCTGATGACGCAGTTCGTGATACCGCTCCTGGTGCTGATCTACACCTACACCCGCATCGCGATAGTGGTCTGGGGCAAAAGGCCCCCCGGCGAGGCGGAAAATTCCCGAGACCAGCGGATGGCCAAGTCGAAACGAAAGGTAAGTCGGTGTCTGTTGATTTTCTTCGCCATGCTTAATTTACCGTCGTCGGCTCATTGTGAGGGTATGCAATATGTGTTATTTTCCATGTCGATATGATACGAAACTATAAATGGAATTTCCAGCATTGTTAATGAAGAAAAGAATCGAAAAATGAAAAAGTACCGTGATATCGGGAAACTGATCATTTTAACAGTTTTTCACATCTAGTTTCTGTAATATTACTTATGTTACAAAACTGGATGCAGGATAATTTGATTCATGTTTTGAAATTCTTTTTTAAAAATTACTTTTAATGTTGAAGAATATCTTCAAAAAAAAAAAAAAAAAAAAAAAATCGTTTGATCCAATGGGACCGTAGAATGCCACGGTATTTCGTTTCGATCGGTGTTTCGCGAAATTATTCGAAATGTAACATACCCTTAGCTTGTTCGACTATGTTATTGCTGTAGTTATTTGCCTACGAGGGGTGTCGGCTTAGAAAACTGACTTCTGATAGTTCCAACCCGTATCAGAGGGGTGGGGTGGATTTCCTTGAATGTGCTTATAATTGGAGCCAAATTTCATCGCTACTAATGATGAAAACAACGACGACGACGATGGCTCTGCAACTTTTCGACATGAGAAAGCAAAAGCTCCGAGGGGATGACCTTTTTGTTTTCAACTCTTGCCATTAATCCTGAAAGAGAGAAGCTTTTGCCTGTTTATTATCGTTGGTGGAAATTAATAAATTAGTCTCGGGGTTCGGTTGGGCCCACGATTGATCTCCCCCCAAATGGCTTATTGTGCTCAATAATCGAAAAGCAATGTTGTGTGGAGCTTTGGTGATGATGGTGACGAGTATCGTTTGTTGAAGCTGCGAAAGAGTTATGTTTCGCAAAAAAGGCTTTCCTTTGTCGGAAAAGCGGAAGGCTCGAGTAAATGGGAAAATCTGTTCTGTCATCGACAACTTCTGATGCGATTATCCTTTTTTTTTTCTCGGGGGATGCTTATCATAGGGATTGAACGATGGGATATCAGAAGTGCTGTTTATAGAAGCAACTGTAACACATTGATAATCGATTGTGATTTGCTATCGATTGGTAAATTTGTCGTTCAGACCTACCTTTGCGAATTTGGATCTGAACTCGGAAAATCTGAGCGCAATTTCAATATTTTCACATTTCGCCTGTTCCATTTCCCTACGACGAAAGGGAAAGGAGCGGGTATTGCAAGTCGAGTTGGGATTAAATTATGCAGAAAGACTTTTTGCAAGACCTTGAATGTAACGTTAATGGAGTTTGACAGGTAATTTATGGTGATTAAGGTTGAACTTTGCTGCCGGCAGAACAGATATTATGCCCAACCAGGTGGAACAATCTTAAAGCGATCAATTTGCGTTGCATTATTGAGCGTAACTTTCGTTGGTGAAAACATGTTCAATGTGGAAATTGTTTTCGTGTCATTCTGTTTCGTGGTATTGTCGTCCCCATTGAGACAGAGCCTGCTTCTCAGCTTAGTTTTCTTATTAGCATTTCCACCGTTTTTAACTGAGAGTTTTCTTTGACTCATTTGCCATTTTCGGGGCCCAGATAGCCGTAGCGGTAAACGCGCAGCTATTCAGCAAGACCAAGCTGAGGGTCGTGGGTTCGAATCCCACCAGTCGAGGATCTTTTCGGGTTGGAAATTTTCTCGACTTCCAAGGGCATTGAGTATCTTCGTACCTGCCACACGATTATACGCATGCAAAAATGGTCATTGGCATAGTAAGCTCTCAGTTAATAACTGTGGAAGTGCTCATAAAAACACTAAGCTGAGAAGCAGGCTTTGTCCCAGTGGGGACGTAACGCCAGAAAGAAGAAGAATTTGCCATTTTCGCATTAGTATATCGTGTGACAAGTCCAAAGATACTTTATGTCCTAGTAAGTACACGAAATTTTTATTACAAAAAGATCTTGTATCAACCAAGAATAAAACCCAGCCACCATCAGCATGGCTTTGCTTTGAAGCTGCGGATGTTACCACTTTGCTAAGAAAGCCCACCAGTAATTATTTTATCCCACTTCTTTTTATATTCCAGTTCCAGACTCACAAAGCCGAGCTCATGAAAAAAGAGTAAGGTTTTTTGAGGCAAACGATTCAATATTAATACCGGTTCTCCCACCGGAAAAGCCCATTTCATCGCAATGATCCATTTTTCGACTCTGATCCACATCGTATCTTATCGTTATCTTACTCCTTCATCTGATCTTGCACTTCTTTTGGATTAATGTTTGGTCTTTTGATTCTGTTGCATGCTCTTCTCGGACAAGCGACGGAATCGAGATCAATCGTATTCAGTTCGCGTTCATTCCAGTGTGGATTATCAACTGGTGAGCTCGTTTCATGCTTATGATAACACTTTTTACGTGCTATCGTTACGTTTATGTAATTTTCAAACAAACATTGTTCATAACTTCAAATATCGGCATAAAGCCTTTGTGTCATTTTCAGTACACTCATACTTTTCTTTTTTTTTGTTATTACTAGAAACCCAAGCAGCATTCATTGTAACAAATAAGTCACAGCAACGGCTGCTTAACATATTCAATAGATGCAAAGGATACATTTCAACATGGAAAATACAACTGTGTAACCGAAAAAGCGCAAATAGTCGAGCCTTCTGTAATCTGCTGGTTGTAACTTAAGAAGATTAGTAGCGACTGATATGAACATTTTGGAAAGGTTTGTTCGCATGTATGATTTTTGCGACAAACGAATGGATACAGCGTTGAACCGATGGTTTCATTATGACAGTTTTAAAACCAAACCATGCTTGGAATGAATATCAGCAACAGTTATAAATATGATCTTTGAACGCGTAATTTTACCATAAGTACATCATAAATTTAATATGCAGATTTGAATTGGTGGTGAAATTAATCATTTTACGTGCTCGAAATTGACACGCTCTGGAAATAACGAAAATTTTTCAATTGAATTATACATGGTACCTGCAATGTTAAGGTAATATTACACGTTTTTTTCCTCAATTGATTTTTCTTTAATGCCTTAAGGCTAAGTAGCCCGTCATTCGTTTTGGCAATAATGATGACTTTTCAGCTTGCATTTTAAAGTGATAAAACTCAGTCTTGATAGTTTATATTGACTTAAAAAAGTATCACTGTACGCACTAACATGCATAAAGTATCCTGATACTTTTTCAGCTGTGTCAGTGCTAAACCAACTGATTTTCTTTGATTCGAAATCGTGATATGAATTAGCAACAATCTTCAAGACGTGTACAAATTTCAATGACGGCCTACTTCCCCTTAATAATAAATTAAGATTTATTATCATCTGATGCAATATACACCATCGAGACCATGGAGACAGCTAATCTAAATTTATGATAATTAATGAAAAGTTTTAGAGAGGCTACCAAAGTTGCCATTTTCGCATTCATATATCGTATGGCAGGTACGATTATACTCTATGCCCTGGGAGGTCAAGGAAATTTCCATTACGAAAAGATCCTGGACCGACCGGGAATTGAACCCAGACACCTTCAGCATGGCTTTGCTTTGTAGTCGCGGACTCTAACCACTCGGCTAAGGAAGGCCCCGTTGTTCCTCATGGGACGTTTTACAGGCGTTCTATGCTCCCCATGTGCATTCTTCCGCTTTCCTACTTTTGAGCATCCATGTAATGATGTTCCGTCCACTCCTTGATTAGATGATGTTAGCGATGATGAAGAGGCCGACGTCAGTTCTGATGATGCTTGTTGATAGGATGCAGATGGTATTTTTTTTTAATTTCCTAAAATAGGTAACCGAGTGACGCAACATGACATCGTCTTCGCTTTTAACGATAGTATCGTTTCCAGACTTAATGACGACTTTAAATTTATCCAGCCTAAACGTATGCTACAGTTTTCCGCTATTGAAGTTTTTGATCAGCACTTTAGCTCCTACTTCTATCTTGGAGGCCTTGGTTCTACCTCATTCAATTTGTGCACTATATGATGTAATCTGTTTAAAAAAAAACTGTTTTCTCCATATTTTTCAGACATTTTTTCAGAGATGTGAAATTAGGGTAGCCAACATAGTTTACGAGATCAGCACATAAACTTTTTTGCTGACGCATTTAGGACTACACAATGTTCCACAATGTTTTAGAACAACCGATTTGGAGCAACTTTGCCGAAGAACCCAAATTTCTATCTCTTATGGTTCGCGAGTAATGATTTTTTTTGACAAAAAAGTTAGGGTGGTACAGAAAAGTCAGTTTTTTCTTGATAACTTTTTATACGATAATTTCTCGCAAAAACTTTGTTCCAAGCACTTTTAGAACTTTTGATTGCACAACTTTTTGCCGAAGAAACTACTGAAACTACCGAAGAAATCTCTTATGGTTACAGAGCTATCAGAAATTTTCTTCGAAAAAATGGTTGTTTTCAAATGCCGATATCTCCGAAAGGCGCAAACGGATTTTTAATCTTTTGTCGGCATTAGAAAGATTATTTCTTTCTCTGTTAAATGGTGAAAAAAAAATGTGAGGACGTTTTTTGTTTGAAAAGATTGACAAAATTTTGAAAATGATATGTTTTTCAACCGAAAATTGTCCATAACTTGAAAAATATTCGAGATAGCTCTTTGGTGCCTTCAGCAAAAATGTGCAACATTAGAAGTTCTGGAAGTGCTTCATACAAAGTATTCATAAAAAATCATTGCTTTAAGATATATTCACCATAAACCGAATTTTGTATGGTAAAGAAAGCGAAAAAAAGAGATATTTGCTGGAACAACCGGAATAACTGTATGTAAAGTCATTTAAAATTGAAAATATATGTAACGAAATAAGATTGATCACAGTAAGCGAAATGTTTAGAATTAGGGAAAGTTAGTTGCTGAAGCAGTTTTAACAGAGATCCATGGAACATTGATCCATAAACAGTGTCTTGTTATTTCACGCAACATAATGTTTGTCCAGCTAACCTATGCAGTGGTTGGTTATAAATTGCTACCGCTTCGGCTTACTAAGCAGAAGGTCATGCGTTCAATACCGGTTCCGTTTATTATATTATCAACCCCAAACGATAACAAAACGTATGCTTTGAATAATTCCTTCAAATTACCTAAACCTCCAACAACATACCTCCAACATCCAACCTCCAGCATCCAACTTATCCCATGCAATTCAATCAAATCCAATAAATCTGCCACAACGTATTAGTCAGGGCAGCATTCGCCTGTTGAAAAATGCATGAATCTTGAACAAGGACCAGATATAAATCCCAAATATCTGTCTAAGGTAACGAACCAGAAGGTGAGCCTTGATCACTTGAAAACTGCTTCAACAAATAATTTTCCTTTTTTCAACTCCTTAGATTCCGCTTACTATGATCGATATCAATACATGTGTATTGATTAATACATACAGTTATTCCGATTGTTCTAGCAAATATATCTTTTTTCGCTTTCTTTACCATATAAAATTCGGTTTATGGTGAATATATATGTAAGCGTTGATTTTTTATGAATACTTTGTATGAAGCACTATCAGAACTTTCAATTTTGCATATTTTTGCAGAAGGCACCAAAGAGCTATCTCGAATATTTTTCAAGGTTAGGGACAATTTTCGGATAAAAACATATTATTTTCAAAATTTTGTCAATCTTTTCAAACAAAAAACATCCTCACAGTTTTTTCCACCATAAACAGAGAAAGAAATAATCTTTCTAATGCCGACAAAAGATTGAAAATCCGTTTGCGCCTTTCGGAGATATCGGCATTTGAAAACAATCATTTTTTCGAAGAAAATTTCTGATAACTCTGTAACCATAAGAGATAGAACAGTAGTTTCTTCGGCAAAAAGTTGCGCAATGAAAAGTTCTAAAAGTACTCGGTACAAAGTTTTTGCGAGAAATTATGGTATAAAAAGTTATCAAGAAAAAACTGATATTTCAGTACCACCCTAACTATTTTGTTAAAAAAATCATAACTCGCGAACCATATGAGATAGAAATTTAAGTTCTTGGGCAAAGTTGCTCTAAATTGGTTGTTCTAAAACATTGTGGAACATTGTGTAGTCCTAAATGCGTCAGCAAAAAAGTTTATGTGCTGATCTCGTAAACCATGTTGGCCACCCTAATTTCACATCTCTGAAAAAAAAAAAATGTCTGAGAAATATGGAGAAACTTTGCCGAAGACACCATATATCTAAAATTGACGGTTTAGGCGCAATCATTTTTGTCTTCCTAGATATGGCTTTGGGACCAATGTGCATTGTATTATGTTGTAGAATCTTCGAGATTGATGTGTCGCCTGACATGGTTTGTGCTGATCAAATTTTGGTCCCCAATTGATGCCCCAAGAACTGGTTTTAGGATATTCAAAATAGGCCAAAATGGTTCCAAATGAGCTGGAAGAGTCGAAGTATACAAACACAATAGTTTTGTTTAATGCTTGGTTTAACCCGTATAGGCCTGAGTTAAAGCAAAAATACTGAAACCCTCACTGCTCAGAGAATTCTTAACGGATTCAAATGATTTTTTGTCAGTTCCCTGGCCCATATATCTAGTTTCTAGAAGTGGCCAGAGGAACTCGGAAATATTCGTGTGGCCGGAGTTATTCCGGTGGGTCACTGGGTCAAGTCGGGTAAAAATGGGCTATTTTTTGGGATATGCCAAGTTACTTTTATTTATTTGCAATGACAGTCATTTTAATTTGCAGAAATCATTAAGATCTGATATTCCACATTATAAATGAAGAGTTTTGCATCGTTTAAAATATACCGAATGTGGCCATTCGGACGTTATGCCCGAAAGAACCGGCTATAGATTTGTTGGACACTAAACCGTTTCAATTCTCGAAAAGTAGAAATCAAACATAATTGTGCACTAAAATGCGTTCCCATAAGCTTGGCACAGATGTTCAGATACAAATTGGCCACTTTATCGTAAGTTTGTGGCGTCCCGGGACCCGAAAATGGTCATTTGTAAGATTAATCAAATGCAAAACTCATAGTTATCCAATTCAATCATTTGTCAAAAGGTTTACACTGATGCAGTTTTCTTAAAATTCCGTCATGTAGTGGCCACATTATAACCGACTCCAAAAAATATCTGTGTCTTGAAATTTGCCTACTTCCAGGGGCACAAACACACAGTACCCTCTTCACCCGACCTGACCCAGTGATCCACCGGAATAACTCCGACCACAGGAATATTTCCGAGTTCCTCTGTCCAATTCTAGAAACTAGATATGTGTGCCAGTATACTGACAAAAAATCATTTGAATCCATCAAGAGATCTCTGAGCGGTGAGGTTTTTAGAATTTTTGCTTTCACTCAGGCCTATACGGGTTAATGCATTCAAAATAATTATGGAAATGTTTCAAATGATCTTCGAACAGACCTCACGGAACATCAGTATAAATCCGGAACCGACCATCCAACTAGGGTTCCTTGTACAGGTCATCATTGAAATTGGCTGAAAATTATGAAATATACACACTTAAGGTGAAGATGAGTCGAAGCCAAACCTCAAATTTTCAAGAGCACGGATCTGGAGAACCGAACATCCGTTTGAGCTGAAAACCTAATCGATTGGTCACCACCAGCGAGTGATTAAGTTTTCAACTCAAACGGATGTGTGGTTCTCCAGATCCGTGCTCTTAAAAATTTGAGGTTTGGCTTCGATTCATCTTCACCTTAAACGGTTTAAGAGTTCGGTAAATTAAATTACTGAATTCGATCTGTAACCACCAATACTACCGAATTTCGGTGAATTCTCGTTAATCTGTCAACATTTTTACTGAAGCATCTGTGAATCCCTATCACCACCGACAATGGTAAAATACTCCACTGATGTTTCGGTAATCGATAGACTAGTTTACCGAAATCGGTAAATCTGCAAGTTGACAACATCTCGCTGTCATGTGTGTTTTTTCTGGTGGTGCGTTGAATCCTTCGGAAGTTGTAAACTATAGCATAGCATAGCAACTAAACTATTACGACAAAGGTGAGCATGATAACTTTTGATTTTTTTTGTAACGTAACAAACATGATTATTTGTAGGATCTGCCTGCTATACACTAGCCAGCTATCCGTTTTCTCCTTCTCGTATGAGAGGCAACACGGCGGCTTGTATTCTTTCCATGCTCCTTCCAACAAAGATGGCCTTCATCTTCAGCCGTGCTTGATTCTGAACGTGTCTTGATACTACTCAAATGCGAATTCAATTGCACGACACAATAAAAAAAAATTAGAATGGATATGTAGTAGAGTAATTTTGCCTATATTGTTGCCGTTACTAATTAGAATGCAGGTTTCCAAGGGGAAAAAAACCCGGGGAGCAGGGTTACATATTTTCGGTAATAGATTACCGAAATTTCGGTAGTTTTGACAGCTGCACACAAAAATTCAAATTACAGAAATTTCGGTAATCTATTCGTTCACCGAACTGATTACTGAACGTTCAGCTGTTGAGATTTCGGTGAATAAATTACCGACTTCGGTGATTTGATCTAAGTGTGTAGAGCCAAAATATCACGAAAATTTGGTTGCGAAGTACCTATACTGCAAAGGTTAAAAATTACATCCATTACACGTTGATAGGTAGTAGCAGCCAGAGAATATGATTATACTAGAGAAACGCGGAGAGGATTTTGACTTTGTTTATAAACAATATTTGCAATGACTATCAATAATTAAGGTCATTCAAACAATGTTTTAGTGTGCGTGTCATCCTATCAGTCGCCATCAGAAACCAAGCTTATCAATGACGTCACTTTCGTATCGCTTTTCACTAACACACATCCATGTTCTCTTTTGTGTAACATCCCATTGAGTCTCATTGAATTTGCTCGCTTCTCTATATAAACAAATTCTCTGGTAGCAGCATTTCACAGGACACAGAGCATCCAGATGAGCTCATAGAACTCTCCTTAGAATCTGAATGCTGTCCTCTCCCGATCCTCTTCTGATACACACCAAAAAAATCTTAGATTTACACGTAACGTAATTTTAGCCTCAATCGTGCAAAGCTATTTCTCGTGTACTATTCAATGATAAAACCTATAAACACATATATTATAGACAAAATTGTTACCAAAATCCTTAAAATTAAACGCGAAACGTCTTCTCTCGAAGAATGTTGCATGCAAAACGGCTCGGTTTACATGATTTTCACGCTGAAAATTCAATCAAAAATAATGCACATGGAATGACAAGCCGTCGATCCATCCATGTGCATTATTTTTGACAGAATATTCAGCGTAGAATCATGTAAACTGAGCATTCTTGTTTGCAGTTTCACTTTCAAGATGCAAGAAAGCATGCAATATTGGCGAATGTTGAATGTAAGATCATGAAATGTTTCAGTTTCATTCAAGATTGCAAGCATTTTCGAATGCAATGAGACAGTTTACATCAATTATCGTTGAATGTTCAGTTGCAACTCGTTTTACATGATTATCATAAAAAATTACGTACTATGAAAATTTGAGAATTTTTTGCTGTGCATCACAAACTGGTGGTATCCGCACATAGCAACAAATGTTTTATTCAAACGAAGAATATCTTGGCGAAGAAAATTTTCCAACTTCTGGTTCAACCTGGAGAGGGTGTCGAAGTATATTTCCTGTAGTCCCGAATGAAGAGTGATTTCAAGTTTACTGGAACCTTGACGACTATTTGTTGGTATTACTTTGCGATCTATTCGATATGATCATCAGAGGTACAGTTGTGTTCAGAATAATAGTAGTGAAAGCCGATTTTTTATACAAAATGCTCTTCTTTGACATGCTGTTACTACACAGTTAGAAAAATCCATATAATGTTCCGCTAATTCTAATGCACATGAAGGGAATGCGAAGAATAGCGTAAAACTACACGATGTTAAAAATTCATTCACATACTCTTTCCATCCATGTAAATTTCAAACAACGCGCTACGCTTTGATTGTTGTGATTTGGTTCTCCCTACTGAAGTGAAAAAATGATCGGCAAAATGAGGAAACTTAAGCACGGAAATGATGATATGTTTTCAGATGCCCAAATGACGAGACGTTATTCTCCAGAAGATTATTTTATTTTTGAATTGTTACACATAGATCCTTCAAGAAAAACGTAGAACATCAAACAGTACTGGTTCCAAATCATTGGCTGTCTAGGGTGGGCAAACAGCAACGAAAAAATGAATCGCTCCTGGCTCCCATCGAATGATTCAAGGTTGCAGAAATCACACAAACAGCAGTTCCACTCCAAGTAATCTTGACTTCGAACAACTATCTATCCTTTCGGTTGATATCAGCACTATAGATTAAATTATTTCCACGCCAATTTCAATTTCAACACAGATTGTAAAGTTGACTAGCAGTCAATATGGCGGAGACTGCTGCTTCCAACTTATACTGCCGAAGCTGCGTCAACCTGAGTCAGTGCGTATCGCGTAAATTTGTGATATGTAAGTATGCTAGAATGGTAATGCGGTGAGTGCAATTTTAATTCGATGAAAAAACCGAATTTATCATCAACGACGTCAATTACTGTTATCACCACAAGAATTACTTATGTTCCAACGAGCAATCTATAAATTTCATTCAACGAACAACAATGCATATTAGACATGGGAAAAAAGAATCGGAGCCGTTCAAAAGAACCGAATCACTCATATGAATGAGTGATCTGTGGCTCTTTTTTGACGAGAATCGGGTCATTCGATCAAGAGTCACAAATGAGATCAGATAAAAAGTGACCCTTAAAAAGAACGATCTGATTCTTTTCTCCCACTGCAACACAGTTTGCTGTTTGCCACACATGCAACCACAGTTTGCTGCTCCGTGCTTTCAGCGCTCTCAGCACAGCCAGACAATTTTGCCCCGCCTACTTGCATTACAGGCAAACGAAAGATAAAGAGAGAAAGTGCCCATCTGAACAGCAAAGCGCATAGTTTTGCATCCCTCGTTTAGTACAGGTAGGGGAAATCGGCCGAATATCTTATTCATGTCCGGTTGAATCGTTAGATTCTGGAGAAGAATGTACGAAGAATGAGGAAGCAGTAGATCGTACAACACATGGCACGCAGGTCGCGCAATACGGAATGAACCTTTCATGATTTGTAAGAGTTGTCTGCACCATTTTGCGCCGAGGCCAGTTATAGGAACCTAAAATACCCCTTGATATGGGCGCCGATGGCGGCCTGGTTTCTGCAAGAATTGCTCAGATGACTATGTGATATTTTTCTATGATGTACGATGCGGAAATGATACACGAAATCGAATAATATTCATTTAATTCAACAAATATAGTCATAATTCTATTTGAAACAATTGTTTTGCTTGAAATTGTTGCTTCTTTGCACTTATAGTGGAGCATCACCCAAGCAGCACAGTTTGTTTCAACTCAAGAATAAAATAATCTCTTGAAACTAATCCAAGTTGTCAATGGTTGAAAATATGACTTTCAATTGCACTGAATAGCAACGCAAAAAGCGCAAGAGGTGGAGTCTGTTTGCAACATATTTAAGTTATATCGAAATTCCTAATTTGTGGCAAAATACTTGAGAGAAAAAAAATGAAAACAAAAATATGAACGAGAACCAAACTTCTGACCTCAAGATCACCAAACTCCTCCTCTACTCACTACTCCACCAGCTCTTCGAACAATTGCTACGCCAATGCACTATAAAAGCGACCACATGGCCCATTAATCAAAACTTGTTGCTTATAACTTTACTGCACCCTTCGGAATACAAGTTCATTACTGTCGAAATTAGACCACGCCTGAAATAATCTAAACTTTTTGCAAAAACTTCCGCGCAACATATGAGAAACACCATTCAAACAAACAAACTGTTGCTAGACCATGTTTTCGTTGTTAGATGATACGTAAGGTGCAACTCTACCATATTGCAACTCGATTCAAACAAACAAACTTCTAGCTGTCATACACGTAGTTTAGTGCAACTTGGTCGCAACTGGGATGAATCTTCTTGAGTTGTGGGTATGGAAACGAAAATTGAATGCAAGTTGCGGATGCTTTAAATGAAAGTAATTTGAAACATAACATTAAAACCGGCATTTTGGGAGAAGTTTCAAGAGTTTGTTTGAAAAGTTGCTGGAAACATCTTGACAAACTTGACTTCATTGCTATTTGCAAAGGACATTGGCAGCAAATCTTGTCGTTTCAAAAATGTTGAACGTCAAACAAGACGTGAAATGCGTGTTCATTGGAACGGAAATAAAACTTTATGAGCCTTGATATTGATATGCAACCGAACTAGAACCATGTAAGTTACAGATGCTTTTATTGATACGCGATTGAAACCATTTTTGAAAAGCATCTCTTTGGAAGATGTTTCGTGTGCTACTTGGGCAGTACCCATAGTGGAAAGTCCCTTAAGAAATCAATGGTTTACTTCTCTATAGGAACAATTCTTAAAACATACCTCCACTAAAGAAACAGTGTTCCTATTAAGGCTTTCACTGTTCAATTTGAATTTCACTGTTCAAACGCGAACCCAACCCGAAACCCGAAAACATTTTCAAAAAAAAAAAAAAAAAAAAAAAAAAACCCAACAGAACCCGAGTTCGAAAAATATATAAATTCATAGTTTCGGATGCATAGGAAAACTTTCTGGTTGTTACTCTGTTAACAATTCTCACCAAACCAGACTTTTTTCAAGCCCGAACCTGACCCGTACCCTATAATTTTGTAGCCTTCAAACCCGACCCGAACCCGAAAAATTTAAAAAAAATTTAACCAGTCGGGTTCGGGTCGGGTCTCGGATTTTCAAACATTCGGGTTTCATCTCTACTGTTTTCCCTTAGGTGCATCACTCATGGTACAGTTACCCTACGAGAAATCAGTTTTTTTTTGTTTTAGTTTGAAGTATTTTATTATGGATTATGCTAGAGTTTTCAATAATAACAGCAAGAATAACTATACGAGTATGTCAGTTATTACTTCTCAAACTCTGTTAACATATCTGCTAGAATTTCCTTTTGAAGTTCTGGAATATGCAGTGATTTACCAGCAGTTTCTAAAAGATTTCCGCCGATAAATTTTATCAGAATCTTATCCCAAATACTTGTTGAATTCTAAAAAGTATTTCTGTTAAACTTCTAAGAATAACTGCAATATGATTCTGCTACGAAGTTTTGAGAAACTTTAGTAAACATCTTAAAAAAAGTTTACAAATTTCTCTCTGAATGTCTTGATAAGTATAGTTGTGAACTCTAAAAGAAATAACGATTTTTTTTTCTTATTTTGCTCAACATTCCTACAAGAAGAATCCATTATCATTTTAGTTATTCACTATAACAGGGATTTTCAGGTTCTTTTTATCAAATTTGCATTATGATTTCCTAGATACATTTTTATTTGAATGTTACTTACAGATAAATTCTGCAAATTTAAAAGAAAATGTTGATTCTGAGCAATATTTTGCATATTTGGTATAAGGTACCGCGGGGCAAGTGGGTAAATGGGGTAAGTGAAAATTATTTGTATATCTTACTGAATATGTGAATTAACGTTTTTAACTCATGCGTGAAACTTTGAGGCTATTAAGAACATTACAATAGGTAAGAGATTTTTGAGATTGTTCAACCATTATTGTATATTAGAGCGAAAGATTGTTAACCAATCAATTACTACTCCGTAACAAGTTGGCGGCGTACAATCTTCTTTTCATATTTTCGGTGTAAAAAAGTTTCGGAAAATAATTTACTGTACCACTTCTAAGTTGTCCCCTCTGACAGTTTTAAACTGCAATAAAAAAAAAAGTTTTAGAATTAATTCGACATAGACCTAAAAATAACTAAATTGTCATTTTTCTAATCACGTGGGGCAAGTGAAAAGTTTCTCATTAGAGGTTGAATTTGTGTTTTCTCTTTAGGTAGCTATAAGTATATAAGGTGCGCAATTATCATAGAATAACAGAACGTACTGATAATTCAAGAAACACTATACTCAAAGCGTTAAAAGCTATTATCATGACATTTCTCTTAAAAAAAGGTTGTCAAATATTACGATATTAACATGTGTACTTCGGATTGCCGATTAAAAGAAAGATGTTGATTGAAAAGTTCCAAAATAAGAGAACGCACGGAAATCTAGTGGAATGTCTATATAAAGCTAGTTGAAAACATAAAAAATTGAGTATAGGTCTACCCACATAAGAAAGTTTCGAAATACTTTATAGGAGGATTCCGTTTGATTTCTCCCGAAGAGTTATCCGACGTCAAATCCGATTTTAATAAAAACAAGTAACGAGCGGTGAAAATTCTACAGAGCAGAAATGCAATTGCTGTCCTATGATGTAAGAATTACCATTGGAAATGTTGCAGTTAAAATGTTGTCGAATCATTTCAACAAATATAACTGAACAGAAGAAACTTCAAGTAACAAGAATAAAATGTTCCTTTTTTACATGTTATTTATGTTATTGTTCATTGAAACGTCTTAACAAATGTTAAAAGTAATAGGAATCGTGAATATAACTGTTAGTTTTTGAATTTATTGCTCAAATCGATACACTTTTCACTTGCCCCACTTGTGGGGCAAGTGAAAAGTAAAGAGACGTTTTTCAAAAACTTTTTCTGTACTATTTTCTTTAATTTTACCTAAAAATCAATTTCAGCATACTGCTTATATTTGGTGGGAGTCAAGCTAAAAAATATACATGACCACATTTGTTTTAATTTTAAGTCTCTAAAATTTGGAGAAGCCCACCTATGCGAAATCCATTACCCACTTACCCCACGGTACCTTATCATATTTTTCATGACGAAATTATGAACTATTTTTATTTATTTTTTTTAGGAATCATTAAAAAGAGTTACCAAAAATCTGAAATAATCATGTTTGGATTTGAATTTTGAACTTCTAGCGTGTAGCATTGTTAATAAAATTGGTTGAGTTTTGACGGAGTACCTCGAAAATACCCGAAGTTGTATCCAGCAGAACCCTTCCAGATTTGTAGCGAAATCCAAAGGGACATTTTGGACGTACATGTCTTCTAAAGCAATTCATACACACTATTGAGATAAAAATTGAATCCAGTGTAAACTTAGAAGTCGAAATTGGTTTCGATATTTGTATTGAAGTTTCTGGGACAATTTTACAAGAATATCCGTAGAACTTTTGACGGAATCTCTGATAGACATTTTAATGACATTTGTGATTAAATTCTTAGTGGTGTTTGAAAAAATATCCGAAGGAATACAGGGAGAAATTACTTGAAATATTTCCGATAGAGTAATTTTATTAGTACATTGCGGAGTTCCTGGATATTCTATGATATTTGTTATGGTAGCCTACTATTGGTAAGATTCGAGAGAACAATTCTCGAAAAATTTCGGTACAAAATTGTGGAAAATAAAATAAATCTCTTTGAGGAACTTCGAGTGAAAGTGTAATTAATGTTCCATCGAATTTCATGCTGATTTATTTTGTTGATTCTCGCAAAGTTCCTCGAGATGCTGTAATTAAAAAATGAAGAAAGACTTGTTTGATGTTAATTAAGTCCCACCAGCTACATAATCTCTTTGCATAATGTTACCATAATTACCTTTCATGTTGGCTAGCATGTTCCTATCGGACTATATTGAGTACCTAATTTCCTCTATTTTTTTCATTTCATTTTCAATATACATTGGCCGCCTGGCCGCCTTGTACATACGTTAATGCTAGTCACGTTGAATGTATCTTTGGCTAATGCGGTGTAGTATGTATCGAATGGTTTTAAGAAGGCAGCGTGCATCATAGCAGGGATGCCAAGTCAATTTTACAAAAATCTGGAAGATTTATAAAATTTGTCTGGAAAAGTCTGGATTGCTTAAATGGTATATGGAGAACCTTACAAATTATTTACAGAACCTTACAAATTCATTTCAAATTTTATCTGGATCTTCCAGATTTTTGTAAAATGGGGCCTCAAAAATCTGGAATATTCCAGACAAATCTGGAAGGTGGGCAACGCTGCATCATAGACTGGATGACGTTCCTCTGGATTTTCATGAAGTCGAAAGCTTCAACCAGAGAGGCGTCAGGAGTCCACGACGACAGATAGCGCTAAGAGGTTGGCAACAATAATGGGATAACTCCACTAAAGGTTGATTAATCCATTGCTTAGTACCAAATGTGCTTGATTGGTATAAAAGAAACCATTGAGAAGAGAATTTTCACCTGACGGACAATCTAATCCAAAAGACAAAAAAACCTTCTTATGCTTCATAATCAAAACATTTTCATCGCAGCCTCAATTTATCTCATACAACGAAAACTTAAACCCCATATTTATCCCGAACAATAAAAAGCTTCTCATGAGCTCTTGAAGACGTCTAATCTGTATGTGAAATAAGCTTCTTTCGCTTATCGGTGTCGATAAACAGACATCATCAATATTGAGTCGATCACCGGCAAACATTATGGGCGAGGAGGAAAACATCTCCTAATTGACGTGAAGCACCAAGGAATGTGATTGATATATCGAGCACACTCAATTAGGCATGCTCTCGTACACTAACATTCCTTCTGTTTGCCTTTGACCGTGTTCTCGAAGGACCCTCCATCTTATCCCCTCCGCTTTTGGCTATATAGTTTAATGAAGTCGTACGTAGCAACTGATTCAATAAATTTTCCTGCCATCCTCTTACATGTCCAGGTAAACGTTAATCTTGCCGACTTATGGATCTTTGCCCGACGTCGGCTTTGGTTAGAGGAATTTTGTGACACACGTACGTACATCGTCACAATAAAGATTAGTTTTTCCCGGACTTCGTTCTCATCGCAACGCTCCATATCTTCATAACAACACAGCGAAAGGATAAAATGTTTCCATCTTCCGATATTGTATATTCTCTTGTGACCAAAAAGAGGGGGAATGGCAGGAAGTGCCACCGAAGCATCTGTCGGCGGCATTTTCCAATTCTCCACTTGGACGCTTTTTTCAGCTATACGTTCTATACTTCCCCAAGCTAAAGCTCTAGACAGGATGTTTGCGGTGGAAATGGGAAAACGTTGTAAGCTGCTCCAACCTTCTTCGTCATCGTCCGTCGTCCTTGCCCTTGGTTGCAGGGTCGGAAGTTTCCAAATGCCAAGCCATGAATGTAATCGCATTGTCCTGCAGTGCAGCATGGATCTCTCTATTGGTTTCCCGAATCGGGTTCGGTGATTAATGGGTTCGGTCGTTAGAGAGATAGTTCCTTTTCGTGGGATCGCCTTTCAAATGGGAGATGTTCTGCAGATTTCATGGACGTGCACACATTCACACGAGATACAGAGGACAATAGGGTCATCTTGGGTACTAGTTTAGGGCGGTTTTTTCTCAGAAATGGGTGTGTATGAGTTTTTGTCTACCACCGACGAGAACAATAGTTTTCGGAAAAGTGAAGCCGGATGGTGTGGTCTTGAGAAAGTCGATTTATTATTCTAGGACGTATTGCTCAAGTGATTTGTGGAATTGCGGAGGTTGGCATTTCTCCGATTCAACGCGGTACATAAATTTAAATTAGGGATAAATAAATAAACGTTTAGTGCAGTTTTAAACTAATCTTTTGACTTTATCGTAAGCTCGCTGCTCTGTATCTATCCTATCGAGTATCGGTCACTAGTAACGCCTCTTTATTCTTCTTCTTATTCTTCTTATTCATGATGCTCAGCTTATTCATGATGCTCAGCTTAGTGTTCTAAAAGCACTTCCACAGTTATTAACTGTGAGCTTTCTATGCCTAAGTTGCCATTTTCGCACTCATGCTCAGGGAAATCAAGGAAGTTTTCATTAAGAAAAGATTCTGAATCGACCGGCAATATGGCTTTGGTTTGTAGCCGCGGATTTTACTACTTGGCTAAGGAAGGCCACAGCTCTCCTGGCTTCTTATCGTCTGTCACTCTCTGGCACCCTTTATCGAACCAGTCGTTTCTTGTGCGTCGTTGACCAGTGCCAATCACATCCCGTCCGTTGTATCGGGGATTTTCTTAGCGGCTTTCAGACTGAAAGCCGCTAAGAAAATCCCCGGTGCAGCTTATAACAGTTGAAAGTTTCCGTTGTACCTTCGTGGATAGATACCCACAAGCTGACGACATCGGACAGGTTCTTCTGGTTGTATATTGTGAACCTACCCCATCCATCGAAAAGCATTGAATCAGGGATTGAGTCTTGAGAGAATCTCTTGTTTATTGCTCTCTGTTACAAACATGATTTACAGCACACCATGAGAGTCAGTTTATTGTATACAGCTACAACTCTGATTAGATCGAGGGGATAGCCGTGCATGATAATATCCGTATAAACAAGCTTCAAAATTGGAAGATACTATTGCTATCGGATGTTTGGGTATTGTTACAATGCGAGAAAATTGGATTTTGTTATCGCTCTCGTTCGCTGTTCTTATTTATCAAATTTGTCAGAACGATCATGTACCGCTACAGATGGGATGTTTTTCTTCGCTTGCTTGATCTTGCTTCAAAATCAATTGAAAACGAATTCTACAATGCCTGCATTGGATATTGGCGCGCATCGATCTGTTATTCCTTGAACTCGTCACATTGGAAAACTGCGCCCGAATTTTAGCTACAACGATATAACGGTCCGAGTCAAAATCAGAGCCTTATAAGGCGCTGATATCTGTGACATCTGAGAAATGCCACCCATCAATTGGGACATGATCTATTTGGGTTCACTACTTATCATGTATGTTTGCGAATATTCTTACTTGTAGCAGCGAATGCATTAAGCCGCAGGCCATTATTATTTGTGCCTTAAATTAACGCCATTTTACTCGTTTTAATAAGTCGGGCATGTATGACGCAAATTCACACTTGTTTTTTCTAAGCTTGTATAGTTTTGGCGCTCCCTGTACTACATTATTGTTGTTCCAATGTTTCACTAATTCTCGAAAACTTATTCAAATAGTCTCAAGTCAGAAAAGTGAACAAACTTACTTTATCGATCCTACGTGTTTCGCAGACGAAATTACACACGTTCCGCTCTTACCCAACTAGATTTTTCACTTTTAGAACGTTTAATTCGGAACGGAATTACAAAACGGCGAAAGTAAGGTATGAAAGTTACTTACGTCGATTTGAAAAAGTAATCGAGAATTATTCATTTAGATACGAAGACCTATATTCAGGAATGAATGGCATTCATTGTTTTACTCTAAACAACCTAGTTTTTTTTCACAAGAGGGAAAACAACTTAGTGTAAATCTGGTAAGAAGCCGCTGCTATCGGGCAAATTAACTAATACTTAGACATTGCTCATTTTGGGAGCTACAATACTTCGATGCAATTGTTGACTTTAGTTTCAGCAAGCAAACGAGCTAGTTCGCTTTCGTCCTGCGATCTGAAAAGTTGTTGTAGGGTCTGTGATTCTGGGAAGTCATTGGGAAGTGATTCTCGAGGTTCAGCGCTCTCAATTGAGGGAAGTGATTTGCGCAAATGATTTGAAAACGACACAAAATATAAAGATATTATGTTTTTGCAATTTCTCATCGTAATAGGCTGTTTTTCATCACGCCAATCTGTCATGAAACGGCCTACTTTCCTGCACTGAAGTATGCAGTGCGGGAATAGTCATTACGCAACTGAAATCAGTGCTGTAATGATTCATTACGCAACGCTTTCTCATTACGCAACTGTTTTGAGTTGCGTAATGAATCATAACAGATATTGTAAAATAATGGTGAATGCATTCCGATACAATTTCTGATACCCTCAAGTGGTCTTCTACGAAATTGCAAAAAATGCTGTACGTAACTCGTTGCAGAACTCGATTTTTACTGCACTGAAAAAAGTCCCTTTAGAGACCCTTACTTTGACAACCTGTAGTCTCGTAAAAAAACAAGTACTTAATCTTAACCGTCCTCATATTGTTGAATAGGTATTCACGTGGACTGTGAATAGAGATTGTCACATCGCTTAGTTATTCATACACGGTTCCAGAAACTCGGAACATCCGATAAGTAAGTTTCCATCGCAGAAATGTATACAGTAATGTCCCGATATTGTTACCCTCATGCTGCATTTAGGGTTGACAAAATCAGGAAAGAGCTAAAATCGGGAAAACAAATTTCGACGAATAATATGTTTCGACTGGACAAATTGTTAACTTATTTTAAGAGTTTCGGCTTGCAGTCTTTCAAAATTGCGTTGAATAATTATTTATCATCGCCGACGTTTCGATCCGGCTATTGGACCATCTTCAGCGCCTTAAATTTTATAGGCACAAAACAGTATTGAAATGTTACAAGTATACAAAAATAATTTGGACACAGCTCACTCGATACGGAAATCAACAAGTTGAGAATAATTTGTTAATATAAAAAATGTTGGGTTGAAAAGAGTCACACTGCCTGGTACACTTTGGGGCCATCCGTTTTGGTGAGTTTGGGAAAATGTCTGATTGGTGCTAAACACGCGACATGCCCGTGGATTATTTCCTCTATTGACTAGCCATTACATGGTCCCATGTGAAGTAGTGTTAGTCGGTGAGGTTTGTGTAGTGTTTCTTGCGTCTGTGTGTTGGATCTATCTGGACGCTTGTTTCCTCTCTAGAGATTGCCTATCGTTGTGAGTAGGTAGTTATAGGTAGCACTCATGCCTTCAGTATCGCTACGATGGTTCACTGTCATTGGAGTAGTGAATATGTGACCCAAAAAACCTGTGTTTTGAAACAGCAGTCGAGTATTTTTGGGTTGTCTACGTCGGATCTGTGTTGCTGTGTTATACAGTGTTCCATCAATGCAGTCTTTTGGAATAGCTGCTGTATCTCGGGATGGCTGTATGTATTGCCGGCTGATAGCTGCCTCTCAAGAGAGTTTATCAGCGTTTGATGACCATACATCCCGGTGCGTAGCTGGTTCTTGGTCATACCAATGTAGCAACCGGGTTAATCTCAGCATACTATTTTGTAGACGACATTGCACTTCTGCATATGTGGTATTGGGTCTTTCGCTGTTTTGTACAGTTGTTTGACAGTACTGCTGTTGTTGCATGCTATACCTACCGTGGAAATGTTTTGCCTTAGTATTTTGTTGATCTTTTGGGTTAAACTAGGATTGTGTACCACAGATCAGGTGCTCGGCTCAGCTGTTGCATCTGGTGGTCTTCGTTGGTGTAGCATTCTGTTTATCAGCTGCCGTGGATAGTCGTTATCCAACAGTTGTTCAGGGATGAGTTGGTTCTTCTCCTCTGTTGTCCGTATAGTGCACAGAATGCGAACTCGATCAATGAAGTTTGTTATAAAGGGTGTCCACGATGAAATTGTCACACTATGAAATTGCTCTAACTTTTTAACCGTTGGGTAGAATTTAATGAAAATTTGAGTGGATTTAGTTCATAGTGCATTATTTACATCCTGCAAGTTTTAAAGTCCTGTGATCAAAACTCACGGAAATGGAGTCGAAAGAACAGCTCATGCGTGATAAAATCTTGCGCATTCATCACGAGAACAAGGATCTCTCGCATCGTTCCATCGCTAAAACGTTGGGAATCGCGAATTCCACGGTGTCGCGAGTGATTAAGCGGCTCGAGGAACGATTGACCACCGACCGGAAGCCCAGAAGTGAAGGAAAAAGTATTCCGTACAACACCAAAAATCACAACCGCGTAGTTGGGGCCTTCAACAGAATCCCGAACGCCTCCGTTCGGGATGTGGCTAGGAACCACCTAAGCCGAAGTTTTGTCCAGATGGCCAAAACTAAGGCTGGGCTACGAACGTTCAAGGTACAAAAGGCCCCTAATCGCGACGAGAAGCAGAACAAGTCCGCCAAAACCTGTTCCAGGAAGTTGTACCTCAACATGCTGACGAAAGTTGAATGCTGCATCATGGACGACGAAACATATGTGAAGGCCATCTGCACGTGCGGGAAGCGAAGTGCATTTTTCGTGACCCAGGACACGATGAACGGACAAGTGTACATGAAAAAGTGCCTCCAGAAGCGGCTGCTTCTTCTCCTGAAGGCCCACAACGTCCCAACAATCTTCTGGCCGGATTTGGCCTCATGCCACTACTCCAAGGACGTGCTGAAGTGGTATGCGGACAATAAGGTTAATTTCGTGCCGAAAATGTTCAACCCTCCCAACACTCCGGAGCTCCGCCCCATCGAGATGTACTGGGCGATTATGAAGCAGCACCCTCTTAAACGATCTAAGGTAGTGAATACAGTCGAGGAACTGAAGACAGTATGGGGTTACATGCGAAAAAAAAGGTTGATTCACAGGTTGTGCAGAATCTTATGGCCGGGGTTAAGGCCAAGGTGCGGGCATTTGCGTATGGACTGTAAATAAAAATGGTAATATGAAGTTTAATAGTTATTTTTCAATCCCTGAAAATTTGATGGCAATCGGATGAAAACTCGAATTTTGCGAATCAATTTTGTGTGTGGCAATTTCATCGTGGACACCCTTTAACCCCAAGCTTTTGATCCCAACATTTTTTATATTAACAAAATATTTTTAACTTGTTCATTTCCGTATCGAGTGAGTTGTGTCCAAATGTTATTTTTGTGTGTTTGGAAAATTATAATAGTTTTTTGTGTCAATAAAATTTTAGACCCTGAAGATGGTCCAATAGCCGGACCAAAACGTCGGCAATGATAAATACTTAATCATCGCAATTTTGAAAGACTCCAAGCCGAAACTCCTAAAATAAGTTAACAAATTTCGACTGGTTTCAAGTTTTATTTCAACTTAGGGAGTTGGTTTTATGATTTTGTTAATATAAGGATAGTTTTTTTTACTACAATTTTCTAAGTACCGTAATCATAGGTAACATTGATAAGTTTCTTGGATAATTATTAAGAATTTCAAATTTCAGAATTTCGGTCTTTAGATGTTTGTGTAGATGTGGCCAAGGTCAAAATTGACATTATGCAACCAATATTGCCAGTATAGACGTGTTTAGTCTATTTAAATTAAAAATAAATTTTAGGCTGACAAAATCGGGTCAAAAAGGGTGATTAAATCGGGGGTAGATAAAATCGGGTGTAGACAAAATCGGGTCATTACTGTATGTAATTCACATCGGTACTGTTCGGTTGATGGATATTTTGGCATAATTTTTTTTCTGTACCGTCGTGCGGGGTGACATTGGTCCATAAGGGTGACTTTGGGCCAAGATTTTTACAGCAAACTAATGCCAGAATAATGAAAACAATGTGCAAGGCTTCAAGAATACGTTATAAATAGCCAATAGATTATCATAGATTAGTTTTTTGCCGTTCCTACTAATCATGAGATGCATCGAAAGAGGTGGTCAAAGTCACCCCCTAGGCTCAATGTCACCCCGCATGGCGGTAATAAGAAACCTATTACCGGCGCACATTCCCTGAAAAATTCGGTCCAGTATGGTCCATGCGGAACCGATTCTTGGAAGGTGGCCAATCTGGACAATTCGATGAAATTACTCAGATTTATACCCCAAAAACAAATGAGTAGTGTCCAATTCTTTACGATTTTTTATGTTTGGATGTATTTTGCCAAAAGAATGAATGGATGGTTATTATGGTCCTTTTGGAACACCGGAATGACCACCGGGAAACCCGTAATGTGAGACCACAAAGTTTTAGCCTCAAAAGTTGGCATGCGACGGCTCAATCTTCTTGATTTTGATTCCCCCCTTTTTTCAGACGTAGCAGGTTCCCGGTGGCCACAGTGACCAAATTCGGATCTCTGAGAGGGTTTCTGAAACTAGATATGTGTGCCTTTCATTTAAGCCCAATATTACTAAATTCAATCAACAAACTGATTTTTGCGAGCTGTTTGAATTTTCGGGTCGAAAACCACTAAGTCACAATTTGTAACTTTTTGCTAGGGACTAAGGAAGGTTAAGATTATTCCAAAGGCAACATAAAAAAATAAATTCAGAATTTTAATATATTTTTCCCAATATGTGTTACTAAATTTGTTAACATTACACTGCGGAACACATGTTTGTCTTCAGCATCAATATAGCGCTGTTTACTCAATTGAGGGTTTATGAATTCTTCGCCGTTTTCAAAAATATCATAGCACGTCTAGTTTTTGAGATATTGGCTGTTGAAAATGCAAAATTTAACAATATCAGCCAACTTGCATGAAAGTTTGCCAGCTTGTATAGCAATTTGCTTGTTTAATTTACCACATAATTCAAACTTCAGGTGTATAATAATACATATCACCAAAGTTCCTACTACTTTCGATGCTCAAAATTTATTGTTGGTGATTTATAAAAGTATTGTACTTTACCATATAAGAGGAACGAAGAGCTTTGTATGGAGAAAGCAAGTGTTCAGTTCGGCAACAGTCGACCCGAAACTAAAGCAGCGGCGTCTAAAGACTGTTCATTTAAGTAAGTGGACACCTAAATATTAACATTTTGGTGTGAAATTCCATAAAAACAAATAAAACTTTGTTTCAGTGTGTACCCAAGTGTTTATTTTGACAGCAGACAAAAAACAGCACACATAAAAAAATATAAATTCCAAGCGATGGGTCGAATTGACATGGCGACTCACAATTTTTTTCTGCACAAATGGTGTACAGAAAAACTGTCGTTCCGAGATTTGGCTAAAATCGCGATGTGTCCAAATTGATTTTTTTCAACGCTTTGGCCAAAACAGATATTCTTGACGACGTACGATCCATCCCAACAGAAACATTTGGGAAAAATGATTTGAAAATACTACATATTTCACGACGGGTTCAATCAACAGCGAAAATTACAGAACTGAATGCATTAAAAAATTGCTTCTGCCCATCTACTGAAAGCATACCATGCCTCCATTGTTTTTGCCAGACTTAGCATCGGCTCACTATGCTTCAGCTACTTTGGTGATGCTCAAGAAGGAAAAAGTCGAATTTGTAGAAAAATGATCGAATCCATCAAATTGCTCAGAACTACGTCCCATTGAAACATATTGGGCGATAATCAAACGACATCTTAAGAAGGATGGAAGAGAAGCAAGCTCCATCGATTTTTTCAAGAAAATGTGGTCACAACGAACAGCAGCACAACGAAAAGTTCCGAAAAATGTTGTGCAGAACCTTATGGGAGGTATAATGAGAAAAGTAAGAGCATTCTCCAGCAATGCTCAATAAATGTTCAAATTTATGTGAATTTGGTCGAAATTACGTTGATTTCCGTGTATTTTAGGTATACTCATGAATTTGTTCGAAAATAAACAGTTTATTGTAAAAAAACACGTGTCCACTTTCTTAAATGAACAGGCCTTAGCAGTGG
Organism: Aedes aegypti; assembly: GCF_002204515.2. NCBI lineage: Eukaryota > Metazoa > Arthropoda > Insecta > Diptera > Culicidae > Aedes > Aedes aegypti. Next base: position 79,453,089 of record NC_035107.1, read on the forward strand.
CAGCGGTATGCGAGAGCTCCGCCCATCCAACCGATGACAACGACAACGATAACGATTCGACACCGAATGGTGATGATATAAAAGCAAATGCAAAACTGCGCAACGGGGTCAGTTTTTGTTCACCCGTCAGCGTGACAACAATCGCGCGTGAAATCCCGAGCCGTCCAGTCGAAGCCGAGTTGGCGAACCGTGATCGTCGCGATTAAATCGAACTCGACTGCCAACGCGAGTGATTCGGTTATAAAATCGGAGCGAGCAGTGGTAGCCGGCAAGAAGAATAGAGAGAGAAGAATATAGTTGTTAAGAAGATGAATACAGTTGCTTAAAAAGAAGTGTTCTCCATTATCAGTTGTTTAGTAAATATTCACAAGAGTCATTAGGAAGTTTCACAAATGGAGTCACTGGTCGCTGCTAACTAGAGGGTTGGTCCAGCTGAATCGCATCAAGGCTTAATGAGGCGAAGCCCAGCCAGCGTCGAAAGGAATAATCCTTTTACTCATCCCGCTCGGTTCTTGAGGGAACGCCAGCAAATCATCTCTGCCAGTGCAGTGCAGTCCATTGCAGTCCGGTACAGCAAGCATGTTGAAAAATTCGATTTTATCTACATTTTATCGTGCAATTTCAACTAAAATATATCTGAAATGAAAGTTTAGGTCCTACATGTTTGCTGCATTAGATTACAAACAAATTTTCTTAATCATATTTTAAATTCATGGGAACATCAATCAAGCCAGTATTTTATACAATTTTGGCGACCTGTAGCTAAAAATTGTGACGTGCAGGGATATTTCTGAGAATGGCATCAGATATAGCGACCTCAAATCTACTAGAGACACATAATTTATTCATTGAGACACGCACAAAGGTCAATTTTGTTACGCTGTGTTATTATTACTTCAATTAACTGTTGCAGTTCCGGCAGAAATTCATTCAATCGCACTCATGGAAAAAATGTCATGGAATTCATTGACATTTTTTAATGGAACCCTCAAAATAAATTCTATGGGAATTCCCGAAACACTAATTTTCATCGTTCAATGAAGTGAACTGTAAAATAACCAATTCGCTTATCGCGGATATAATTTTCAACATTGCTGAAGATATATGTATCCTGACAACTCAAGCATTTTTTGTTGAAGACTTTTGACGAAATTACTGACAAAATCAATGTTAAGAAACAAAACACATAATGTTCTTTTTTGTAGAATTTTTAACGAAATACCGAAAAAAAAGCTCATGGAAAATTCTATTACGGTATATATGTATGACTATAAGTTTTGCCAGATTTTGTGGTGACATCTTGGAGCAGTTTTTTACTGCATTGCTAAGGAAATTTCCTCAGGAATTCCAGATGAAATTTTTAAGCTCAAAAATATATCTCAAAAATCTTAAAGTTAATGGCAATTCTTCAAAGTAGTTTAGCAATCCTTTCTGGATAATTTCACAACTTCAGGAGGACGTTCTAAATAAATTATACTAAAACTTACACCAGAAGTTCTGGCAAATATTCCTCTAAAAGTTTTATTTTAAACACCTATAAGAAATTCGCAAATTTTTATTTAATGTATAGCTTCCAGAAAATTCTATCGATTTGAAGTGTAGAAAGCTTTTTAAAGAAATTGATTCGAATATTTTTGCGCTCGACAAAATTATAAAAAAACTCTTTATCAAGAATTAGTGTCTTAGCTCTATTATAAAATTCTGTCATTATGTGACTAAAATAATGAAACGGAACATCTAAGAAAAAATCATAATTATATTGTTTGACTTTTTACATGCTACATTTTTCAAGACTTTTCTACTGAATTTGTGGTGAACATTCAATGGAATTCGTGAAGGTATTTCTTTAAGAGTTAATCAAAATTATTTAAAATGGTACAGAGAGTATTTTCCTACGGAAATTCTGGTAAAAAAATAAATTTGTATCGGTACTTGGCTGAATTCCTTCAAGATAATATGACATGATGGGATTTCTTGAGAAATTTCCGAAAGAGTTCTTGGAGATTTTTGCCATTGTTTTATAGAAAATCTAATATATATCCAGTAAAAATTGCTGCAAATATTATCTATGGAGTTCGAGAAGAACTACGAATAGAACACAACCGGAACATAACAATTATTATCATGAAAAAAGGTAGAAGGATCTCTTGACCTCTTAAAGGCACTGGTAGTAATATAAAAAAAAAAAGTTACATTCCTGGGGGAACTCTCAGCGTTTTTTTTTTTTGAGGAGAGTATTAGAAAAAATAAAACACTATTTGTGTGGAGTAACATATCCTTGAATTACGAATCCTAAATCAGGAGTTATAAATATTCGAAACGTCAACCATCAGTTGCTGTGTTTTTGTATTTATAGCAAAACCTCGCTCACTGTGAACAGCATCAACGAGGTGCTTCTAGAGGTATCCAATATCACGACATGTCGCAACAATCAGAGATCAAAAAAACACAGTATAGTTTTTAACTAATAATATTTTTTAAATCGACTCTTGAAACTTTTCAAGATGCTATAGCTGACTACTTCCTTGGTCTCAGCCTATCCTCTTCCACCAACCGAATACCCATCTATCGCAGTCACCAAACACCCGAAATAGAGTCCTCGATGCCACTATCCGACCTCACCCCCAAACGTCGCCACTTCAGTCACTAACTTTCGAGGTCACCACCTGCGCTGACAAGCGCTAGCTGTCATTCCACCTTCGCCGGTTTATCCTTGGAGAGTTCACGGATCGGCACTAATAAAGTCACTCATAAAAGCAAATTTACTCACACTTCCGGCTACTAATGGGGATTTAATCGCACACCCACTGCAGACTGGGGCGCAGTTTCTCTAGTTTGCGTACGAACTCGAGTCGAACCGAAGCCACATTTCGGTGATAGTGTAGACAGTGGTTCGATCTAGATAAAATAAAAAAAAAAAGGAAATAAATAGAATAAATCTTCAATTTTATGCATTTGAATTTATAGAAAATTATACCTATCTCATTTTGCCCAACCCCTATAAATTATATCCCACTTGTAAGCTTTTTCTTTCAAGGTGATTATAAAACGAAGCCAAACTTCGAATTTTCAAGTGCACAAGACGAGAGTATCTGACAACAGTTCGCGTTGAAACCCAATCAAATTGCTTGCTTGCTGGTGGTGACCAATGGGATAGATTTTCAACGCGGAGCGCTGTTTGGTTCTCAAGTCTTGTGCTCTTGAAAATTTGGGGTGTGGTTTCATTCTATAATCACCTTAAGCTACTTCATCTAATCATAGGAACTCGCGAGCTACTATAGTCTTGGGGAACATTTTTAACAAATAGCATGTGTTTTGAATATATATTGATGAACTTTGTTTAAACTTGTTGGAGAGTTTTATTTTACTTATAATGTATCTACGAACAACTATTCTAAGGATTCCACTACGGTTTGCTTTCTATTAATTCTTATATAGCTTATTAATTATGGACCGCAAATATGAAATGTCTTGCTAAATCATGAAATTCAACCATAAAAGTCAAGAACGATGGTTCAGAGAAAACTACTTTGATTCATGAGATTTTGACCGCCTTCGAACCACTGTGTACTGATGCCAAAGATGTGGTATAAGTTCAGGTGTCAGCTGAAATTCGAATTTAACACCAGCAAAGGCAAAGGACCACGAACGAAATCGATGAGATGGTCCCCGGTATGAAGTGTTGGAACGGGGCCCAACTGAAGGGAAATCATTTCGCGACTAATTAACTTGGGGCGCTATACTTTCGACGGCGAATCGAATGACATCAGAAAGTAAGGTAGCTGACAAAAAAAAAATAAACTAGAGAACGGTGAATCGAAAACAACCACAGGCTACGACAAAGACATTGGTACTCTGTCACCTGCGGGGGAGGTTAGCCCCCCAAAAAACGACGGTTGTTTGTTCATTATGACTGTTTTAATCACGTGATTGCTTCTGGATGATTGATTGATTGGTCCGACCGATGAAAACCAATCTCTTGGAAACGCTTCTGGAGCGAGAGGCGGAGGCATTAGGCAATTGTTGTTAAGTGATTAATTACTTAATTTTCCGGAAACCGGTTCGTCGAGATGGTAACAATGAAAATCTAATTAGGATCCATTATCGACCGAAGTTTTTCAGATGTTGATACTCGAAAGACAATACGTGGATCATAAATTCGAAATATTGATGATGGTTATAAATTATGAATCATTACAATTGGATTCATTTTTGAAGTACAGTATTGAATGGTACAAATATGACCTAAAATTCTATTTCCACCTCTATAGGCAGGCTATTTCTAGTACTATATAGTCGTGAGTCCTATAGGCGTCCGATTATCGCTTAAACATGCTGTGATAGATATAGAGGATGAGCGTTCCTTATATAAAATATTAACCAAATCTGCATCCCTGGCACAGGACTTGACAATTCTGATTTCGTGATCAACTCATGCCGCGTAACTATTTGACATTTGCTTCAATTTTTCAATTAGTGTCATTAATTTGAATTATACTGGAGAGACTGCTTAATAATCATATTAAAAAAAAAAAAAAAAATTGAGTACTCTAAAGAGATTTCTTTCTGATATATCAACAACTAAGTAAGTCAGATGTGAATGTATTGTACAATATAGGTCCCCAAATGCTGCTTTGAGGACCACTGGCACTATCGAAGTCTGTCTGCAGTTTGATTAACGTGAAGTGTACGATTTGGCAGATAACTTTGGATTATTCTAACAATGTATGTTGGAAAAATAAAGTATTTTCTTTTTAATTTCATTATCAAACATTCATGCCAAACACCGCTGAATATTTTTTCTGTGTCTAGAAGAGCAAGACCAGTTGAGTATCCCTCAGATTTGTTGAAAAGAATCAAATTTGTTACACGTAAAAGCTGTCGAATGTCCATGTCGGAATCTGAACTGTTCAAAATAATATTCCAAAAATTTTGCTGATTGAGTAAAGCTTTCTGATTGGGTGGTAAGTCATTTGGCATAAAGTCGTTTGGCATAATGAGTCTGAAGCCAAGTATTTCTCAATTTTTCGTTTTTACGTTTCTGTTGAATCTTTCTGATGACATATGGCTTATTTTGGAGTCAATCGATACAAAATGATAAAGTGTCATCAACAATCATTCGCATTTGAATTAATTGAAGCATATTAGGAAAGTTATTGCCAATAGTATTTTGTTATTTATCCAGAAATTACCCTTCCTTCAAATATTCAAATATTTCAAATATTAATTCTTTTTTTGAATTTCGCTATTGAAACAAATTTTTGCACTGAAGATTTTTATATATTTAGCACAAATTTACCCTTCTCTTAATTGTTATATTTTTTGTCGGTTATATAGGTTATTATAGCTATTAACCCCTCTACCGGCAGCTTCATTTTTTACCGCAAAATAAATATTCAAATCGTTATAACTTTTTTGTTTTTCAATATTTTTGCACCATTTTTTTACACGTTCTCAAACAACTCTTCTAGTTTAGGAGTCCGTGTCGATATTAATTATTGGTGATCTGGTTTTAAAGATATTTCGATGTTCCTTGGGGGACCGACATTTTTCATATAAAATGTCTTTGGCGTGTGGGCTATATAACGCCAGGTAATAAGAAGCTACTCTGAAAAAATCATACAAATCGGTTCAGTGTTCTTGGAGATATCTGAAAATTACGATATGATGTTTTTTGAAGTTTTTAAGATCTTAATTTGGTCAGCGTGGTTCCAGAAACCTAAATGCTCATCACTTAAAGACGGCTGCACCAAATTTCTTCATCTTTTCACAACACACTCTCATTAATGAATTGTTCCGAAGAGTGAATATCCGAATACGATTAAAATTCTGTAGCCTGAGAAATTAACGGGGGGTTCTAGTTACGGGTCGGTCCCCCAAGGAAATTTGGAATATCTTCAACACCAGATGACCAATGATCATTATCGACACATATTCTAAAACTAGAAGAGTTTTTTGAGAACTTGTGAAAAAATGGTGCAAAAATAATGAAAAACAAAAAAGTTATAACGATTTGAATTTGAATTTTGCGGTAAAAACTGAAGCTGCCGGTAGAGGGGTTAAAAATGTTGATTTAAAATTTCAATAAATTTCTCCTTCTTTTATGCATAAGCTGTTCTTTGAAGCTATATTATGTATAAGTATTTTTTTGTTTCCAACTGACAAAAGGGCGGCAATTGATACCCGAGCAGAAGAAAATAACTACTGAATACCAAATTGAGGTATTCCCCAGACAACCAGAAATCGCATGAAAGTTCACGTTTCAACTTGTTTATTCATACTAATTACATCAAACCCGCAAAACACCGTGAATAAACTCGTCAGATTGATGAGCTTCCTTACATAAAACAATTATATTCTGAGTTCATTTGTACATTTTGTTTCGTCCCGTACACTCGTACAAAGTAAGTCGAATCAATTCGTAAAAGCTGTCAAATCAACATTTGTTATCGCTTTAACTATTTGTTATGTTATCGGTTATTGTTTTCGCATAAGATCACAGTGTAGTTCGGTAGAATATTTATACACTCACATTATATGTTGTTATTCATCACATAATATATGCACGCATATCGCCTGCACTTTTATACGCAGAAGGCCTTTTCGCGACATCTTTTAAGTGAAATGTTGCACATACAAAGCCTCCAGGTGATTTCGTTATACATACATTTTGGTTGTCTGGGTCCATACCAGATAATTTTCAATACTTACAACTTGAATGAGGTATGAATAAGCCTTGCATATTAGGTAAAATACCTCAAATAATACCTTTTGCATATTCTACAAATACCAAGCTGATAACTAGATCAGGTATCGTAATACCTAAATAATACTTGATGGATTTTCATATAAAAGTGGACTTTTCAATAGCTGTTCAATACCTCCAGCAGTCCTCAATAGCTATAGAATACCAAAATGAAGTATGTTTAATTGTTTTAAACATTATTTTTAAATACCTACCATTATAATACCAAAATGAGGTATTGAAAACTGAGTAATACCTAATTATGATATGATATCAAAATATGGTATGCATAAGTTATTGCGGAGTTATTCTTTCCTCCTCGGGTAAGATTGATATGCTCAAATTATCAGCAAAAAGAGATATCGATTGCTGCAGTTATTTCGATGGGTTGTGCTACTTTTCCCTAATGCCGGTTCCCCGAATGTCGTTTCCCCAAACACCAGTTCCCCGAATGCCAGTTTCCCGAATATCCCGTTTCCTCGACTAGCCCAACTCCCCGAAAAGTTTTAAGCACTCAATTAGCGTAACTTTTTACATTTCAGGGTAGGGGAACTGACCATCTAATGATTTATTTAATTAGCGGTTCTTTTGAGTTTTATCGTCCTCAGCATTTTTGCCAACATGTGTATAGCCGAGAATGGCAGAGTCATCACTTTTCGGGGAAACCAGTCATTCGGGGATATGGCATTCGGGGAAAAGTAGCACAATCACTTCGATGATTCTGAAGCAACTTTTTTATGTATTTTCGTTTTATTATGTCGCAATAATTTTTGGCGTCCATTCTTCTATTGGTTTAAGTATAAATTTTGCCTTCTTCTTAAAATGAGCGTTACGTTATATTTATACTGCCTTAAATTTTATTATTTAGTAAAGCTAAATGTTAACCATTCTTATATTCTGCTGTTTAATCAATTCTTGCCAGATGTGTTGTTAGAATGATAATTACTTTAGATCCTGCCAATATTCAACGTAAATATTTTTTGGGGTAAACGCGTGCCGAGATGTGCTGGAAAAAATATTATTTCAATCACAAACTTTCCCTTCTCTCGATAATAGACGATGTTTTTGATGTACACTCCCAAAATTAGAGTTTATATTGAACCGTTGAAAAGCTTTGCCACAAATATTTTCTTTGAGAGATGTGTTGTTCATTTGAGCTATGCAGTGAAAAGTTTTTTTTTTGCGTTAGAGCCTTAAACATTTTAAACGAACAATAATCTGCTCTCGTATATAGGCTAATTTTGCATTAAGTCGCATTGAAAGATCTTTGGATTAGAGTTTTTTATATTTAGCAAAAAAAATTCTATTCTTTTATCAAGTCATTTTCATCGAGTGTTACGTCCGAACTGGGACTGAGCTTGATCTGCAGCGAAATATTCTATGAGCGTTCCCTTGATGAATAAATGCGAACTTTCTTTGCCAATTTACTGTTTTCAAGAGTATCTTTTTGCTTGCTGCGATATACATCAGCAAGCAAAAAGATACTCTATGTTCTGAGATGTAGAGACCCATCACGAGTTTTATTAAGTAATGCTCTCTAATGTCACAACAACTTTTGAAAATCTCAAAAACAATTTGAAAAATATCTGAACGAACACAACGCTTGCTTAGAATCTACCAATTTTTTTTACTATGGGCTCGGTTGTATTAATCTCGGAAAAAGCTTAAGGCGAAGTAGGCCGTCATTGAAATTTGTACACGTCGTTGATGATTGTTGCAGAATCATGTCACATTTTCGAATTAAAGAAAATCAGTTGGTTTTGCAGTGATGTAGCTGAGAAAGTATCAGCATATTTTCTGCATATAAGCACATCTATCAATAGCAACAATGAGGACTAAGTTTTATTACTTTGAAATTGCTAGTTGCATTGTCAACATGGCTGACAAAACGAATGACGGGCTACTTAGCCTTAAAAAATGCCGATATTTATTTTAAGTCAATCATTATGCGATACGGACATTATGTCAAATGACCATTATGCCAAACGGCCATTATGCCAAACGACTTTCTGCCAACGGCTTATGCCAAACGACCTTATGCCAAACGACTTTATGCCAAACAAGGTAGAATCTTCTGATTGGACTAGAAGCTTCGACAGAATTTTTGGCCGGTTTTGAAATTATACCAAATTTCTGTATTATTTATGCATTGATTTCATTAACAGTTAATAATATATTGATCTCCATCTACACTTATTTTAGACAATTTTCAAAAAAATAAAAAAATCTAACGCTCAATAGTGTTTTTTCAATATTTTTATTTCTCAATTCAGGAAAACATGTGTAATTAAAATAACTTCAATAACCGTTGCAAGGAAAAAACTTTTTCAAAATCAAAAAATAATTCATGAGGTTTTTTGGTTTATACTTTTATGAAGTACTCCACCAGTGGATCGGTTGAATAAAAACATGATCTGAATATAGAAAAAAATCGAATTATATCACCACAAAAGACATTCCTCGCTGCAGCAACTTATAAAATTTAAACTTTAATTGCCTGACAAGCGTGTGACAGCCGATCGTTAGCACAAGTTAGTTAGTGCATGTTGTTTTATGAAAATCTAGCTCCTTCTTCCTCTTTTAGTATTTGAAAAATTCATTGTTGAGCCAAACTTGTGTTATACTCTTAAAAAATCGTACAATTTTCTCCCTACATTAATTAGAAGTCTTAATTAAGCATTAGAGTAAGGTGGGGCAAAAGTTCGACCTTAGTGGTATAATCCAAGTTTACAGGAAAATAATAGCAGTTAAAACAAAACAAATACCATACAGTGAACCTTCAACATATTGGCTATTATTTTGCTGAACAAATTTGTGTCAAAATATTTACCCATTTTTAGTTATAACAGTTTCAAAATTGATTGTCTTATTCGAACTTTTGCCCCACCGGTGGGGCAAGAGTTCGAATCTAGTGTGGGGCAAAAGTTCGCTGGCTAAAACACAAAATATCGATCCTTTTATGACAGGCATACTTTACACCAGCCGTAAACTTAAGTTTGACGAAAAATACACACTAAATTTTCTTCAAAAAATGCCCAAAACTTGATTAATTGTTATATACTAAAAAATAGCAGTTTTTCGCAAAACTAAGTGGAAATTTAAAATTTTGGTGACAATTTTCACACGATCAGACAAATTTAACTAAATTTGAAGATAATATGTGGATTTAAGGCAATTTGCAATTTTTTCCGTGATTTTATACATGGGTCGAACTTTTGCCCCGCTGATTCGAACTTTTGCCCCACTATGGGCCAAAAATTGTTTTCAAGCATTTATGCAAAAACTAATACACCTCAAAGCAACCTTATGATAGGGCTAGAAACGCCCTCACATAAAATATTGAAAAAGATTTTATCTTCAATTGGCTCCATGCAACGAAAGTTTGACCAAAAATTACAATATTCACGTCTAAAAACAACAAATAGCCATAACTTTTCCAAATCTCAATCGATTTTTATGATATTTGGATTGAAAGTTTCTTACTTGAATAGCATTCGAACCACCATGAAATTTATAAGATTTGTTTTGAATTGAGCTAGAAATCTTAAAAAGAAACTCTTACCCCACTCGAACTTTTGCCCCGCTTTACTTTAGTCTTAAAATGTTAGTCTTAAAATGGCGTTCGGGGTAGTGAACCATTCGGGGTAATGGCTTTCGGGGTAGTGGCGTTCGGGGTAGTGTCATAGAGTCGACTTAACAAGCAATTTTCCATTAGACGATCAAATTTGTAAAAAAGGGGATCCAGACATGAGCCCTGGGGAGGTATTATACAGGTAATTCGTGAAACTGTCAAGTCACCATGCGTAAAACTCAATTTGGCCGTTTTTGAGTAATAAGCATTTAGGTTTCTGGTACCATGCAGGCCATATAAAAATCTTGTAAACTTCAAAAAACATCGTATCGTAATTTTCAGATATCTTCAAGTAACTGAATTATATGATTTTTCAGTGAGTCCATTTTCTTTAATGAATACGCCAAAAACAAAATGGCCGCCATAGACATTTTATATGGAGCATGTCGGTCCCCCAAGGATTATCGGAATATCTTCAAAACCAATAATTTATGCGGATTCATAAACTAGAAGAGTTTTTTGAGAAATTGTGAAAGCATGGTGCAAAAATATTGAGAAACATAAAAGTTATCGCGATTTGAATAAGGTACAGTGGGGGAAGTGTATCAGTGGGGTAAGTGGATCATTTGTCCATATTAAGCATAATTACTTGAATATGTTGAATGTTTTTGCACCATTGCTTCGTTTTAGGTTATATTCTTACGTCCACACTAATACTATTGCAAAACTGGTACTACACGTACACCAACACAATCAAACTTTTCACCTGCAAAAATAAATTAATTTGAAAATTGTTGTCCATCAGTAAAAAAATCATTGCATCTCTGTCTAAAATCGAATAATAGTAGTTTTTTCAACACGTGGTGAGTATTTCAGTTCTAATTGAATGAATCACAATGAAAAATATGTGATTTTTATAAATAATTACAGATATATTGGACATGGTACACTTACCCCTACTTTTTGAAGGTGTGGGGTAAGTGGATCAATTATTATTATCATTTATTGGCAGACTGCTCACGAGAACTTGCATAAATTTTAAAATCCGCAAATGTTGTTTCCCTTCAACTTTTTGCATTCCTAGCTTAAATTTGTCAAATTGACCATAGAAAATTTGAATTAATCCATCTAAAAGTTTTTTTTTTCATCTTATTGGTATAAAAATATATAAAATAATGAATATTGCAAAATTCAATCAAAACTTTTCGTGGATTATCTAAGCTGAGTTGCAAAAGAGCAAAATATACAATTTTTACAATTGAAAGCTTATTGTCGTACCTAAATTGCCCATATAAACTATTCTAGACAGATGATACAAATATAATCATAAATAGAATTAAATGATTTTCTTCAAATTATTCTAGTTACAATGCTATTTTTTGTTCGAATTAGTGTGAAAACATGTATAAATATGTTTTATAATCTTTTGATAAAATAAAGCTACTTTTTGATTTTTAAAGTATCAAAATGCAACAAAACTTCCACTAAAAATAAGAACGAGAGTAATATAATTCTAACTATACATAATTACACCACATTTGTTTTGAGAACAGATTTTTTTTATTGGTGATCCACTTACCCCACCATGGTGGGAAAAGTGCATCATTTGGCGCAAATTTTCAAGTCCCTCATACTCAATACATAAGAATCAGAAAAATTGAAATATGTGACAATTTGAAGTATATTAGTCCCTCATTTGTTATCCATAGAAAAAAGTTTGAATTACATTATTCACGTTAGCTGTACATAACAATGAAATTGACTATTGATTTTCCTGTATCCACTTACCCCACGGTACCTTATTTGTTTTGCGGTAAAAAATGAAGCTGCTAGTAGAGGGGTTAATATTCAGATACACTGAACCCGTCTGCTCCTTTTGGATACAAGCAATTCGTACTTGCCCTGTGCTCTTCTTGGAGCGGAATTTTACATGCAGAGCTACGGAGAATTGAAGCAATAAAAACGGTGTATCCATGATGCCTATTAACGGAGTATCTTAACGAACGCATTCTCCACTTATTGTAATGCAAAGTTGGTTCTGTTTGTCCACAGTTGTTCCACATTGCCCCATATTGCAAAACGAAAATTATCCGTTCTTACGGTTCATCTATTGCTCACACCAAAGGAGCAAAAAATGCATACTGCAACAAAAACGTTTCATTATGAAAATGTAATCGGTGGTTGATAAAATCGGCTCAAAAATTATACAATCCATACATTATTTAATTTAACCAAGTAGCAATCATTGTAAACACAATAAAATTTATCCAGTTCAGTAGATCTGTTGGCCGGCGGCCGATGGATGATGGTGGCGTAGCCGGTTTCGCACCTCGGCTATTGCCGAGTTCATAAAATTTAGATCTCCGGTAAACGACCCGGCATCTGCGCGATGTTGGAGTAGGCAGGGAACTGCGCGCGCACACGTTCAGAGCATAGAGTAAAAAGGGGCCATATTTTGAGTGGGGGAAACTTTCTTAGATTTCTAAGAGTCCAAGCAAAAGCCAATATTTCCAGAAAAACAAGCTTTAACTGTTGAAAAAAAAAAAATATCACACGGTGATCCTTGAACATATTGGCTACAATATTCATGAACAAACTTGTGTCAAAATATTTACCCATTTTTAGTTATAACAGTTTTAAAATTGATTGTCTTAAACGACGTTTTGCCTCACCGGTGTGACAAAGTTCGAATCTAGTGTGACACAAAAGTTTGCTGACTAAAACACAAAACATAGCAGTTAAGTACAATCGTAAATTTTGATGTTGAAAAAAAGCTTTTGCTTCACTTTATCTAATAACTGAAAATTGATAAACATTTCGCACAATTTTGTTAAGCAAAGTTATAGCCAATATGTTTAAGTTTCACTGTGAGGCATTTAGTTATTTTAACTATTAAACCTTCTCTGAAAATATTGATGATCCACTAATATCGATCATTTGCCCGACCTTACTCTACAATTCTACATCTTTCGAAGACACTGAGGGATGAGGATGGTAATAACAAGTCAACGGCCAGCCTCTGTCCCTCCTCAGCCCTGATCATCTTCTTCGGGGTCCATTGTTCGATGTTTATCTAAAGAGGAAGCCACAGCCGCCGTGTCGAATTCATAGAGTATGGTTAGAAAGAAGGTGCGACTGACGAAGTCTTGAGATGATGATGGCACACATTCAATTTCACACCGCGGCGCCCGCTTTGCAACCAAGAGAAGATGCTGCCTGGTTCGTCCCATCTTGGTTTCGGATTATGGCATCAAGTGCAGCTAAACTAGCGGGGCACCGAGAGTCTGTACTGCTGCACTGCTGAATAGTAAGATCGGGAAAAAAACGGAGAAGCACCAGCGCGGTTCGGGTAACGTCATAGACAAAACTCTTAAATAATTACAAGTTCGCGTTTGCCAGAGGCCTGGACCAGGGATGCCAGATTTTCAATATGTTTCACGGATAAAAAATCGTATAAGTTCTTCTGCTTATTTAAAGAAATCCAAATGTTAGGCGCAAGTCAGAAAATCAAACTCAAGCTGGCATCCCTGGCTTGGACGGTGAGTATTTATTTTTATTATTCCGATCGGTGGCTTGTGTTATTTTTTCAAGCTGCCGTTTGTTACTGCTATAGCTCCCCCGAAAAAAATACATCTCAATCTGAAATCAACCGCAGCGCAACTGAACCTGTTTCGTTGTCGATCGCTTTCGCGTCTCTTGAGAGTCTACCGTCAAGATGCAATTTACATCATCGAACTATCCACTCTTTTTCTTCACTTTTCGTTCCCGTCACTTCTGTTATTGTTGTTACCAACCGATTGGATACCGTTGTTAACATACTTCTCGAACTTGGAGAGTAATCAATGGCTCCCCATCGTTTGTCGTCACTCAACTAAGTTTTTCCCTTAGGCTAGCCCCATTAGAGCCGGCTCAAAACTAGTTAATTGCTTCCGATGTAAACAAATCAGATCACGCTCTGCCAGAAGCCCCCTTGTCTCGTTTGGATGTTGAAAACGAAGATCTGCACGGTGGCAAATTTACTCCGCCTGGTGGTACTTTTATATAAAGAGTTTCGGCTTCGTCGCCGGATTGGCTGCGGAGAATGTGTTAACAATCGACTGTCACACGCTTGTCAGGCAATTAAAGTTTAAATTTGATAAACGTGTTGCGGGGAATGTCTTTTGCGATGACATAATTTGATTTTTTTTCTTCAATAGTCTGATTATGTTTTGATTCAACTGATCAATAGGTGGAATACTCCGTAGCAAAAGAAAATGAGTCGAAAACTTGAATTAACTGTCTCAGAGATGCGAATACATTTAAAACCAAAATTAAAACTAGGGTGCCGGTGCCATTATTGGACTACCTAAGCTATAAAAAATCATAACAAAATAACGGAAAGCCCTAACAGAGATCTTTCGGCGTCAGCAGAAAGATTTCAACCTCTACTATATGGGGAAAATATAAAAAGAGTTATAAAACTATTTTTTTTTAACACAAAATTGCTTGAGCCACTATTGGTACACGTGTTCCAGTAGTTGCGCTAGTGCTCCAGTAGTAGACGTTCGGAAATGATACAAGGAATTTTAAACAAAATGGTAAATTTTTACATAGGTTTAACATTTTTCCCTCGAAACAGCAACTAATATCTTCCGAATGAAGCATAAAGATCATCTCTGGAACTTTTTCTCATTTTTGTACATCCATTTTAAAAACTGCTTCCATCCGTTGATCCACTACTGGAACACGACGGCAACTATTGGTGCGAGGGAGCAAATTTTTTGCTTAAACTCAATTATTTATATGGCTTTTTGATAAAATAAAAAGCTGAAATTTGGCAAATCGACTAAACTAGAGCCGATCTATCCACCAAAAATAGCACATGTCGTTTTTATCGAAAAATGTACGTTTTATTCCATAGTCCAATCTACTGGTACATTACAACCATTGGTACCGGCACCCTACATTCAAATTCTTCTCATTCGATTACATTTTCAATTTGCAACTGGAAATCTAATTATCTATCGGTTCCGTTCTACCCCCCCCGTGTGGCTTACTTCGCCGGGCACTTATTTTCACTATGGAGAACCTTCGTACTTCTTCACTGAAGGATTTCATTCAAATCACACGCCGTAAAAGTTCTATAATTGACGAAATTTTATGAAATTTCCTCAACGACCGCGTATAATTGAGAATGTAAACAAAGTTTAATCCATCGTATTGAGAAAAAAAAGCTTGTGCGCATCAATGTGTGCGCGATGCTCAGCGTAGAGAACGGCTCCTTCGATTGATTGCTTTCGCTGCACTGTGAGCAGCTGTTATGATTGTTCGATCAAAAGGAATTGTGTTTATATGTTTGGGCTGAATTTTGGTGGCGAACAGTGAATTTTGAAGGAAATTAATATATAAATATATATTACCATGCTGAAGGAATGGAGGGAGATGCCCGTAGATCTATATATTCTAGTAAAACATTTAATTATAGCGTTGACATGTTGTATTTTAACCACGCACTATATCACAGTGAACCGTTTGTTGTGAGACGTATCTTGAAACTGATTGCGACAGAAATGAAAACGATACGACGAATTGAGAATACGGCAAGATGCAATTTCATTGCATTATTTCCAATAAATGAACAAGATTTATCAAAATCTTAAATTAGAATGTGAAAGCCGTTTAGGGAAAGAATTGTTTGGCATCGGTTTATATCAGCATCATTCATTGCAATACTATGGAGCAATTCCACCGAACATGACGAATTTTTTTTTAAATTTAATTTTTGTATATTTTGAATCGCCTGAAAATTTGCATACAGATTCTTTATGACCAAAAATGCCATTTTGCACCTTCAGACCGCCATTTTGAACCTGGACACGAAATATTTGAACACGAAATATGTTTGAAAAGGGCCTATTTTACTTTTTTTATTTGAAAATTTTATATAAATATGAGTATATCTCGAAATTGATGCAACCTAGAAAAAAATTACTTAAGTACTTTTCGATTGCAATTTTTCTGTACTTTCAAATAATCACATAAAAAAATATTGTTTTCCTCTATTTCGATTTTTTTGCAATTTTTTAAAAAATCATAACTTTTTTGTCCATAATTCTTCCATTTTTTCCACATAAGTTGTCCCCTAAAACATATCCAAAATTTAAAAAATCAAAACTGCGTTTCTGGAGAAAATCGATTTTAAAATTTTGTTTTTGAATAAAAAAAAATAATCTGTAACTTTCTTTGACCGTGCATATTTTTCTCCATATAGTCCTAAGCAATACCTACAACTTTGTAGAAGATCTCAAATCGATCGGACAAACCGTTTTCGAGTTACAGTTTTTTAAAGATTTGCTATGCATTTTCCGATACGCCCTTCTCAAAAATAAGGCGAGGTTCAAAATGGCGGTCTAAAAGTGCATAATGACATTTTTGGTCATAAAGAATCTGTATGCAAATTTTCAGGCGATTCAAAAAATACAAAAATAATCGGGTTTGCGAAACGGCGTGGAACCGCTCTATGGGAAAATTGCAGGTCCTCACTGATCAATGCTTAATACGATGGATACTAGCACATCACCCTATTTATTTTTTTAGTTTTAGAAGGTGGTAAATTGCTTTTTACGAACTTGCCCAGCGATCAAGTTCGATATGTAGGCTAGTCCTATCGAATTCGTCCATAGCAGGTCCGTCTCACTCGGGCTCAGATAAGGTACCACTTCTAGTACTGCATTTGGTCCCTTAGTACTGCAAAAGGTACCCAAGTTTGACAGATCGCAGTACACTTTTCACGGCATTCTAGATTTTGCTCTATTACCTTATGTGCCATAAAATTTTGGGAAACTGCAAGGGACATGGAGGTCTTTATTTTGTCTTTGTCCATAATGCGCCAGAGTTTCGGACTCGGAACTTCCACTACCGACTAAATCCACCTTCGCCCACGAGCCATTCCCTCCGTTACTGCCTCTTGGCACTACTTCATGGGGGAGGCTGTTGTGCTAACCAGCACTGCTTCATGCTTCGCTCCCTGCGTGTGACTCACGTGCATCTTGGGCTCCTGTACTTTCCTTGCTCTTTTCATACTGCATTTGGGGCTGGCGTCACATATTTCTACTGCCGCTTCTGCGATTGCTACGCTTCGTTGCTCTGCTGCGAAGCATTTGGGGCTGGCATCTCGCTAGAGCCCTGTGAATCTTTTGCGCCTGCTGCTAATCCACTGTTTCTGGAGCTCTCCAGGTTTGACCATTTGGATGCCGGGGCGCCAACGACTCAAAACTGGTGGTTTGTCACGATCGCTACTCGGCATAGTCCCCGTCAGTGGAGTTAGCCTACTACAGCGGAGAGTTCTCTACATAGGAATATCTCTCTAAATCGTTAATGTTACGCGTTTGTTCCCGCTTCACTGCTCAAGTGCCGATGTCGGAGGATGGCTTCCGGTTCACTGGTGCCCCGACGACTTAAGCCGGTGACTCGCTACGGACTACTCAGAATAGTCCCCGACGGTGGATCTATCCTACTCCAACGAAGATTTTCCCGATGGCAGAAGATCTCCCGAATCGATCCTATCCGGGCAGATGCCGAGGTCAGTCCTGCGATTCCGGTGGAGAGAAGCTTCCAGTTAGCAGGCACGACGACGACTATTTGCCGGTGATGTTACGCGATCTACTCAGATAGTTCTCGACGGTCGATTTAGCCTACTCTGAAGTTGGCAGGGCAGATGCCGAGGTCGGTTATGCGATTCCGGTGGAGGGAAACTTTCGGTTCACTGGCGCCCCAACGATCATTTTCCGGTGTTGTTTCACGATCTACTCAGCTAATCCCCGGTGGAAGGACATATCCTACTCTGACGCGATGGTGCTCGGATAAGTGCCGGGGTCGGTCTTGCAATTCCGGTTGGAGGATGACTTCCGGTTTGCACGCGCTTTGACGACTTATTACCGATACTACGCTACATACGCTCTATTCGATCTAGTATCCGACGGAGGATCTAGCCTACTCCAATCGTGGCCCAGAACTCTCCGGTCTTTACGCTATCTCCTTTGCAGCAACGACATAATCTGCGTTCTCTGTTCATCGCATTCCAAGCGCTTTTATCCTGGCACTTGTTCTGCACGATGTTGTTGTTGAAGAGCTAGTCCGCTAAGACCACGCAGATCTTAGGGAGGCTAGCCCATCCACATCCGATTGCAAATCATAAAGAAATACTATACAGTAGATGTCTCCTTCAACTGGGCAGCTAACTGACTGATACCTCAATCAGCAGCTGCAACTCTCTTTATTCAAACCAGGTTTACATTTACAATTAATTATCCTACACAAACAGCATACCTCTCTCAACGAATCTTCCACACTTTTACCTACGACGACGCATGCTTCTCAACCGACGATTCTTCTACCTGTGGTGCGACACTACCTCTATTCCAACAGTTGTCCGGATTTAGGACGTCTGTGGTTTCTGACATCATTTCGCATCGTTTATCACTGAGTGGAGGGCAGTCGAATATAACATGCTCCGGGATCTCCTCAATATTTGGACAAGCTGGACAATGTAGACTCTGCGTATCCGAAGCTGTGCAGATATTTCCGGAAGCATCCATAGCCTGACAAAAACTGGGTCAGGAAAAAGTTAACTTCTCCATGTTTTCTGGTCGTTCATATCGACACGTTAGGAATGATCCTGTGGGTCCACCTTCCTTTCTCCGAGTTATTGCACTCCTGCTGCCACCTCGCCATTGTATCCATTCTGATGGTGAACCGCCTTGCAGTTGCTGACCGGAACCACCTCTGTTTTGTGATTAGCCAACCGCAGCTTGACTGCAGTCATCCACGATTCAATGGTGTCTAGCGATTCCTTCGTCAGCATCTCCACCTCTTCCACAGTCTCGCCAGTTATCGCAAGAACGACGTCATCTGCGAACCGGACGATCTCGACTCCAATCGGCAGTGACAAAGTTAGCACTCCATCGTACATCATATTCCACGGTGTTGGATCAAGTATGGATCCCTGTGGAACTCCCGCCGTTACTTTCGTTGACATCCGTCCCTGGTTTGTGTCGTAAACCAGTACCCGGTTCTGAAAGTAGCTTTGCAGTACTTTACACAGATATTCTGGAACCCGCATTCTGTGTAGTGCTGCGGCGATAGCCTCTCAACTGGCACTGTTGAACGCATTATTAACGTCAGTATCGATTGCCTCTCCTCTTCTGCTTGGACGCTTTCTCCGCGCACGCGATGACTGCTCGAATAGCATCCACCATCGAAGTTTTTTTACGGAATCCGCCGGAAACTGCCTTTTTGACAATCCGTACTCGCCTTCCGTGTAGATCGTCAGCCTGCTGAGGATGACTTTCTCCTGAAGTTTACCAAGAGTATCCAGCAAGCATATTGGTCTATATGAAGCAGGATCTCCTGGCAGTTTTCCTGGTTTTGGCAGTAACACCAGCTTCTGCACCTTCCATCTGTCTGGGAAGCAGCCTGTCTAGCGGAAGGCGCCCTAAATATGTTCGGGAACGCCAAGATTGCTGCCCCTAGCGCTAAGTTAGGGATACCATCTGGACCGGGAGCTTTGTTCAGTTTCAATCTTTTCGCAATCGTTATAAGCTCGGTGTTAGAAACTTGGATACCGACATTTTCTTCGTCTACGTCAGCGTACGGTGTGGGCGGCCAGGAAAGAGACCGTCCACTATCAACTTCAGTTTGTCGGGGCACATTTCAGCTGGTGTTACTGGGCTCTTAATCCTCGCCATCACTACTCGATAGGCGTTTCCTCAAGGATTTGCGTCAGCTTCCCTGCACAACTCCTTGCAGCAGTTCGATTTACTCATTGCTATCTCCCGTTTGAACGCGGCTCTGGCCAGCCTTACGCTTTTCCGTGCTGGCTTCCGATCTAACTCTTTGCACGCATCTTCTGGTTCTCAAACAGGCCGCACGGAGGGTGCTGAGTGTGTCGTTCCACCAGTATGCAGGACGCCGCTGATTCCTTGGCTCCAATTTTCTCGGCATTGCTGCGTTACACGCTCTCGTCAACGCTTCTGTCAGCTCTCCTGCATCAATGTTTAGAACGTCACTTACTGCTCGGAGTGCTCCAACGAAAAGATCCTTGTCGAAATGCTTCATCTTCCACCAAAGTTCTCCATTCTTCCTCTGTCATAATACACAACTTCTCTGCCCAACGCAGTAGTGGATCGCTTAATGGTCATTGCTAAAGCTTCCAGCAAACTGTATCATCTCGTGTTGGTTAGTCTGCTACCCCACTCTACACCCAAGCATTGAAGTCTTCTCCGATGATTACCGGCGTTCGACCGATCAGCTTGTCGGTGAGCACATCCAACATATGGGTGTGCTGCTCCAGTGTCCTTTTCGGGGGACGAGTCAGCAATTGCAACGATCACAAAACCCTCGTGTGAGCGTTCGACTGCTTCTTGGATAGGGAATCGGCCCATCACTTGGATTCCCGTCATCTCTGCTCTGTCTGCTACCCAATTGCCGTTATCGAGAGGAACCCGATACGGTTCTGCAATGATTCCTATGTCGCACTTTGTTTTCGTTGTCGATTTGAGGCATTTGAAGCCACCCGTCGTATGGGCGTTACCATCCTTCTCCTTATACAGCATGCACCTAGGTTTCTTCAGGCAGTGACCTTTTTCACCACATTTCCTGGGCCTTTGCAGTATAATGGCCGGTGGGCGAAGCCCATGCATCTGAAGCATCTCTACATCGGATTTGTCTCCCGCAGACCGACCATCTAACCTTGATCTTACCAGCCTCGACGAGTGTTTTGGCTGCTGCGACTGGTAATTGGATCGTCGCTATTTGCATACCCCCGTATGCTCTCCTCAGCCAGATGAACTGCGGTGCTTCTTCCAGTGAGACAACAGTGCACCCCTCACGTCGTCTTCTGTTGTGATCTCGTCCAGTTCTCTACATTCGATCACTGCCTCCTGGGATAAGGCCCTCACACTTGCCTCATTGCCCAGCGACTTCGCTACGAGCTCCCGGCAGGCCTAGCTCTTGATCGATAGATCTTTTTTGAGCTCAAAGATCATATCACCTTTCTGGGTGCGCTTGGTTCTCACCACGTTATCACCCAGCTCCTTCAGCTCTGGATCCTCTCTCACTCTCCTGAGAATCGCCACGTACCTTGTCTTGTCACTTGCCTCAATGACATAACCATCGCCCTTGCACTTCTCGCGAGGTGACCGTCGCTTTTCTTTCTTCTTCGGTTCCTTTTTTTCCTATTCCTCTCGTTACGTGCTGTATTCTTCTCCTTTTGACCTTTCACTGCCGTTCTGCTCGCCGACGCACTCATTGTCGCTTCTCTGCTTTTTGGGATCTTCCTGTTCTCCTGGTGTATCCCTCGTTCTTTTTTCCGAGCGGGTGGTCGGATTGCTACTGTGCGTCTCCTGTGCAATGGCCGTTGCATTCACCGAAAATAATGCTTTTTCGGCTTTTTCCGCTCTAATCCGCAACTCCTTCTGTCTTCGTTCTGCGACTGTTACAACGGACTTGATGCTCGTGACCAGCTGCTTGATTTTGAGGTGGTCACATTGTTTTTGGCCTTGACGAACTCATAGAGTTCGTTGACCTTCCTCTTTACTTCTGACAATCTCGACTTCTCATGCTGCCGGTCGTCTTGAACAGTGCTACTCCCCGACTATGGTGTGATCACTTGACTCAGGAAGCCTGCGTCCCGCTGGTTTCCCGGTGGCTGACTCGGTGTGCTGCATCTGCTAGTGTTGGCTTCTACAGTCTGTGGTATCACTGGCGATCTCTGCATCTTTCCGCTCTTTGCAAAAACTATCGCGTCTTCTTCACTAGATTCTCCATCCCAATTTGGTCCCTACGGGCCGCTATCTCTACTCGTTGTATATAGTCGCCTCCCGTGATCCCATGGTTGTCTATGCAAGCAGGGTGGTCATGCTAGGGTTGACACAATCCTTTATGGGGGTTGTATTTAGAGCCGGATTGGCATAAGCCAGGAGTGTTACATCTGAGCCTACTATTCACCTAGGTCGGTGACGAAAGTACACGAAGACCTGATGTACCGGTAGGCACTCCAGAGGATAACTGTGGAAGTGTCCGTTTGAACACTAAGCTGAAAAGCAGGCTCTGTCCCAGTGGGTGTCCGGCCATTACTATCGGTAATAGTTTAGCTTCTATTTTAATTGGAATTTTTTCCTTCTTTAAATCATCGGTAATTCTTTGTAGTTGGGCCTTCCTTAGCCGAGTGGTTAGAGTCCGCGGCTACAAAGCAACGCCATGCTAAAGGTGTCTGGGTTCGAATCCCGGTCGGTCCAGGATCTTTTCGTAAAGGAAATTTCCTTGACTTCCCTGGGCATAGAATATCATCGTACCTGCCACACGATATACGAATGCGAAAATGGGAACTTTGGCAAAGAAAAGCTCTCAGTTAATAACTGTGGAAGTGCTCATTGAACACTAAGCTGAGAAGATGGCTCTGTCCCAGTGAGGACGTTAATGCCAAGAAGAATTCTTTGTAGTTGTAGTTGAAATGATTATATACATTACACTTGCTTAAATTTTCATAAGAGATTTTTCCTTGTTTTGATCATAGGCTTTTCTTTCAAGAGAGAAATATTTTTTCATAGTTATTGGAATTCAAGCTTATTATAAGTTTTTTACAAAACATTTTTTTTAGCTCAAGGGTTAACTTAGGTGAGATGTCATTCTCCTCCTAGAATAAGATTACAACATGAAAACTGAACACTGCACCGTTGCTTGAGTATAGCAATTAACGACTCGATGAACACTTACGTCAAAGAAGCACACTGTTTCTCCGTTTTGAAAAGAAGAAGCCAAGGCTTGATGATGTCAGAACTATGACATATATTACTTAGTACGAATCGAGAGATTGAAGCAAGCCGATCCAGCAGAAGAACGAATAAGCTTTAAACCGTTTTAGTTACTGTCAAAAGCTAACTACAGACGCGATGCCAAAAGATCTGCTGGTGGCTGTTACCACTGGCATCGAAGTGAACAACTGCTTACATTTAGGATCTTTCAGCACTGACTGTTACTTCAACTAACACTAAAAAGCTTATGTATATCAATGATGATTTATCTCTTTTATGAATAAGCTGAATAAATTCATTGGAATTCATCATAAATCAATGCTAACTGTAGTTCACTTTTGTTTTCAATTTCGGCCAAACGGCATTCGGCCAAATGACCCGGAACCGTCCCAGTGGGAACGTTATGCTAAGAGAAGAAGAAGTGACTGTTGTTTGGTTTGATTATATCCATAGAATTTTGAAAGATGTCTTGTTCTCCTGGGATTCTATCGTGAATTATTCTAGGAATACGATCAGCAAAGGATCTATAGATACTGAATAAAATTCATTCAAAGATTTTATCAAAAGTTTTTCTAAACATAACTTTCTGTAAGTCCCAGCATACTTCAGAAATTTCTTCCAATCACCAACATTATTTTAGTGATTCTTTCAATAGTTTCTACAAGAATTTCTTTAGAAACTTGAGAATAAAATTAACAGTTTTATTCCTTAGAAGCTCTACTTGTTACGCCACTTAACACAAGTACATGGATTCCGGCAAAATCTCATCCAGAGATTTATACATAAATATCCCTCATTTGAATTTTTCCAAGAAGTTTCCTTAAGATTACTCACAATTACACCAATCTCCCAGATTTTTTTTTTCTAAAAATATCCTTCTTACAGTAATTTGTGGAATCTAGAGAGTAATGTTTTGATAAACTTCCTTATAATTCTGCAGAATCCGTCATGAGAACGATGACTTAACTTAATTAACCAATAAATCACGATGAACGAAGAATGTGAAATGTTCATAGTTTATTGTCTGTTTATCTCATACATAAAATGCATACGTATTATTTGTAGAATGCATTCATTCCTGTTGTTATCCCCAAACAATGTATATGAGAAAAACTGTACATTGGCATTGGAAGTTGATGTCACACGTGGCTGGCACCATTAAAGTGCTAGTGCGTTTCATGTCTGATACGGTATTAGTTGCACACGGGTTTATTGTTACCTGCACAGACACGTTTTGATCCATCAAAGTCAACACAACGTAACTTCAATGCTACGGAATGCTATGCAATCGATACTTTTCCCAGAAATCGTGGATGGTATAATCAAATGATTGATTATTGTCGTTCGAAATATAAAACCGATTGCATAAAAAAGACTCCCACGAAATTAACACATCATGTTCGCCCGTCAAACTCCATTTCGAACGCGGACGAGTTTTGATCCAATAATTACCTCATCAAACATCCAATTCCCGTTTTCCGAAATGCAACCATAACTCGTTATCCCAGCAGCTGGGTTATAATGTGTATTATGCAATTAAGCACAAACGACGATCCATCACCGTCACCCTCATCGCCTTAGTCGTCGCCACTGCTGCATTTCCCACATTCCTCATTAGGGTGCTTCAGAAAAAATCGATGTCTGAAAGGTCATGGGACTCTACTTTAGAATAAGAGATATGCTTAGCATACGAAGTTTCTAAAAAAATTGTTTAAAGGTTCCGCCAGATTGATTTATGAAAAATGATAATTTTTGATGAACATTTCTTATTTTGACGTTTTGTGCAGGTGCACAAATTGCATGCATGCTATTTATATTTTCAAGGTGCTGGGATATTGTTCGAATAAATATGTAAATAAAAGAATTTCTTCTCAACTAAAAACTACATGAATTGCATCCAGGAGAATCCAGATTTTGTAGCTTCTGAATCTTTCTCACTAACAAAAACTACTTCTCGTGACAACCATGAAGATGTAGAGGTATACTCGGCCTTTAGTAACGTAGGATGTCACTCTAACATTCCATATTTTTTCTGAAGATCACAAGGACGTGGCCGACGCTGTTTTTGACTTAATTGTATTTGAAATCATTGAAATAGTATACTAAAGAAGGGAAGTTTCTCCGGAGCTCCGTCTGTTGGTTCCTTGTGCAATTTCGATTATTCTGGTCAATCACGGAGTAGCAACTACGAATTGTACAGTCATCATTGCTCATGCTCCACGGGGTATATTGCTCGATCCAAAGCATTTCTTCCATTCTAAGGTTGAGCATCTTGACTTTTCGAACATTAGTCAACTGACACACCCTATTCCTCGTGTATTTAAGAAATATAAAGCCATTATCTTCGGACACCATCTCCCGGTGCGGTTCGATATCATAGCCCTGAGCAGCATGGTATCTTGTTGTAAGAGGTCGTCACGAAACCCATGCAGTAGCGAGCTTCAACATCACTTCCTCCCGCGGAAACCAGTCGTCGTCGTCGTCGTCGTCGTCGTTACCCGTGGGGTGACTTTTCACAATTTCCATCGAAAAACGAAACACGAATTATTTCCCCAATCTCGCCACGGGTCGACCCTCCTCCCCAAATCATCGCTGCTGCATAAGGTCAACTTGGTAAAATAGTTGTCGTTGCATTGCTGCCGGCTGTAAATGTGAATGACGCGCCGGAGACGAAGACTACGACGACAACTATTCATTATGGAACTTTCGTGAAGATGACTGCGGCACGACACAACAAAACTTGGGCATGCTGGATGAACCTACCTTCCGGGGGGACCCATCGGTGGCTCGCTGGTTGGCGGGTTTCTATCACTCTAGGAACGAAGGGTATGCGATGTGTATTTTTTTCATGCATTTCATAGTATTGATTCGACTTGCTTCCTGCGAAATTTTAATTAAAGCTTCATTCGGAATTTCCTTTTGAATTTTCTTTGAAATTTCCTTTGAAATTTTTTTGGGAATTGGATTTTTTCTTCGAAATTCTTTTGAAGATTACTTCGGAATTTCCTTTGGAATTTTCTTCAAAATTTCCATTTAAATTTGCCTCGGATTTTTATTTTGAATTTTCTTCGGAATTGACTATAAAATTTAGTTCGGGAATTTCTTCTGGAATTTCTTTCGCAATTTCCTTTAAATTTTTTTATTTCGGATTTCCTTTGTATTTTTTTAGATTTCCGTTGTTATTTCCTTCAGAATTTCCTGTGCAATTTTCTATGGAATTTCCTTTGGAATTTTCCTCCGAAATTTCTTTGGAGTTTCCTTCGGGAAATTCCGTGTAATCTTCATCAGTATTTCCTTTGGACTTTTTTTTTAATTTTCTTTGAAGTTTACGTGGAACTTATATTATTTTATTCGGAATTTTATTACGATTTTTTTTATTTTCTTCGGGATTTAATTACGAGTTTTCTTCAGAATTTTATTCGGATTTTCCTTTGGAGATGCCTTCGATATTTCCCTTGGCATTTCCATCGAAATGTCTGAATTTTCTCTGGAATTTCTTCTGGAGATTTCTTCGGAATTCGATTTGGAATTACCGAAGGAATTTTATTTTAAATTTCCATTGGAATTTATTTTGGAATTGGAGTCTCCTTTAAAATCCCTTCGGAGTTTACATGGAATTTACTGTATAATTTCCTTCGGAATTTTTTTTCTGAATTTCCATTGGAATTTTCTTCGGATTTTCCATTGGACTTTTCTTCGGCCTCCTTTGAAATGCTTTCGGAGCTCACTCAGAATTACCATTATAATATTTTTAGAGTTTTAATAGTCATTTGGAATTTTGTTTGATAAATTAATCGAAATTTCCTTTGGAATTTCGTTCGGAATTTGCTTCAGAATTTCCTTTGAAATTACCTTCAGAAATTTCTTTGGAGCTGCCTTCGGAATTTCTTTTGAAATTGCATTTGGTATTTCCTTTGGAGTCTCCTTCGAAGTTCCTCCAGAGTATACTTGAAAAAAATTTTTTGAATTTTCTTTGGAATTTACTTCCGAATTTCGTTTTCATTTTTATCCGGACTTTTTTCTCGGGATTTTCGTTGTAATTTTCATTGGAGGCATCTTCAGAATTTCATTTGAAATTTCCGTCGGAATTTCCTTTGGAATTAATTTCCTTCGAAATTTCCTTTTGAATTTCCTTAGGAATTTCCTTTGAAATTCGCTTCGGAATTTCCTTTGGAATTTGCTTCGGAAATTCATTTGGAATTTCATTTGAAATTTCCTTTTGAATTTTCATCGGAATTTTCTTTGGAATTTTTTTTTTTGGAATTTTCTTCGGAAATTTCTTCGGAATTTCCTTTGGAATTTTCTTTGGAATTTTCTTTGGAATTTTCTTTGAAGTTTCCTTTGGAATATTCTTTGGAATTTCCTTCGGAATTTCCTTTGGAATTTCCTTCGGAATGTCCTTTGGAATTTCCTTCGGAATTTCCTTTGGAATTTCCTTTGGAAATTCCTTTGGAATTTCCTTTGGAAATTCCTTCGGAATTTCCTTTGGAATTTCCTTCGGAATTTCCTTTGGAATTTTCTTCCGAATTTCCTTTGGAATTGCCTTCGGAATTTCCATTGGAATTTCCTTCGGAATTTCCTTTGGAATTTCCTTCGGAATTTCCTTTGGAATTTCCTTCGGAATTTCCTTTGGAATTTCCTTCGGAATTTCCTTTGGAATTTCCTTCGGAATTTCCTTTGGAATTTCCTTCGGAATTTCCTTTGGAATTTCCTTCGGAATTTCCTTTGGAATTTCCTTCGGAATTTCCTTTGGAATTTCCTTCGGAATTTCCTTTGGAATTTCCTTCGGAATTTCCTTTGGAATTTCCTTCGGAATTTCCTTTGGAATTTCCTTCGGAATTTCCTTTGGAATTTCCTTCGGAATTTCCTTTGGAATTTCCTTCGGAATTTCCTTTGGAATTTCCTTCGGAATTTCCTTTGGAATTTCCTTCGGAATTTCCTTTGGAATTTCCTTCGGAATTTCCTTTGGAATTTCCTTCGGAATTTCCTTTGGAATTTCCTTCGGAATTTCCTTTGGAATTTCCTTCGGAATTTCCTTTGGAATTTCCTTCGGAATTTCCTTTGGAATTTCCTTCGGAATTTCCTTTGGAATTTCCTTCGGAATTTCCTTTGGAATTTCCTTCGGAATTTCCTTTGGAATTTCCTTCGGAATTTCCTTTGGAATTTCCTTCGGAATTTCCTTTGGAATTTCCTTCGGAATTTCCTTTGGAATTTCCTTCGGAATTTCCTTTGGAATTTCCTTCGGAATTTCCTTTGGAATTTCCTTCGGAATTTCCTTTGGAATTTCCTTCGGAATTTCCTTTGGAATTTCCTTCGGAATTTCCTTTGGAATTTCCTTCGGAATTTCCTTTGGAATTTCCTTCGGAATTTCCTTTGGAATTTCCTTCGGAATTTCCTTTGGAATTTCCTTCGATTCCTTGGAATTCTCGGAATTTGCTTTGGAATTTCCTTCGGAATTTGCTTTGGAATTTCC
Source organism: Aedes aegypti (assembly GCF_002204515.2). Taxonomy (NCBI): domain Eukaryota; kingdom Metazoa; phylum Arthropoda; class Insecta; order Diptera; family Culicidae; genus Aedes; species Aedes aegypti. Next base: position 79,481,669 of record NC_035107.1, read on the forward strand.
TTCGGAATTTGCTTTGGAATTTCCTTCGGAATTTGCTTTGGAATTTCCTTCGGAATTTCCTATGGAATTTCCTTCGGAATTTCCTTTGGAATTTCCTTCGGAATTTCCTTTGGAATTTCCTTCGGAATTTCCTTTGGAATTTCCTTCGGAATTTCCTTTGGAATTTCCTTCGGAATTTCCTTTGGCTTTTCCATTTGGAATTTCCTCTGGAATTTCCTTCTAAATTTCTTTATAAATTTCCTTTGGAATTTCCATTGGAATTTCCTTCGGAATTTCCTTTGGAATTATCCTCGGAATTTCCTCTTGAGATTGCTTCGGAATTTCCTTCTTGATTTTCCTTCGGAATTTTCTTTGAAAACTTTTTTGCATGAATTTCCTTCGGAATGTTGGAGTCACTCGTAATGAATTCTTGGAGGAACTCCTGAAGTATTTTAGGAGGAATGTCCGGAATAATTCCTGTGGGAATTCCTTTGATAATGGTGGATAGGTCCCAGAAAGAAAGTTTGAAGGAATCCCTAGAGTAATCCTTGAAGCAATTTCCGGAATAACCCATGAAGCGGTATCTGGAGAAAATTGTAGGTATATTCCTGGAGCACTTAGAAAAATTTGTGTAGTTTCTTTAAGTGGAATGATATGAGTGAATTTCCTGAAAAAAATATGAAGTAATTTCAAAAGAATTCCTGAATTTAAAGTAACCTTCGAAGCAATCCACTGGAGGAACATCTTGATGGAACTTACTAAATGAACTTTCTGGAAGAACTTCCTGAAGAAATTTCCTGGAGGAACTTCTTGATGGAACTCCATGGAGCAATTTCCTGAAGGAAATTCCTGGACGAAATTTCTGAAGGAACTTATTGGAGGAAATTTTTGAAGAAACTTCTTAGAGGAAAATCTTGAAGTAACTTCTGGGAGGAACTTCTAAGGAAGTTGATTGAAAACTCCAAAAGAAATTTCAAAGCAAATTCCGATGGAAATTTCAAAGGCAATTTCGAAGGAATTTCGAAATTAAATTCAGAATGATAAAAAAAAATCCAAAGAAAATTGTTAAGAAAATTTTGAAGGGAAGGAAATTTTAAGGGAAGTCCAAAGCAAAATCCGAAGAAAAATCCGAACGAAATTCTAAAGGAATCTAAGCAAGAATTCTGAACGAAATTTCGAAAAAAATGTTGAAGGAAATTTCAAAGGAAATTTCGAAGTAAATTCCAAAGTAAAATTCGAAGGGAACATCAAAGGAACCCCGAAATTCCAAGAGAAACCCCGAAGGAAATTTTAAATGAAATTCCTAAACTTCAGAAGGAATTCTTTGAGGAAGTGACTTGGATGATTTTGTGGAGAAGAATAATGTAAGAATTCAAGGATGAATTTCTGGACGATTCGCTGCAATAACTGAAGGAATTTTCAGAAGAATTCTGAGGAAAATTTGGAGTTTATGGAGAAATTCCCTGAAAAATTTCTAAAATTGTTTCTCAGAAGGCATTTTCATCGCGATTCCATCAGAAGTTTTTGGACGAATTTTCCAAGGAACTTCTGAAGAATTTTCCGGTTGAATTTCCGTGGGAATACTTGAAGCGTTTTATGGAAAAAAAAACCTGCAGAATATTCTGGAGAAATTGCAGAGGAATTTCCAAAGAAATGCATGGTTTAATTCCATAAAAAGATCCCAGGAAAATATCTGCAGGAATTACCAGAAGGTTTCCTGGAAGAATTCCCTTAATTGTGTTGGAGGAATTCTTGAAAGTTTTTAAGGAATCACTCAAACAATCAGTAGAAAAACCATAGGAATTCCTGAAAAAAATTCTTCAAAAAAATCCTAAAGCAACTTCTTGTGGATGTTCTGCACGAATTTCCAAAACGGATTTTTTCCAGAGAAATCCTTTATGGAAATCTAAAAATAATTGCCTAAACAAATTGCTGCATAAATTTTCTGAGGGATCCTAGAAAAATTTCTGGAAGGAAAATTTGGGGAGAATCTTTAATAAATCATAGTGTATTCCGGAAAAAATACCTTGGAATTTCTAGATAAATCAATACACGAATATATTTTGGAGCATCTGTAAAATTATCAAATGGTTCTTCACTCAGAAATCTGTGCAAGAATTTCCGAAATTTTTTGGAGATCATCATAGATTCCTAGGTAGCAGCAGAATCTTATGAATATTTCCCCGAGTGCCACTCTGCAAAACTCCTTTCTCTGCGGTTTTCCACGAAAATTTTGAGAAATCTAGAAATACGCGAGATTTTATGGAATTTATTCGGTTAGGCGCAAATATATAATGGTTCGTACCACCAATTGTCTCTCAAATTCTTACCCTATCTCACTAACTTAATATCTCTTCCATGAAAACCATAAAGATGCAGAGGTATACTCGGCATAATTTTATCAAGGTGCAGCTTATGTTTCGCAAGTTTTCAAAATCACACGGAATGGAATGGAATTCAGGGCTATTGGCATTTGGGGTAATGGCGTAGAATTGCAACCACCGCAAAGATTTTTGGATATTCTTGAATATTCTTGAAGGGAATCAGGCTCCCCCCTACAAAGTCCCAAAGATGAACTTTGAAATATAGGATAACTTCTTTCGATTATCAGATAAATAGTTGAACGTCATTGTGATACGCTTGAAACTTTTGAGATCCCCCTGGGAACATCACAAAATGCCTTTGCATCTCATGGAAACAAAATCCTCACAAATCCTTTGGAATTTGGCTTTTTGGACTTCTGAGAAACTGGGAAATTCCATTTGGAAACCCATAAATCTTCTAAGAGACTCTTGGTAACCCCTGGTAAACTTTCCAAAATCCCATATAAATCTCTGGAAACCCCCACTAGAAACCTTTGGACCCCCTTGGAAAGTCCTTGAATACATTGAATTCTATGGCATGGCGTGGTATTTCATTTCTAACGGTGCTCGACGGAACCATCCAAAATATCGCATATCCCTACTAAGTACTTCCTCTCTTCGGAAGTTCGAAGGGAAGTCACATTCGTCCGCGGGGTGTCTTTTGTACACGCAAAGCTCTTCGCTGAGAAGTTGCTACGGAAAATGTCGGCGACGACGACGACGACGACGTTCAGAAGTTGTCAAAGTTCGTGATAGTTTTTCTCCGGGCAATCTGCTGGTTGAAGTTAGATCTGGAATGGTTTTCATTTTGTACGATAGCAGGAAAGTTCCTAATATGAAATTTCTACGTTCGTCGTTGAAAAATAAATCAACCGAACGGAGGGGTCCTTGACAATGCCTTACATCAAGTCACACTGCTCTGATGGTCCACTTGTCACCGTAATATAGTCTCGAATTTACTGTAGAAGCTTGAATAAACAATTGCTGAACTGAGCCACCGGTAAGTAAAGTTGGATAGATGGTAGCTCTTGAATGCCACTCTCAGCAGCTGTTGCCTGCGGGTAATTGATGTAGAGGGACTGACTCTCTTCGTCACACCGCGAAAAGCATTTTGCTCTGTGTCAGTCAGCCGAAACCTCGTTGTTTGCACAAGCTGAGCTTTTTTTTTCAAGTTGTTCACCGCATTGGGATGGCACTATAGTGTCAGTCAAGGAGAGCTCGTGCCCAAAGGCGAGTAGGGTACTTTTCGAGACACATTCTTCGTTGCTTTTTACGGACGGTAAGTGACACTTGTTCGCCTAATCGGTTTGCAATGTTTGCACTGAACCGTGATAGCTAACACGTGGCATGGTTGATGGGGAATCGGGATATTTTTCGAGTAATGGATAAGTTTGATTTTATTCAAGAGAGTGAATATATTCATTTTTCAGGCAGTTTTCAGTATGTTTTTAAGACAATTTTGAGTTCATTTCAAGTCAATCTACATTTGATTTTTAGTGTACATCAAGTCAACTTCACGTCTTCTTCCAATCCCAATTCCAATCAAATTTCCAGTCCTACTTCCAGTCCCACTTCCATTTTCACGTCCAGTCCCACTTCCAGAATCACTTCCAGTCTTCTTCCAGGTCCCTCATAGTCTCACTTCTATTCCTTTGCCATCCCAATGCCATATTTAGGCTTTTCAGATACTTTTGAAAATAGCTTTCATAAGTGAAGCGTGCAAGAACTCTTACTGTCATCTCATGAGACTTTCAGAGGTTCTTATGAGAAGCTTTTTAGAACTTCATGGTGGATTTTTCTCAAAGCTTCTTGGGAGATGTTTTATAAAGATTCTTGGAAGAAGCATTCAGGAGATTTTTAAGAGATATTGTTCTGTGTTCTATTGGGGGCTTTCCAGCTTCTTGGGAGAAGCTTTCCAGCTTCTTGGGAGAAGCTTTCCAGCTTCATGGCAGAAGCTTTCCAGCTTCTTGGGAGAAGGTTTCCAGCTTCTTGGGAGAAGCTTTCCAGCTTCTTCCAGGTTTTTGCTAGAAGCTTTCTAGAGCTTTTTGGAAAAGCTTTGAAGGATTTTTTGACATAAGCTTTCTATGGCTTCTTTGGAGAAACTGGTTAGTGTTTCATGATGGGGGAAGGGTTTTAGATGCACTCCAAGGCTTCTTCGGGGAACGCTTTCCAACTTCTTAAAAGAAGCTTTTTATATTATAAATTTTGGTTTCTCTATTGACATCTGTTGTTTTCCAGTTTATCTTGTCAGTCAGTGGCAGTGAACCAAACCAGATAATTTATTCACACGAGCACAAACAAGTCTTCTTCGAGAGAGAGACCCATCCCGTCAAAAACAAATTTCTCTCATTTCGGAACAAGTTCCATCATCGTCTGGTAAATCTCGACCTGCACATCTCGTCTGTTTGGCAGCTGATACACAGCAGTGGCATTTGCGATCATAAATCAAAAATCGAGTGACCGACCGACCTCCTTTCTGGATGAAACCCAAAGATGTCTGGTCTGGTCTGGTAGCGATGATTTGCTGTCACTTGCTCGAAACGGTTGTTGTCTTTGGAACCATTCGAGCGGTAAGAGAATGTTCGAAAACGCATTAAAAATCACCTTCCATGGGGGTTTGTTTATCACTCGGATTGACGTGGGAAGATGCGGCGGGCTCTCTTAGTCAAGACGACGGATTATGCCGTTTCAAAGGAGCGAGCCGTGATTGTGCCGGCGCTGACCTGATTTGGAGGGCGGCTTTGCACAGCGGTACTGCTCAGAAGCAAGAATATAAGTTTTCTCAATTTTTACTTCTTTATATTTTTATAGATCAATTATGATCTCAAGAATGTAAAACGAAAGTTCTATGAACGTCCCTGTAGAATATTTATAGTAGAACCATGAATAAGAAAATAGATTTTCATTCATTCTTCTACTTTCTGGAGTTACTCCCCAAGTAGGACAGAGCCTACTTCTCAGTTTAATGTTCTTATGTGCACTTCCATAGTTATTAACTGAAAGCTTTCTTTGCCATAGTTGCGATTTTCGTATTCGAATATCGTGTGACAGGCACGATACGCTATACCTCGGGAGGGTCAAGGAAATTTTCATTATGAAAAGATTCTGGACCAACCAGGAATCGTACCCAGACAGCTTCAGCATGGCTTTGCTTTGTAGCCACGGACTCTAACCACTCGGCTAAGCAAGGTCCCGATTCTCAGCTTGATCGTACTGAATAGCTGCGCGTTTATGATATCTATTCCTAACAACAACTAAGAGCGTTTTCAATTGTCTAAACATAATTGATATGGCAATTCCCGATGGTATTTTTTCTCCAGATATTGTATGAAATGATTTATGACCGTCTCGTAAAACAAATGGAACCACTGTTCTTCGGGGGTCTGGTTTAAAGGGCGGTCGGTCGGTTGTGGTCGGTATGAAACGATTTGAAGATTGTACGCCTCTTTTGGATGGAATGGGAAAAACGGGCTGTCACTCAAGATTGTTTGTTTATTGGCAGTTTTCTTTTCTTCTCAATGGATCCAACAACGATCCCAGCGGAACCCGGTTATAACCCATTAATGGGGAGGCGGATTTGACTGATGGCAGGCGGGAGCCACCAGTCGACGCCTATCTTCTTCCACTTCTTCTTCTGTTGTGCTTTCTTTGAAGTATGCGCGATAAATGCCGGACCGAAGATTTGTAGTGGGTGCGTTTTACGTAATAGATATTACTCGGGCTCGGGCAGCATCTTCCGGTCTCGAACTCGGCATTGTTAATCGAAGTGGAAAATGTGATTTTAGGCGGGGTGGAAGTCGAGCAAATGATTGGACGGAAAAATAATGTCAGCTGAGGAATGTGCCCAAGCAGTTGGGATAAGATTTAGGAATAATTGCTTTGGAACACAGTAGAATTGAAATTGCTGGCTCCTATCGTGACATCAGTTATAATTTCTACAATTTCCTTTCCCATTTGCCTCCAATTGTGATTCTGTTTCCTTATCGTTTCATTAATTTTTGTACATTTTTTATTCAGATAATTTTTTCCACTATGATGGACTTTTATTTGATTTTTGTTCTTTTCATGTTCGTTTCGGGTAACGAAACCGAAATAAAAATGGCATATTCAGAATATTTTTTTTACGATCTGCTCTATCATGAGCGGTGGTTGTAACGAAAATATTAGAGCTGATTTTTATTTGATTTTCTCTTGAGATTGCCATAATCACTGCTTCTAAAATTGTTCTAGAGAGTTTTGGGAGATCTGTCAAGATATGTTTTTCTTTCGTTTCTCCAGAATTTCTTCAACAATTGTTTGCCAATATTTCAAACGGTATGTGCATAAATATCCTCAATAAATCATTATTATTGTCTTTCCCGAGTAACACACATATTATAATTGATGCATATTGACTCTTATACGACAAAATCTAGTCACATTAGAGTTAATATGCATCAATTATAACATGTGTGTTCCTTGGGTTATTAACGAGACTATCAGCCCTTGACTGGTTTGTGTCGAGAAAAAAGGTGGAGTACCCTAAGGGCAAATCATTGAGAAGATTTTTGAGAAAGGTTGTTCTGAAATGAAATGAAGTAATGAAAAATGTTAAAAATGTTAGTAAAAAGTTATGGACAATAATGACTTTAAACGTTTTGTTTTTCATTCGACTTTGTGTACATTCTGTTAAAAAATTTGAAACTTTTTACAAGATTTTTAGCATTTTTCATGTCTTCTACAAAATTGTTAGATATCTTGAAACGTGTGTTTTTGCTAATCATCGCACCTCTTAATCTCTTTAAGTAAAGGAATTATCAGTAGAATTCATTATAATAAGACTTATTTGTTTAAAAGTAGGAACCCATGAAAAGACGCTTATAGACAATTGTTTTTTTATCATCTGCCGAAAGGAAAGTATGGTATTTTCATGATTTGTAAGAGTTGTTTGAGCAATTTTGCGCCGAAGGCAGTTATAGGGGCCTAAACTACCCCTTGAGAAAAGAGTAATTCATGAATAACTTTGTTACTTGAAAAGATAGCGTGATGATATGTTTAGCAAAAACCCGGGTTTTCTTACGACAAACAACTTTGTAGAAAACACAAAAAATGTCAAAAATTTTGGAAAAAAAGTTATGATAAAAAATATGATTTTTGGGGCCATTCACATACAACATTGCCGTTCTCAAAAAGTATAAGACATAGAAAAATCATGTCTTCGACAAAGTTGTTTCAAATTGCCAATTCTACAACATTGCTGAAGACACCATATGTTTATCTAAATGTTTTGAAAAAATAGTTCTTCTATCTCACTACTAAGTGGATTGATCACATAACTTTTTGCATCAAAAGATGCGCCTAATATACCAAGAAACTTCTCCGAACAAACTATATCGCTAAAACCAACGATTTAGTCGCTATTCAAAAAGCGCATGAGATCGACAAAATTAAACACAGTGGATTGATGTAAACGTAAAACATATCTTTTGATGGCATTTAAAAGACAAAATAAAACTGTATATAATATCGAAAAATTACAGATGTTTTATTTTTGTTATTCTAATAGAATGGCTTGAGAACAAAGAATTTCTATCAGAAAAAAAAATATCTTTTGAACTAAACTAGATACAGATCGGACTCGATTATCCGGGATTTGATTATCCGGATTTTTAGACTCAATTATCTGGAGTATGTTCTTGGTAAACATATTCTTCAGATTTTATGCATACATTTGATACAAGTATTGCAATATACAATATGAATAGTTTAGTAGTTTTTGACGTAGGTAAGCAAAAAAAGGGTTTGAAAATGGATTGTTTTTTGGGTAATTTTCTTCTTAAGACCCCTAATGAGTAGTGATTGATCCTTCGGTAGTGTCGCTTGCCCCTGCGAGGGTGGGCAGAAGAAGCAGGATCAATCGTGTATCGTGTTCAGTGTTTTATCTCTATTGTACTAAGGGACGATTCAAATATGACGTTCATCGTTTTTCGGGTTTCTAAACCCCCCTCCCCCCTCTGTTACGATTTTTCCAATACCTCTTACATACACTGTCACACTTTCATAGAACCCCCCCTCCCCCAAATTATGGTCGTCATCTTTGAATGACCCCTAATAACAAGTTCTTTTTCAGAAGTGATCAGGTAAATCCAAAATCAATACATATGATTATTTCCATTACCAAAAATGCTCTGAATTGTCGAGTTGAGCTCATCCTCCTATACACCCTACCCTACTAACACAGTCTCCCTATCCCGTGACGTCTATGAAGACAGTTTGGGTTCCCTGTATTTTCTTAAGTAGACGTTGAACTAACATTCCTTCCCTTCCCCCAGCGATTGTAAGGACGCGGCCAGGTGTACAATGTGATGCTTGTTTTGTTTATTTCTATTATGTAGAAAAAGACGTTCATCCCAGACGTTTTTTTTTTTGCGACACTACATGTAGATTTCTAAAACCAATAGAGTTGAGCATTGTACAGCCTCCCACGATTTGTACAGTCGTTAATGCTATGCTATGCTATTCCAAATTGGCAACTCATCATATTTACGATTGTACCCCGTTTGGCATAAAGTCGATAGGCATAATGAATGTTTCGCATAATGAGTAACACAATATATATTATAATTATTGGCTTTTCTGCACCTATATTTTTCCTTGAATTTCGGTATTTTTTTAAGCTTTTCACTGAGATTGTCCAGTTTTCTCAAACGAACACCGAACACGTTGGTTCAGGCGGATTCGTACTCTCCTTGTACTCTGTTTTCGTGTGCAAACCGAAACTGAACCAAGCCCAAACATGTGTTAAGTGAACATCGGAGCAACCGCGGTTCAAATGTTGGTGCAATTCTTCGGTTGCATCCGAGGTTCAGAACGATGACACAAACGGAGAGACAGAAAATTGTTGATATCCACGCTTATCAATTTCTACTTTTCGTGTCTTGTTGTTTGATATAGTAAATTCCTTTGATTTTTCATAAAGTTACCGCTAAATGTTTAAAGTATTGATCTTAGTTGATCTGCTTAAATGAAGCATTTATTGAAGCCTCAAGGGTCTTGTGATTTGAACCAAGAAGTTCCATATATGATCGTAGAAATATATCTGCGTGGATTTCAACCGTTCCTTGTCTGCCTGCTTTATGCCATTATTTGAACCCAACACTGGTGCAGTGACGAAGCGCGTTTGCGGTTCAACACAATTTGCAATTTGCACCGATACGTTAATGCTTCCAGTGGACGATTTTTACTAAGTGGTTAGAGTTCACCATAATTTTGACCCAAATTTACAGAATTTAAATACAACAATATTTTCTCCGATCCCTTTATTACTAGCCCAATAAGATAGACGAGTTCCATGTCAAATCGATCAGTCGCAGAACTCGACCATCTTCGATTTGCAGCAATTTTTGCACATGATTTTGGTATGGTACAATAAGTGTTTTCCATAGAAAAATCGATCATTTTGACTCGAGAATAACTTTTGAAAATGGCCTATAATTTTTTGCATGTAACTTATTTGAAAATTTTTAACTCCGTCGTTGTTGATTTTGGAGAAAAATGTTCTATGAAGAAATTGCGATTAATCGTTTGGCCTACAAGTAAAAAATACACACTGAAAACATATTTTATGCTTTTTCATGAAAAATTCAATTTTTTTTGTCAAAATAAATACGCCAATCATTTGTTTACTATCAAGAATCTACGGTAAAAATTTGAAAAAAAAATAAAAATGAGGTTTTTGTTTAATTTTAAATTTAGGTTTTATTTTTGAATTTTTTATAAAAAATAAATAAAATATTTTTACATGTATATTTTTTCTCATAGTCCAAACGGTTCACTTTAACTTCTTCATAATACATTTGTTTTTAAATTAACAGTTTTGGAGTTAAAATTTTTCGAATAAGCTGCATGCATAAATGTATAGCCAAACGACCGTTATGCAAAATGACTAGGGTTGTTATCGTTAATCAACGATTAACGCCGTTTCGCTAATTCGTTAACGTTAACCAGTAATGATTAACGAAGCTTGCGTTGATTCGTTCGAAAATCAATTTAACGATAACGTTAACGTACAGCGTTGATTTAACGTCAACGACTTCGTTATTTTTGATGTTAACGATAATTTTGATGTCTAAAAAAATTAATAACTTTTGTCAGGTGATGTATTTAAAAATTAGTAACTCTGAAACATGACATGTCCTTGAAAGAGAAATATGCGTGATCTTATTGTAGTTTTTATGGAATGTTCACTGACTTCCTCTTAGTGGGCTCCACAGTCTTGCAAGTAAGAAAATCTGTTCCATGGCCATTGCCAGTATCGATTTTTTTTTCAGAGGTGAATGAACTTTAGGAATTCTCCCAAAAGTTCTTCATGGATTTCATCGGTAATTCCACCAGGTGTTCCTAGAGAAATTTAGTCAAGATTTTGTCTAGTAATTTTAATAGGAATTTCTGCAAGGATTCCTTTAGAAATTCCTTCCGAAAGTTCACCTGGAATTCCTAACTGAAGTAGTTCCTCAAGAGATTCCATAAGGAGTTCCTCTATGTATTCCTTTGGAAGTTCTTCCAGGGATTCCAGCAGGAGAATTTCAACAGTTTCCATCAGAAGTTATTGAAAGGATTCCTATATGAATTCCATCAGAGATTCCACCAGGAACACCATCAAAATTTCCATCAGGAGTTCCTACTGAGATTCCATCAGTAGTTTCTCTAGGCATCAGGAGTTATTCTAGAGATTCAAACATTCCATCAGGTGTCCTTCTAAAGATTTTATCATGAATAACACGAAGGAGTCCACCAGGAGTTCCTTCAGGGTTTCCATCAAGAGTCCCTCTAGGGATTCCATCGGAAGTTTCTCAGAGGGTTCCTCCAAGAGTTCCTCTGGAGATTTCATCGAAAGTTCTTCTATAGATTTCATAAGGAGTTCCACCAACGATCCCATCTAGAATTCCTGTAGTGAATATCTCAAGAATTCTTTCAGGGATTCCACCTGGAATTCCTATAGAGATTCTATCAAGAGTTTTTCTAGCAATTCCATCACAAGTTTCTCCAAAGATTCCATCAGGAGTTCTTTCAGAAATTCTACCTGAAATTTTTCCAGGGATTCTATCAGGAGTTCCTCTAGGGATTCCATAAGGAGTTTTTTTTGGGATTTCATCAAAATTCCTCCAATAATTGCATCAGGAGTTACTTCAAGAATACCTTTCGGAATTCCTCCACGGATTTCATCATGGGTTTCCTACAAGGATTTTATCAGGAGTTCCTATAGGGATTCTATCAGGAGATTCTATTAAAAGTTCCTACAGAGATAACATCAGAAATTCTTCAAGGGAATACATCAGGATTCCCTCCAGGGATTCCATTAAGAGTTCAGAGATTCCACCTGGAATTCTTTCAAGGGTTCTTTCTCTAGAAGTTTAGAGATTATATCAAGGGTTCCAAAAGGAATACCATCAGGATTTCTTCTTGGGATACATTAGGAATTCTGCCAGGCATATCAGGAATCTCCCCATCATTTCATCCATTTCATCAGGAGCTCCTATAGGGATCCTGATAAGGTTTCCTTCAGAGATTACATTAGGTGTTCGTCTGGGGATTACACCAGGAGTTTTTTTTTTTGGATTACAGCAAGGAGTTCCTCTAGGGATCTCATCAGGAGTTGTCTCAGGGATTTTATCAGTAGTTCCTTCAGATTTTCTATTTGGAGCTCCTTCAGAGATTTTACCTGGAATTCCTACAGGAATTATGGGATTCTACCTGAATTTTCTTCCAAGGATTTTCTTAATAAGGCTCAAGGGTTTTCTTCCGGGATGAATCAAAGAATCAATCTTGGAATTCCTTAACGAATTTCCTGGGGCAGTATCGCCAAGAATTTTCAGAAATTCCTTCAGAAATTTCCTTCAAGAATTTAATTACCGGAATTACTCAAGAGATTTCTTCCGGAATTTTTCAAGATTTCCCTCACGGAAATCGTCAAGGGATTTCTCCCGGATTTCCTTAAAAGTACGCCCGAAATTTTACAAGGAATTTCTCGTGGAATATCTTCAGGGATTCATGGGGGTTTTCAGGAATTCCTGCAGCGATTATACCAGAAATTCATTATGAGTATTTCACCAGAAATTCCCAACAGTTAGTCAGTGACTCTATCAGAAGTTCCTCATGAGATTCAAAAAAGGAATTCCTCCAGGGATTACTCCAAGAATTCCTTCAGTAATTCCATTAGGAATTCCTACAAAAATTCCGCTAGAATTTCCTCCGCTAGGATTCAACCAAAAATCTTCCAGGGTCTCCTCTAAAATTCCATCTGACGTTTCTCCATGGATTTCATCTGGAACTAGCCCAGGTAATTCCTCAGAGTTTCCATTTGTTTCAATATTTTTTGGTGATTTTCCAGGAATTCAAAAAATCCTCTAGAGGTTCTTCCAAAACATTCTGGGAAAAAATCCTACAAGGATTCTGCCAGGATGATATCCTAGGATCCCATAACGAATTTCTCAAGGGACCATAATTTCCGTAAAAATCTTCCAGAGTTTCGCCAGCAATTCTACCAGAAAATACTTCAAAGGTTTTACTAGGATTTCTCTTCTTGGATTTTTTCAGGGTTATCAGAAATTCTTCCAGGGAATTAACCAAAAAATTCCAAAGAGTCCACAAGATTTTTTTTTTCTGAAAAAAAAAACACTTATATTTCAGCGAGATAATCTACCAGGAATGAAGAAGTGCCTTAATGATTCTCTATAGTAATTCCAAGTGGATTCTTTGAAATGAAAATAATGGGTAAATTATTTAAGGAATCAAAAAACACTGGAGTGATTTATAAAATAATTTATTCGAGAATCCCTAGAAAATCCCTGGAGGACAACCTGGGGAACCTCCCAAAAACTTGGAAGCGGAATCTTTGAAGGAATTCCTGGCGGCATCCCGTGTCGGAAGTTTCGATTAATTTTCTCGCAATCCTTGGAGCAATTCTTGGTAGAATCCCTTTAGGAATTCGTTGATGAATCCTTGAAAAAAATCTGGGTCAAATAAATTGTAAGAGTTCCTGTAGTAAATCTCTGCATGTATTTCTGTAGGAATTTTTGAAAGCATTTCTAGAGGAGGCAGCCTTGGAATAAGACCTTAAGGCAGCCTTGGAGTAAGACCTTAAGAATTATTAAAGAAATCAATTGAGGATTTTTTTTGGTTTGAAGGAATCAGTGGATGAAATCTTGAATAACTTGTAAAGGACCCTTTGAAGGTTTCTCTGCAAGAATGCCTGGTAAAGGTATGCCTGAAGGACTTGCTCCGGAGAAATTTCTGGTTCATCTATGGATAAATTTCTAGTGGAATGATTGATAAATTTCCTGGTAGAATCCCAGGAAGAATTTGTGGTGGAATCTCTAGTAAAACCAATGGATTTATCCTAAAACTCCAGAATAGAAGGAGCAAACCATAGAGAGAGAGTGTTTGAAGAATTTCCCATATCGATGACTATTCAGAATAATCCCTAACAGAGATCCTTCATAATTTGTGAATTTTACCGGAATAACTGGTATTTCTTATCAATATTCATTTCTTCCGGTACTTAAATTTTGAAAGATCGCCAAAAAACGTAGAATTAATTTTACCCAAGCTGTATTTGATTATAAAATAGTATAATCTAATTATGTACAAAATTTCACCTGGATTCATTTAATAATGGCTTCATAATTTCAGTGGGCGTAAAGTAGGTGGCAGCGTATTATAATAGAGTTGACTGTATAACGTCTCTCACTAATGTGTTCAATAGTTGACCAGACTGTATAGTTAGATTTTCTTCTCGTTACACGGCTGTCTATTGGCGTAAATATCTAAACCATATTTTATAACCGGGCAGATTTTGATCTCATATCTCAAATTGGTTATGATTTACAGTAAATCACTTTAGATCAAAAACTTATGATCGACTTGAATATTTTGAATATTAATTTGTGTTTGAACTAGAACTTGAGTTTGAGTTTAAGTTTAAATTTGAGTTTGAGTTTAAATTTCATCGTAAGCTTGATTTTAATTTCAATTCAAGTTTGATTTCTATCTTGTTTATCATCATAGTACGCCAATTATACAGATAAACATAAAGCTTCACTCGGCTCATTAAAGCAACGCTATTGATGCTGTCATCACATCAATCAATACTTCACACCTGGTACGGCATCGGCCGGTAGCCGCTAATTCGATTAAACATTCAAAAGACAGCCAGCAACCCAACTGGAAAGATCGATTGCAATCACAGCTCCCTCTCACTGAGCATGAGCATCGATTAACGGCAGAAAAAGCAAGAGCCGGCTAATAGTTCTCATTAATGGCATTGCATTGCAACGGAGCATCATGATTGCGGCACGGAGACATCATGCCATGCTGCTCGCTTTCAATCAACTCCACATATCATGGGGCTTTCGGTGATGAAAGGGATGTCGTTTGCGGTTTTCGGCCAAGAGAATTTGAAGAAGAAAAACCATCAAGCCGGTGGTTGATGAGCTCCTTTTTTCCAGTTTTTTTTGCGCTCCGTGGGATCCGCGAGTGAGCAGTGATGCAATGCGAGCATGCGAGTGATTAATGACGATAGGCGCCTGTCAGTACGGCAGTCAGTCGGTTGGCTCAAGTTCAAAAAGTTTAAACACGCTTATGGTGAGAAGTGTGTCAGCGGGAATCCCGTGTGGGTAGCTTACTCAATCACAATAAATTTCAATAAGATGATTTGAAGAACGGCTTGGATGAGTTTTACTTTTAAAATACAATAAGATTTTATGTATATTTTGAAGAAATTTTCAAGAATCATGCAACTAAAAAAAAAAACTTCCCAGAAGCATTAAAATCATTGACAACTTAATAATTTAAGAATATTAAAATCGACAATGACTATTGAAAGCTGAAAAGCTTCTCCCAAGAAGTTGGACAGCTTCACCCACGACGCTGGAAAGCTTCACCCAAGAAGCCAAAAAGCTTCTCCCAAGAAGTTCTAAAAAACTTCTTCCAAGGAACATTAGGAAGCTTCTCCCAAAAAGCATTAGAAAGCTTCTTCCGATAAGCTGAAAAACTCTTCCGAGAAGCTCTGGAAAGCTTCTCCCAAGAAACACTGGAAAGCTTCTTCCTAGAAGCTCTAGAAAATTTCTTCCAAGAAGTTTTAGAAAGCTTCTCCCAAGAAGCACTGGAAAGCTTCTTTCAAGAAGCTCTAGAAAATTTCTTCCAATAAGTTTTAGAAAGCTTCTCCCAAGAAGCTCAAGAAAGCTTCTTCCAAGAAACATTAGAAAGCTTCTCCCAAAAAGCATTAGAAAACTTCTCCCGATAAGCTGAAAAACTTCTTCCAAGAAGCTCTTTCCAAGAAGCTTTGGAAAGCTTCTCCCAAGAAGCTCTAGATAGCTTTTTCCAAGAAGTTTTAGAAAGCTTCTCCCAAGAAGCTCAAGAAAGCTTCTTCCAAGAAGCTCATGAAGCTTCTTCCAGGAAACATTAGAAAGCTTCTCCCAATAAGCTGCAAAACTTCTTCCAAGAAGCTCTGGAAAGCTTCTCCCAAGAAGCTCTGGAAAGCTTCTCCCAAGAAGCACTGGAAAGCTTCTTCCAAGAAGCTCTAGAAAATTTCTTCCAAGAAGCTTTCGATAGCTTTTTCCAAGCAGCATAAGAAAGCTTCTTCCAAGAAACTTAAGAAAACTTCTCTCAAGAAGCTCTGGAAACTTTCTCCCAAGAAGCTGGAAATTTTCTCCCAAGAAGCTCTAGGGAGCTTTTCCCAAAAGGCTCTAGAAAGCTTCTCCCAAGAAACTTGAAAAAGTATCTCCCAAGAAGTTTTAGAAAGCTTCTCCCAAAAAGCATTAGAAAACTTCTCCCGATAAGCTGAAAAACTTCTTCCAAGAAGCTCTTTCCAAGAAGCTTTGGAAAGCTTCTCCCAAGAAGCTCTAGATAGCTTTTTCCAAGAAGTTTTAGAAAGCTTCTCCCAAGAAGCTCAAGAAAGCTTCTTCCGAGAAGCTCATGAAGCTTCTTCCAGGAAACATTAGAAAGCTTCTCCCAATAAGCTGCAAAACTTCTTCCAAGAAGCTCTGGAAAGCTTCTCCCAAGAAGCTCTGGAAAGCTTCTCCCAAGAAGCACTGGAAAGCTTCTTCCAAGAAGCTCTAGAAAATTTCTTCCAAGAAGCTTTCGATAGCTTTTTCCAAGCAGCATAAGAAAGCTTCTTCCAAGAAACTTAAGAAAACTTCTCTCAAGAAGCTCTGGAAACTTTCTCCCAAGAAGCTGGAAATTTTCTCCCAAGAAGCTCTAGGGAGCTTTTCCCAAAAGGCTCTAGAAAGCTTCTCCCAAGAAACTTGAAAAAGTATCTCCCAAGAAGTTTTAGAAAGCTTCTCCCAAGAAGCTCTAGAAAGCTTCTACCAAGAAGTTTTAGAAAGCTTCTCCCAAAAAGCTCAAGAAAGCTTCTTCCAAGAAACATTAGAAAGCTTCTCCCAAAAAGCATTAGAAAGCTTCTCCCAATAAGCTGAAAAACTTCTTCCAAGAAGCTCTGGAAAGCATCTCTCAAGAAGCTCTGGAAAGCTTCTCCCAAGAAGCACTGGAAAGCTTCTTCCAAGAAGCTCTAGAAAATTTCGTGCAAGAAGCTTTAGGTAGCTTTTTCCAAGAAAACTTCTCCCAAGAAGCTCTTGAAAACTTCTCCCAAGAAGCTGGAAATCTTCTCTTAAGAAGCTCTAAGAAGCTTCTCCAAGAAGCTCTAGGATGCTTCTCCCAAAAGTGTCAAGAAAGCTTCTCCCAAGAAACTTAAAAAAGTCTCTCCCAAGAGGCTTTAGAAAGCTTCTCCCAATAAGCTCTAGAAAGCTTATCCCAAGAAGCACTAGAAAGCTTCTTCCAAGAAGTTTTAGAAAGCTTCTCCCAAGAAGCTCAAGAAAGCTTCTTCTAAGAAGCTCAAGAAAACTTCTTCCAAGAAACATTAGAAAGCTTATCCCAAAAAGCATTAGAAAGCTTCTCTCAATAAGCTGAAAAACTTCTTCCAAGAAGCTCTGGAAAGTTTCTCCCAAGAAGCACTGGAAAGCTTCTTCCAAGAAGCTCTAGAAAATTTCTTCTAAGAAGCTTTAGATAGCTTTTTCCAAGTAGCATATGAAAGCTTCTTCCAAGAAACTTAAGAAAACTTCTCTCAAGATGCTCTGGAAACTTTCTTCCAAGAAGCTCTAGGTGCTTCTCCCAAGAGGCTCTAGAAAGCTTCTCCCAAGAAACTTAAAAACATTTCTTCCAAGAAGTTTAAGAAAGCTTCTCCCAATAAGATCTAGAAAGCTTCTCCCAATAAGCTCTAGAAAGCTTCTCCAAGGAAGTTTTAGAAAGCTTCTCCCAAGAAGCTCAAGAAAGCTTCTTCCAAGAAGCTCAAGAAAGCTTCTTCCAAGATACATTAGAAAGCTTCTCCCAATAAGCTGAAAAACTTCTTCCAAGAAGCTCTGGAAAGCTTCTTCCAAGAAGCTCTAATAAATTTCGTCCAAGAAGCTTTAGGTAGCTTTTTCCAAGTAGCATAAGAAAGCTTCTTCCAATAAACTTAAGAAAACATCTCCCCAGAAGCTCTGGAAACTTTCTCCCAAGAAGCTGGAAAGCTTCTCCCAAGAAGCTCTAGGAAGCTTCTCCCAAGAGGCTCTAGAAACCTTCTTCCAAGAAACTTAAAAAAGTTTCTTCCAAGAAGCTTAAGAAATCTTCTCCGAAAAAGCTCTAGAAAGCTTCTGCCAAAAAGTTCTAGAAAGCTTCTTCCAAGAAGCTTTAGAAAGCTTCTCCTAAGAAGCATTAGATTGCGTCTCCCAAAAAGCATTGAAAGCTTCTCCCAATAAGCTGGAAAATTTCTTCCTTAAGCTGGAAAACTTCTTCCAAGAAACTCTGGAAAGCTTCTCCCAAGAACCTTTAGAAAGCTTTTTCCTAAAAGCTTTAGAAAGCTTCTTCCAATAATCCTTAGAATACTTCTCCCAAGAAGCTCTGGAAAACTTTTCCCAAGAAGCTGGATAGCTTATTCCAAGAAGCTATAGAAAACTTCTTCCAAGTTATTTGAGGAAGTTTCTCCCAAATCTATGACAAAAGGTCGAAAGACAAAAGGTCGAAAGGACAGAAGGTCGAAAGACAAAAGGTCGAGAGGAAAAAAAGGTCGAAGAACAAAAAATATTTTTTTGTCTTTCGACCTTTTGTCCACAAACCTTGGCAGACTACCCGAGGAGGAACAAATAACTCCCCAATAACTTATGCATACCATTTTTTAGTATCATACCAAAATTAAGTATTGTTCAGTTGTCAATACCTCAATTTGGTAGTATAATGGTATGGAAAAAAACCTTTAAAACAATTAAAAATACTTCATTGAGGTATTGAACAGCTATTGAGGTCTGCTGGAGGTATTGAACTACAATTGAAAAATTTCATTTTTATATGAAAATCCATCAAGTATTATTGAGGTATTACAATACCTGATCTAGTTATCAGTTTGGTGTTCGTAGAATATGCTTGAGATATTATTTGAGGTATTTTACCTCTTATGCAGGGCTAATTCATACCTCATTCAGGTATGTAGTATTGGAAATTATCTGGTATGGAATACCTCAATTTAGTATTCAGTAGTTATTTTCTTCTGCTCGGGTAGTACAATGTACATTCGCATCCACCATTACAGTTGGTGGCCAGCAACATCATCTTAATTCAGGAAGTGAATCGCATGCCGAAAGCCGGAATTCCACAAACGTTTGCATGCATATCCACATAGATGCTCTGCCCATTTGCTTGTACATCGCATAAATTTGAAGCACCCTCGATTCACGTTTGGCGCTCAAAATGCCGCAAACATGACGATATGGCAGTCGATATCGTTCCTCCTATCGGCTGTATCATCATCGGAGCAGCTGCCTGTTTGCAATTTGGTCTGCTTATGAAAGTTGCACTTCCAGCTAGCATCACACTCACGTTCCGAATTCGAATTGCATATTGAGTACGGTGATGTCCAGCTCTGTGATGGTTCTCCGGGATATTTTCCTTCCCAACGCCCATTTGTATGCCAGTAAAAATCGATCAGAATTCAGTTAGTTTGCAATACAGAAAGAGTGTTTTTGTGGGAAAAAAAAATCGAGCTAATCCACCTGTTACTACATCCCACGCATCTGACACTTGCAGATGAGATGGCAATCTCGTGGTTTGATTCGGATTTCACTTTGTGCTGAAGTACATTCTGTTCGACACGCTTTTCAGAATGATACAATCACATGGAAGCCACTGGTTGGCAATATTGGAATTGTCCTATCTAAACTGCACCGAAAGTATTGGAACCGATTTGGGCTATCTGAAGTGGACACCAGCTGGCCGATAACACCTTTCACGGTGGATTTCAGACCGTTATTATTGGGAAAATTTATCGGAATCTCTCTCTCATACTGTATGAAAAATTGAATTTTCTTTGATGTGAACCTTTAAACTATTCAAAATGACCTCTTCAAAAGTTTACTGATGGAGAAAAGCTAGCTGATTAGAAGTTTCTGTAGGATTTTTTAGCAGTTTTTTTTTAATTGTAGATAATTTTCAAAAGGGCTTAAGGCCAGTACTTTAAAACCTAATTAATTTACTTGATGGAACTGGCTCTGCAATGCCTCAAAGAGCTTGAGCCTTTGAATAACAGTTAATTATGAATAACTTTCATAGCATTTGAATATATGAACTTGTAACTTCACAAGAGCGTATTTTTTTTTTCTTACAATAACGATCTGGGGAGCACCGTGCTCTTGGCACCACTTCTGTTCGGCGATAGTAGCAATAGCAACATATTGAAACCGATGCTGCATTTACTTCTCTGGGAGCAGCACTTCAATGCAATCCTCCCTACAAAAATGAGTTGCATCAAGTGAAAACGTTGCCACAGGGATTTTGGAGAACAGCAGCTAGCTAGCTAGCTTGGCTGCCAGCTGAAGTCCACTGTCGTCGTCGTCGTGACTTGTAACGAGCACTTTACGTTGCACATCGCTTCTCCAACTGATTACGTTCCAACAAGTAGGTACCTACCGATAAATTTATCGTCAATGGATCCCAAATAGCAATTGAAACGGTTGCTATCTTCGTATCTCCGGTGTGTGGAAAACAAGGATCAATGCCATAAACGATGCTAATATGGTGCTGACCAATGACTGCTTGAGTGCTTCGTTCTACGTTGCGATGCTACTCTTGAGCGTAATTCTTGTTATTCTCTCGCTCGCCCTCTAGATCTCTGCAAACGATGATTTGTGTGCCTATGAGGGGCAGTTTATTGATGCTAATTATTCTTCATTATCTTTGGCTGCCAGATTCGGATTCGGTTGACTTATGAAGGCAATCAGCTTATAAAGTTCGATTGGGAAATAAGTTATTCGTTTTAGTATTGGTCAGTGAAGAAGAGCAATGGGAGTCGAGAACGATTGCTGGAACTAGACTAGATACAGCACAATTTGCTGTCATCAAGACGATTTTCTTGCATAGGCTCAGTTTTGCAATTATGTAACGAACCTAATACGATAGCAGTATTCAGAGATTCTTACAAAAGCTTTACAGAAGCTTTTCAAGCTTTTTGGAAGTTTTATAAAATATATTTCTATAAAATGTATATCATATCGAATGGGACTCCTCAAGCTTTTTAGAATGTGCTCTTGTTAATTTTTCAAATATTTTTTTCAAGACTTTCCGGAAATGTTTTCGAAACTCTAAGAAACACTTGAACGACACTCTGTAAGCTTCATGGAAAAAGCTTATATTATATCTTTGAAAGATTTTTCCGAGCATTGTAAGGTAGAAACTTTATGAGCTAAAGGTTATGTTTCTTGAAGCTTTCTAACATTTGCAAACAGATTCTAGGAAAAAAAAACTTTTGGTGCTCATCGCAGTAAATTCTTTGAGTTTAGTAGCAGTAACTTTTATCGAATTTTCTACAAAAAGGTTTTTGAATTTCTCAGGAAACAGTTTTCGTTTTTATTTTAAATATCTGGATGATTTTGGAAATTTTGTATGGAAAAGTCTGGATCTTGTAAGCCGTAAATGGAGAACCTTACAAATTTATTATAAACGTTTATCTGGATCTCTCTATTTTTTTGTCAAATAAGACTCAAAATCTGGTATATTCCAAACAAATCTAAAAGGTTGACTACGATTGTTTCGAGCTTCACGAAAGTAGTTTTCGTACTTACGTTTGTATGTACTTATTCCTTTAAAGAAACTCTAAGCAGGATTATTGAACAAACTTTTCAAGCAGATATCCAAGTGTTTTAAAAACTTTTTATTGAAAAAGCATCTTCCAATGCTTTTCGAGCTAATTTAAACAAATTTCTTAAAACTTTTGAAGATTTTTGTGCTTTAGAGTTCAATGAATGTTACTTTAAGAACATTTGAGAAACGTCAATATTAGTTATTGAAATATTTCTGGAGAAAACTTTTAAAGTTTCGCAGAAAAAAGCTTTTGAAAACTTGGGGTAATTGTGTTGAGATTATTTAGTATTTTGTAAGGTAAGCAATTCGAAATAATTTGGGGAAGCTTTTGAAACATTGTGAGATTCTCTAGTTTCCTAAGAAATGGTTTTTGAGCTTCCCAGCTTCTGGAGAGAAGCTTTCCAGAGATTCGTGGGAGAAGCTTTCTAGGGCGTATTGCAAAATGCTTTCCAAATTCTCCTGGGGAAAACATTCCCCAGGGGGCTTTTCAAGGGTTCCTGGAAAAATCTGTCCATAGCTTTTTTGGAGAAGATTTCCAGAGTTCAATAAAAGTAGCTTTCCAGAGCTTCTAGGGAGAGGCTTTCCAGAGTCGAATGAAACAAGCTTTCCAGAGTATCATGGGAAAAGCTTTCTAGGGCGTCATGGAAAAGCATTTCAGAACTACTTTGAAGAAGCTTTCCGAAGCTTCATCGAAGATGCTTTCCAGAGCTGCTCGAAAGAAGCTCGTCAGAGCTTTTTGGAAGAAGGTACTCAGAGCTTTTTGGAAGAAACTTTCCAGAGCTTCATTGGAGAAGAAATTCAGAGCTTCTTGGGAGAATCTTTCCAGCTCCTTGGGATAAGCTTCACAGGCTCAAATGAAAGGAACTTTCCAGAGCTTCTTGGGATTTGTTTCCCAAAGCTTCTTGGGAGATATTTTCCAGAGCATCTTGAGAGAAACTATCCAGAGCATCTTGAGAGAAGCATTCTAGAGCTTCTTGGATGCAGCTCTCTAGAGTTTCATGGAAGAAGCTTTTAAGAGCTGTTTGGGAGAAGCTTTCCAGAACTTTTTGGGAAAAGCTTTCCAAAGTTTTATGCGAGAATATTTCCAGAGCTTTTTGGAAGAGCTTTTTAGAACTTCTTGGAAGAAGCTTTCCAGGGCATCTTGAGAGAACTTTTCCAGAGCTTCATGGAAGAAGCATTCCAGAGCTTCATTTGAGAAGCTTTTCATGGCTTCGTAGTAGAAGCTTCCTAGAGCTTTTGGAAAAAGCTTTCCAGAGCTTTAGGAAGAAGCTTCTCAGAGCTTCGTGGAAAAAGCTATGTAGAGCTTCATGGGAGAAGCTTTCTAGAGCTGCTTTGGAGAAGCTTTCTTTGAAGATGTTTTCCAGGGCGTCTTGGGAGAAGCTTTTCAAAGCTTTTTGAGAGAAGCTTTTCAGAACTACTTTGGAGATGCTTTCTAGAGCTTCTTTGGAGTAACTTGATAGAGCTTCTTTGGAGTAACTTGATAGAGCTTCTTTGGAGAAGCTTTCCAGAGTCTAATGGAAGAATATTTTCAGAGCTCCATGGAAGAGGCTTTCAAGGGCGTTTTGAGATAAGCTATGCAGAGTTTCATGGAAGAAGCTTTCCAGAGCTTCAGGGGGGAAGCTTTCTAGAGTTTCTTGGAAAACTTTCCAGAGCTTCCTTGAAGGAGCTTGCCAGAGCTTTTTGGGAGAAGCTCTCCAGAGCGTTTTTGGAGAAGGTTACCGGAGCGTCTTGAGAGAAGCATCCCAGAATTTTTCAAGAAAAGCTTCCAGAGTTTATTGGGAGAAGCTTTCCAGGGCTTTTTCGAGAAGCTTTAAAGGGTTTCTTTTGAGAAGCTTTCCAGAGCTTCTTGGGGTAAGCTTTCCATAGCTTTCTTTGGAGAAGCTACCCAGAGGCTAATGGAAGAAGTTTTCCAGAGCTTCTTTGGAGAAGCTTTCCAGAGCGTCTTGGAAGAAGCTTACCAGGGCGTCTTGAGATAGGCTTTCCAAAGCTTCTTGTGAGAAGCTTTCCAGAGCTTCATGGTAGAAGCTTTCTAGAGCTTCATAGGAGAAGCCTTCCAGAGCTTCATAAGAGAAGCTTTCCAGAGCTGTTGAAAGAAGCTTCTCATAGCTTCATGGGAAAAGCTATGTAGAGCTTCATGGAAGAAGCTTTCTAGTGTTGCTTTGGAGAAGTTGTCCAAAGATTCTTTGAAGATGTTTTCCGGGGCGTCTTGAGAGAAGCTTTCCAAAGCTTTTTGAGAAAAGCTTTTCAGCGCTTCTTTGGAGAAGTCTCCCATAACCTAATGGAAGAAGCTTTCCAGAGCTTCTTAGGAGAAACTTTCAAGCGCGTCTTGAGAGAAGCATCCCAGAGCTTTTTAAGAGATTTTTTTTTCAGAGCTTGGTTGGAGAAACTTTCCGAAGCTTGTCACCTGCTATAAGATAGCATGCAACAGACATGTAGACGTTTGCCTTGGAATGGGTATTATCCCACCAGATCAAAAAGTATATTGGGGCTCTCAAATATGAATGTATATCATTACACTCAACAACAGAACCACAGAACCCATCTTCAGGATCAGTTGTAGCGCATTATCAACCGAACGTGTGCTGCACGAGTGTCCAAGCACACCAATGCATCGCCCAAGTGGTGGGATCACATACAAATGACCAATAGGTCGGTCTCACAAACCTGATCAATTAATCTCACCAGTACCAGTTGCGATGATCAGGTGTACTAAAGTACTCATTGGGTACCTGAATACCACTCACTTGCCGAATAAGCCTACGATCGTGAAGTGGTGAATATAGATCGGAATGAGAGCTAAGCTGTTACCCAAATGCCCACAAGAACTCCAATCAGTTCTGACTAATCCGTTCTGCTCACAAGAACAAGTGCATGGCTAAAAGCAAGTGCGTTCAAAAAGTTTGATCCTCTTTGGGTTGTTTAATTTGTTAATCAGAACTTAGCATGTAGAGCATGGAGTAGGCGTGAAGTGCTTAAAGTGAGATCGGTGAGGAGAAGAATTATTGGTGCCATTTATCTGTGCCTAAAACCAACCTTGATCCCATCCTAGGCCTATTAGTGAATACCAACAATTGTGTCTTCGCGGGAGGTGCAGTGTCGTCAACAGCCAATTCGCTGCATGTTCGCCCCGCTGTAGAGCCAGACTGCGGCTAAGGTTTGCCATCCGGATGGCCGATGACGTCGCCGAGTGGATACACTTATATACAAACATATTTACAACACTAGCAGATAAGTACAAAATTTAGATTTAAGTTGATTTGGGGGGAAAATAAATGGGATTTTGCATGTAAAACTTCAGTATTCTTTTTATCTCTGGTGATTCCGTGGACTAGATTCGAAAAGTGACTTTTATGCTGAGCCGCGAACCTGTTCAAGCTGTCTTTCTGCAGACCAGCATTTCTGCATGTGTTCTCTAACTAGTATTTTTTCAAATTTTTGTCTCATGCCAGTGGGATGCAATCCCCGTGTGACAAATGGCGCCCAACGTTAAAAAGTGCTTAGCGGTTTCCCACTTAACAAGGTTCTTGTCCAAAGGATATCATTGGCTTCTGTAAAGATACTTGAATTATCTTTTGAATGCAATTTTTGCCCATATATATTATATTGAAATAAAAATTGAATTATTTTCTGCATATTAATTATCACGTCTCACGTTCAATTGTACATAGTAGTCGTAAGCATTGAATTCCTATTATCATAAATTTTGAATTTCTATTGTCGTAAGTATTTAATTCCTATTGTCGTAAGTATTGAATTCCTATTGTCGTAAGATTGAATTTCTATTGTTTGAATTGAATAGGAAGGACGCCAAAATGGCAGCCAAATGGAACTGGCATTTATCCCTAATGAATTCGTTTTATTTTTTCCTTTCCATAGCTATAGGTACAAAGTTCGTTTAAGTTAAAACCGAACAATACAATCGCTGGTACGAAACAATAGGTCGATTCTCATAAAGCGCTGTGAAATTGATATTGAAATAGTTTGAAGGACATTTGTGAACAAAGACTTTAATTACCATAGTGTAAAAAAATGAGTGATGTTGAGATAGAAAAAGAACCGGTGATGAATTTGAGTAAAATGAGTGTAAGCGAACGAAGAAGGTTAACCATTTCACCACATTTCCGCGAACGGCTGAGTGCCGTTTTTGCGAAAAAGACAACCGAGATCGACCAACAGTCACTCAAACCGGTAGCAGAAGGAGGTGATGGCAAGATCGCGTCGAATGTGCCGGTATCGCAGGAGTTACCCGTAGATGTAGGTTTAGATGAGAGTAGCCGTAGTAGTGATAAGGTGAAATACACTGGTACGATTCCGAAAAATCAGCATGCGTGGAGGAATGATACAGTACTACCGGAGAGTTGTGACGATAGACATGATGATGATGTGTTGCATGCACCGGGTTTCAATATACCAGAGGGAAAATCGCCACGTTTGGAAAACAACCCGTTGTTTCACGGTATGTCCTGGAATACACAGAGTAGACAGAGCATGCCAATTTCGAAGTGGCCGATTAGATATTCCGGCACGGACAACGGTGTGGGTTTGAACCTGTTTTTACGCCAAGTTGAATTTTTTGCTGCCTCAGAAGGTATGTCGAAAGAGGATTTGTTTCAGTCTGCACACCAACTGCTCGTTGGTCCAGCTAATGCATGGTATGTGACGAAGTGGCCAACTCTACGCCAAAAGAGTTGGGATTACTTTGTAATGGCTTTGCGAAAACAATTCCTTCCAAGCAACATTGATCATTACATCAAAGTTAAATCGATGTCAATGTACCAAGGAAGAAACGAATCTTTTTCTAATTTCCTGATACGAATGGAGCAGTTTTTCCTCTGTAGAACTTCACCGCTCTCAGAGCAAGATAAGTTTGAAATTATTTGGCATACAATGCGACCAGCATACAGGGACAGGCTAGCTTTGATCAGAGTCAATGCTCTGAATGAATTAGAGTCCCTATGCGAGCGGATTGATGCAAATAATGACTCATTGATGAGTCGTTTCAACTTAGCTTTCGAAAACAGAAGGGTCAATGAGGTGGACCTTTCATTTCAACAGCATTCCTCGGATGAGTTTGAGAGTGGATCTGTTCCTATAAATGCTTGTAATGTGGCTTCATACCAACAAGGGAACAATTTCTCTAGGCAGCATCATCCTGAAAATAAAATGAAGACGAGTGAAAGATTTGATGCTCGCGAACAGCAGGATGGTAGAGCCAGAGATGAAGTCAGGTACAAATCGCAAACTTTTTCCAATTCGCAGAGGAACCCTTCCACTCAGCAGAACATTTCAAACCTTCCGAAGATTAACATTCAAGGATCCTGGAAAAAGGTGTCTAAAGCAGACATTTTGAAGAAGTATGAGGTGCCAGAGAGAAGTGTTTGTCTCAACTGCCGTAAGAAAGGTCACCATTTTACAAACTGCTTTTTGAAGAGACAAGTGTTTTGCTATGTCTGCGGTTTGCCAGACTTCCATTATGAGGAATGTCCGTACTGTGAAGAAAAAAACTTGAGGCAGAGAAATTCAAGGAGGTGAATTTCTCAGAAATGCAAAAATCCTCTAAACCAATTATGTCTGATGATCTTTCGTCCTCGAACGAAAGTCTTGTTTCTGATTGCGTCAATGAATCAAAAAATGAAATGATGGAGAACCTTCATTGTATCACTAGCTATTTCCATGAAATTGATTCAGTGTTAATCAATTTAGATGGTGACAGCCGGTATTACGTGAAATTCTCCTTGTTAGGGCTTCCATTATCTGGACTGCTGGACAGTGGTAGTCAAGTATCCTTAGTTGGAACCAGTTTTGGCAACATTTCAGAATATTTGACAGTGCAATCTCTCCATTCAAAAATTAAATTAACGACAGCCAGTGGGGAACAGTTGGGAGTTCAGGGGTATGTGGATGTTCCGATTACTCTAAAGGGAGTAACGAAAATCCTCCCTTGCCTGGTAGTCCCTGAGCTCAATGATCGCTGTTTGCTAGGAATAGATTTTTTCAAATTATTTAATTTCAGAATAACCGCATACAACGACAGCAAATTTGACTCAGGTAAAGGCCCATGTGAAATTAACTCATGCTCAGTTGACAGTTCGACTGACATCTTTAAAGTTGCTAAATTGGAGGATGAAAAGACTGATGTTAATGCACATCAGCTCACAGATGAGCAATTCAAAAAGCTCGATCATGTTATACGTAGTTTCAAATGTTCAAAAGATGATCAACTTGACTCATGCAACCTGTTACAGCATGAGATAGTATTAACAGACGAAAATCCCATACACTTGAACCCACATCCGTGGTCTCCTAGTATTCACCGCAAAATAAATACTGAAATAGACAGACTACTTAAACTGGATATAATTGAGCCTTCTAACGCAGATTGGGCCTTGCACGTTGTGCCTGTGACTAAGGAGAGCGGCGAAATTCGAATGTGTCTTGATGCGAGGCGATTGAATGCCCGCACAGTTAAAGACGCATACCCACTTGCCAATTCAATGCGCATTCTAAGTAATCTAGGAAAGAACAAATATTTCTCTGTCCTGGATCTCAAGGACTCGTTCCTGCAAGTCAACCTGGCAGAAAAGTCCAGAAAATACACTAGCTTCAAAATTATCGGTCGAGGGCTATTTCAATATAAGCGCCTACCGTTCGGCCTAATTAACAGTAGTGCCACAATGTCCAGGATACTCGATAGGGTTCTCAAAGAAGGAAAGTTTGAGCCTTTTATATTCGCCTATCTAGACGATATAATAGTGGCTACGTCTACCTTCGAGGAACATATCAAGTATCTGAAGATTGTTGCCGAGTGTTTGGCAGAGGCCAACCTTTCAATCAATCCGAAGAAGTGTAAATTCTGTGTGAAGAAAATTAAATATCTAGGATTCATTCTCTCGGAAGAGGGATATCAACCCAATCCAGAGAGGGTAGCTGCGATTTCGAAGTTTGCCCGACCGCAATCTCCCAAAGAGATACGCAGGTTTTTAGGTATGGCAGGGTATTACCGAAGTTTTTTACCAAATTTCAGTGGGATTTCAGCACCCATATCTGACTTGCTCAAGGGCAACCCGAAGAAGGTAGTTTGAAGCAAGGCAGCAGAGGATGCTTTCATCCAACTGAAAGAATGCCTGATGGCTGAACCGATTTTGACAAACCCCGATTGGACTAAAGAATTTGTAGTCCAATCTGACGCCAGTGATTTGGCGATTGCTGGCATTTTGACTCAGCAATGGGACGACGGAGAACACATAATTGCCTATTTTTCTAGGAAGCTAACGGCTTGCGAAAAAAGGTATGGACCGATAGACAAGGAGGGTCTGGCGGCTCTTGAATCTATAGAGCACTTCCGCTCCTATTTGGAAGGATCACATTTTACACTCGTTACTGATTGTTCAGCGATTACCTTTATATGCAAATCTAAGTGGCGACCGAGTTCGCGGTTGTCTAGGTGGTCTATGAAATTTCAGGAGTTTAACATGACTTTGAAGCATCGCAAGGGTCGCGATAATATAGTTTGTGACACGTTAAGCCGCGCAGAAGTCTGTGTTATCTTTAGTGATTCAAATTCACACTGGTACTCAGATTTGAAAGGAAAAGTGCAAAATGCGCCTGATCAGTACCCAAATTTCAAAATTCAGGATGACAACTTGTACAAGTTTGTCTCAACTAGGTCTGAATTTGAAGATGGCCACTTTGAGTGGAAAATTGTGGTTCCACCGGACAAAATCCGTGCGGTTGTGGAGGAGGAGCACGAAAAGTTGATGCATCTCGGGGTAGATAAGTAGTATGAACGAATAAAGCTCCGATATTACTGGCCAAAGATGAAGATGGATATCAAGAAGATTCTGTCTAAGTGTAAAGCATGCAAACAATCAAAATATCCAACGGTGGCTACAGTGCCTCCGATGGGAGAGCATAAAAATGCTCAAAAACCGTTTCAGATGATCGCAATAGATTATTTGAGTGGTTTCGTGAGGAGCAAGAAAGGAAACACAGACCTATTAGTATGCCTTGATATTTTCACCAAATTTGTCCGTCTTTTTCCTGTGAAAAAGATAAACGCTGAAAAAACAGCTGAAATATTGCGTGAAGAGTGGTTTTTGAAGTATGGTATCCCTCAGGTACTGATATCAGACAATGCAGTAACATTCACATCAATTGCAATGCAAAATTTGTTGTCGAAACATAATGTGCATCATTTCCGGAATAGTCGTCGGCATTGTCAGAACAATCCGGTAGAGCGAGTCAATCGCGTTATCTTAGCATGCATAAGATCACACTGTGAAGATGATCACAAGACTTGGGATTCCAAATTGGTCGAGATCGAATTCTCCCTCAATAACACCAAACACAGCTCAACCGGTTATACACCCTATTTTCTAGTTCATGGCTTTGAGGCTACAGCAGACGGAAAAGACCATCTTCAGAATGGTCAGACTTCTGAACCGTCGGATGCGAGCTTTATTGAGCGCAGGTCGAGAATCATAGGGCCTTTGTATGAGGAAGTTATAGCCAATAACGTGAAGCAATACGAAAAATACAAGAAGAGTTATGACGCGAAGCATAAAACGCATCCACCCACGTTCGAAGTAGGACAAAATGTCTATAAAAAGAACTTTAAGCTCTCCAACGCGGCGGAGAACTACGCGGCGAAGCTAGGACCCGTTTATGTACCGTGCAAGATTTTGTCACGTCGTGGCGCGACATCGTACGAACTCGCTGACGACGAAGGCAGAAATCTAGGCATTTTTGCTGCTCAAGATTTGATTCCAGAGTAACGCTATAGGAAATACGCTAATAAGTCCAAAATGAGTCAAGAAAAGGATCTACTGAAAAGAAAGGAATTAATAAAATTATGAGCTAAACAGGGATGTATGATATCCGCCAACTACTAAGATGAGACACTTCTGATCAATTGCGACGGCAGTTGAAATAAGTCCAATTTTAGAGGCAAAAACAAGGAGATCAACAACATTTCATGTTTCTTTCTTCGGCCAAGCTATTTCTGTGTAGAGAAGAACCGCTTATGACTTGACAAAACTATCATTTTGAGACATTGGACGTCCTTTGACAACTGAATTGAACATATTTAGGAAAAAGAGTTAGTGGAACTATACGAGTGCCAACAATCTTTTTATCACAAGTGATCAACTGATTGTTGTCATTTGGTGTGGGGGTGTTGTCACCTGCTATAAGATAGCATGCAACAGACATGTAGACGTTTGCCTTGGAATGGGTATTATCCCACCAGATCAAAAAGTATATTGGGGCTCTCAAATATGAATGTATATCATTACACTCAACAACAGAACCACAGAACCCATCTTCAGGATCAGTTGTAGCGCATTATCAACCGAACGTGTGCTGCACGAGTGTCCAAGCACACCAATGCATCGCCCAAGTGGTGGGATCACATACAAATGACCAATAGGTCGGTCTCACAAACCTGATCAATTAATCTCACCAGTACCAGTTGCGATGATCAGGTGTACTAAAGTACTCATTGGGTACCTGAATACCACTCACTTGCCGAATAAGCCTACGATCGTGAAGTGGTGAATATAGATCGGAATGAGAGCTAAGCTGTTACCCAAATGCCCACAAGAACTCCAATCAGTTCTGACTAATCCGTTCTGCTCACAAGAACAAGTGCATGGCTAAAAGCAAGTGCGTTCAAAAAGTTTGATCCTCTTTGGGTTGTTTAATTTGTTAATCAGAACTTAGCATGTGGAGCATGGAGTAGGCGTGAAGTGCTTAAAGTGAGATCGGTGAGGAGAAGAATTATTGGTGCCATTTATCTGTGCCTAAAACCAACCTTGATCCCATCCTAGGCCTATTAGTGAATACCAACAATTGTGTCTTCGCGGGAGGTGCAGTGTCGTCAACAGCCAATTCGCTGCATGTTCGCCCCGCTGTAGAGCCAGACTGCGGCTAAGGTTTGCCATCCGGATGGCCGATGACGTCGCCGAGTGGATACACTTATATACAAACATATTTACAACACTAGCAGATAAGTACAAAATTTAGATTTAAGTTGATTTGGGGGGAAAATAAATGGGATTTTGCATGTAAAACTTCAGTATTCTTTTTATCTCTGGTGATTCCGTGGACTAGATTCGAAAAGTGACTTTTATGCTGAGCCGCGAACCTGTTCAAGCTGTCTTTCTGCAGACCAGCATTTCTGCATGTGTTCTCTAACTAGTATTTTTTCAAATTTTTGTCTCATGCCAGTGGGATGCAAACCCCGTGTGACAAGCTTCTTGGGATAAGCTTTTCAGAGTTCCATGGAAGAAGCTTGGATGAAGCTCTCTAGAGCTTTATGGAAGACGCTTTGCAGAGCTTCTTGGGAGGAGCTGCTCGGAGATTCTTGGGTGAAACTTCCCAGAGCTTCTTGGGAAAAGCTATCCAGAGCTTGGTGAGTGAAGCTTTCCAGGGTTTCTTTGGAGAAGCTTTTCAGAACTTCTTAGGAGAAGTTTTCTAGAGCTTCTCTGCCCATAACTGCATAACAGTCACATTTGACATTTTTGACAAATTGGAGTTTATACCATGGAGAGTCATTAAATGATAAATACTTTCGATCAACTTACTTAAGTCTGTGCGATTGTTCTAGAAAATTCGAAAAAAATACCAAGTTGTTTTGTCACATTGGTAATTATAACCGCATAACAGTCACATTGAGATTATAAATGAGCTTCGTAATGTAATAGTAATGAAATTTCTATAAGAATTATTTTCTGACTATTCACCTAGTATGCGATATCAGTTGTACAAAATATCAGTCGCAAATAAGCACTTTTGAGTTCCTGGTGATTTTTTGAAATTTTAGTTTCCTCCCATACTGCCATGAAATGCACACTTGGTATTCAATTTACTCAATGCCTACTTTTGTCGAATGTTACAAACATGCAGTTATGGGCAGTTCTGCTTTTAGAGATTTTTGGAAGATGCTTTCCAGAGCATGTTGGGAGTAGCTTTTAAGAACTTCTTGGGAGAAGCTTTTTAAGGCGTCTTGAGAGATGCTTTCCAAGGCGTCTCGAGAGAAACTTTCCAGAGCTTCTTGCGAGCGGCTTTCAGAGCTTCTTGGGAAAAGCTTTCCAAAGTTTTTGGAGAAGTTTTCCACAGTTTCTTGAGAAAAACTTAACAGTGCTTATTGAGAAAAGCTTTCCAGAGCTCTTAGGGAGAAGCTTCCCAGAGTTTCTTGGGAGAAGCTTTCCAGAACTTGTTGGAAGAAGCTTTCCAGAGCTTCTTGGTGAAAGTTTTCCAGAGCTTCTAGAGCTTTTTGGGAAATGCTTTTCTTGGGAGAAGCTTCTCAGAACTTCTTGGGAGAAGTTTACCAGGGCGTCGTGAGAGAAGCTTTCGAAAGCTTGGAAGAAGCTTTTCAGAGCTTCTTGGGAGGAGCTGCTCTGAGTTTCTTGGGAGAAACTTTCCAGACCTTCTTAGGAAAAGCTTTGCAGAACTTCTTAGGAGAAGCTTTCAAGAGATTTGGTGTGATGTTGGGAGAAGCTTGTCAGAACTTCTTGAGAGAAGTTTCCCAGAGCTTCTTGGGAGAAGCTTTCCAGAGATTCTTTGTAGTTGCTTTCCACAGCTTTTTAGGAGATGCAGTCCAAAGCGTCTTGAGAGAAGCTTTTCCGAAACTTTCCATAGTTTCTTGGGAAAAGCTTTCCAGAGCTTCTTGGGTAAGCTTCTCGGAGCTTCTTGAGAGAATTTTTCCAGAGCTTTCTGGATGAAGCTTTCTAGAGCTTCATAGAAGAAGCTTTTTAGAACTCTTTGGGAGAAGCTTTTCATCGCTTGTTGGGAGAAGCTTTTCTAGAGCTTCTTATGAGAAATTTTTCAGCGCTTCTTATGAGAAATTTTTCAGCGCTTCTTAATAGCTTTCCAGAACTTTTTGAGAGAAGCTTTCCAGGGCATCTTGAGAAGAGCTTTGCAGAGCTTCTTGGGAAAGCTTTCCAGAGCTTCTAGGGAGAAAATTTCTAGAGTATGATGGGAAAAGCTTCCCACAGCTTCTTGTAAATTTTTCTAGGGCTTCTTGTGAGAAGCTTTTCAATGTTTCTTGGGAGCAGCTTTCAAGAGTTGTTTTGGAGAAGTTTTGCAGAGGTTTTTGGGAAAAATCTTCCAGAGCTTCTATGAAGCAGCTTTATAGAATTTCTTTGGCGAAGCCTTTCAGAGCTTCTTTGCAGAAGCCTCTCAGAGCTTCATGGGATAAGCTCTCCAGCGCTTCTTTTGAGAACCCTTCCAGAGCTTCATGAGATAAGCTTTCCAGAGCATCTTGGGAGAGGCTTTTCGGAGCTGTTTAAGAGCTTTCCAGAGCTTTCCAGAGCTTTCTTGGAAAAGCTTTTCAGAGCTTCTTTGGAGAAGCTTTCCAGAGAATCTGGGATAAGCTTTCCAGAGTTTTCTAAACTTTTGTGAGTAACTTTACAAGGCTTCTTGGAAGGAGCTTTTCATATCTTGGTAGTGGTTTTCCAAAAAGTCTTGGGAAAAGCATTTTGAGGAAAGCTTTCCTTTGTTTTTGGACTGTTTTTGGATTAAGTGATAATGTGTTGAATTTTCTCGGCAAAAAAGACAATTCCCCGAATGCAATTTCCTCGAATGGCGTTTTCCCGAATGAACTATTTCCCCGAAAATTATTTTCCCGAATTTCCCATTTCCCCGAAAAAATCGCAATGTAATTGACAAACTAAATACTATTCATGATCATGCTGCCAAAAAGTATTTAACATGCTAGCTGATGAAGCTAGATGAAAATTTATAAATTTATTATAAAATCCAAGTGTTCAAAGTAACAGATGTCCAAAATAATGTGCCACGTGCTTTTGACTCAAAACAACTTAGATTAATTTTCTTTCTAGTCAATTTATCAAAACAAAAATATGGGCTGCATATTGTTAGGTAATGAAAAATCATACAAATCGGTTGTGATGTCTACCAAGAATGTGAAAATGCATATTGGTTCTCGTGTGCTTGGAATATATTGAAGTATTTTAGACATTTGTTTTATGAGACACTCTCATTAACACCTGTGAGTACAAGCGCCCTCTGCGCTATAGCCATACCCCCCTCAAAAGGGGACGACTAAGAAGCTCAAATTTTATGACGACAGGGCTGACTCCACTGAAAAGTTTATTTATTTTGTTATTAAAATTTAAAAAATCTAGAATTTTGCTTGATTGTTCTATCTTTAATTGGTTACACATATGGTGACATTACTACAGGTCTTATTTTTTCAGTAAGTATTAATTTCTCCAAATATTACATAATTTGCGACCTCACCATGCAATATTCCATGAAATTCCTGAGTAACTCGCATGGTTTTGAATGTTGATTCACTCGAGGCTTCTAATTACCGGTCTCAATTTCACATCGCACACGCACGAAATTACTATAATAACACGTCATATTAAGAAGTCGCTCTCGAGATTTATTTCCCCATCGTGACGACCACTGACTGGAAGCACCATTTCATGCGTGGTGCAATTTGTCCTGAACCATAAACAAGACCTACGGGCGATTACGATTGCGATCTCCTCTCGGCAAGAGTTTTGCTGGAACTCCGACGCGTACAAAATCTCTGATTGCTCCCTCCCTGGCTTTCTCGATGGCGACGATGGTGTCCTCTGCCATCACCCCGTTTGCCACCCATCGAGAACACCATGCCATCTGCGTCTGTCTGACTGCGAAACAATAAAAACAAAACACAAACTCTGGGAAAACGTGACCCGCACGAAAGCCCACAGCACGCAATTGGAATCGCTTAAATGACCAACTATTAACCCGACGATGATGGTCGCTGTTATGCACTGCCCAACGCATTTCATGATTCCATGATTTCATGATTCATGATTGCTCTCGCTTTCGTTTGGTGGATTTCGGACGAACACGTGAATCTCCCTAGCTCAACCCAACCCAGCTTGACCCATTGGTGTCCTAGGTATACATTTTGAAAGACCAAGTGTAAATAGTGGTGGTAGGTCATTTGGCATAAAGCTGTTTGGCATAAAGCCGTTTGGCATAATGGTCATTTGGCATAATAGTCGTTTGGCATAATGAGTTTGAAACCAAGAATTTCTCAATTTTTCGCTTTAACGTTTCTATTGAATCTTTCTGATGACATCAGGCTTGTTTGAAGTCAATTGATACAAAATAACTCTTTATGTGGGCTTCGTGGCCGTGCGGTTAGTGTTGTCAGGAGATTAATCGCATCGTGTCATTGGGTGTGGGTTCGATTCCCGCTGCAGCCATTGAAACTTTTCGTTAGGAACGTTTCTCGGCTGTGCCACTGGAGCATGCTTGTCCGTTGTGCAAGTGTTAAGTTACAGTCTGTGCAGCTGAATGGCTAGAGACGGTGTCCGTGTCTTTTATTTTTATTCCACAATCATTCGCTTTTGAATAAATTTAAGAATATTAGGAAAGTTATTGCCAATAGTATTTTATTATTTATCCAGAAATTACCCTTCTTTCAAATATTGATTCTTCTTTTGAGTTTCGCTATTGGAAAAAAATTTTTGCACTGAGCATGCATAGGTTATTCTTGGGAGCTTTATTTTTTAAGTATTTTTTTTTGTTTCCAACTGACAATCGGCAATCGATAACATTGATCTGCTCAAATTATCAGCGAAAAAAGAAATCGATTACTGCAGTAACTTCGATGGGTTGTGCTACTTTTTCTCGAATGTCGGTTCCCCGAATGTAGTTTATCCGAACGCAAGTTCCCCGAATATCCCGTTTTCCTGACTAGCGCACTTCCCCGAAAAGTTTTTAGCACTCATAATTGTCGTAACTGTGTGGTGCAAGAACGGGCCATCTAATATGCACCCTTCTCAATTTGTTTATTGGAGGTTCTTTTGAGTTTTACCGTCCTCAGCATTTTGCCAACATGTGTATAGCCGAGAATGACAGAATACTTCCTTCTTTTGACTATTTATCGTTTTTTCTCGTCACCTCTTTTCGGAGAAACAGGTCATTCGGGGAAAAGTAGCACAATCACTTCGATGATTCTGAACGCACTTTTTATGTCTTTTCGTTTTATTATGCCGCAATAATTTTTGGCGTACATTCTTCTATTGGTTTAATTATAAATTTTGCCTTCTTTTAGAAATAAGCTGTTCTTTATATTTATACTGATTTAAATTTTATTATTAAGTAAAGCTTAATGTCAACCATTTTTGTATTTTCTTGTTTTATCAATTCTTGCCAGATGTGTTGTTAGAATGATAATTACTTAAGAACCTGCCAATATTCAACATATACTTTTTTTGAGGCTCCGAGATATGCTGGAAAAATATTATTTTAATCACAAATTTTCCCTTCTCTCGATAATAGACGGTGTTTTTGATATACACTTCCAAAATAAGCATTTATATTGAACCGTTGAAAAGTTTTGCTACAAATATTTACTTTTAAAGATGTGTTGTTCATTTGAGCTATGCTGAGAAAACATTTTTTTTGCGTTAGAGCATTAAACATTTTAAACGAAAAAAATCTGCTCTTGTTATTTTGCAACAAAAAAAAAATCCATTCTTTTATCTAGTAATTTTCATCTAGTGTTACGTCCAAACTGGAACAGATCTTGATCTACAGCGAAGTATTCTATGAGCGTTCCCTTGATGAATAACTGCGAACTTTCTTCGACAATTTACTGTTTTCAATTATGTATATCGCAACAAGCTCAAAGATACTCTATGTTCTGAGGTGTAGAGATTCGTCACGAGTTTTATTTAGTAATGCTCTCTAATGTCACAACAATTTTTGAAACTCTTAGCTTGGAAAATCTCTGAACGAACACCACGCTTGTTTAGAACCTACCAAAATTTGTTGCTATGGGCTCGATGGTGTTTATCTTGGTAAAAGCTTAAACAATCCTGATATTTATTTTAAGTCAATCATTATGCCAAACGACTTTATGCCAAACGGGGTACAATCGTAAATAGTGGGCCGGTCTCAGCGATAATTTCTCATATATAAATTCTACACACAACATCACATTTGCGCTGTTAAAACTTTCCTCAATATAGGACGATGGGCCTTAACAGGTTAAGAGCTAGCCCAGATGTCAGTGACCGACCGGCATATGCCTTTTGTTTAACATAGGTCATTTCGTTATAATCGAGCAAGTGGGGTAGTGGATGGAGGTGGTATGCCGAATAAAGGACGCCATGGGAACGCAAATTATATCTATACCTGGGCAAACGTTCCCGGCCAAGACGACCGGAGCATTCCGTGCACGTTCAAGTCATTGTGAAGAAAATTAATAAACCTTTTTCAACCGGGCAGACCCGCACCGTAATCATCGCCGGGTACTCAAAGTGACGACGTTTTGATAGAAGAAGCCAAAGGACGGGTTGTCTGAGAGACTGTTCAACATGTCCCTCTGTCGATGCCCGGTAGGGTGGTGGAAAATTCAAATAAGTTCAAAAATGTTGTCTTAATTCCTTTACTATCCTTAATATAAAAATAGTGTTTTGTGAAATTTTCATCTCCTTCGGATGTGATTAAGAGGGGGCCAAAGAAAATGTAGGTTCATATGAAAACCACTGTGGAGAAATTTAAAAAATGTTCCAAACACCTACGTACTGCAATGTAGTCCAATCATCTCACATTAAAAACTCATTCTTCAAACCATAATCAAGGAAGTTCCTGAAGAAACAAATCCTTTTTGAGCTGATTTTGTTTGAGATTTTTGCAGAAGTTTACTGGGCTGTAATCCTATCAGAAATAATAGCAAATAAATCCATGAAAATCTTCTGTCCCACCCGTAGTAAAGGAATGCTCTCTTAAGCACCTTTCTATCTAATAGTTTGTGGAAGGAGTTACCACTATGAGATGATAGGTTTCTACTTACATTACAGTAGTTTCACGTTTGGAACATTTTCAAAATGTTTCCTCAAAAATTTCCAAATAAACCTACTAGGTCTTTATGTCACCTCTTAATCACCTCTGAAAAAGCTGAAAATTTCACAGAATACTATTTTTATACTAAAGATGGAAGGAACTTATGAGAGACAGCATTTCCAAACTTTTCTGAATTTTGAACCGCCCTAATGCCCGTGTGTCTGCGAAGTTTGCGAACTGCGCGGTGCGATGAGGCAATTGAATTTCGCTAAACAAAGCGACTAAATGGCGGCCGCTGGTTCTTTCGACCCGAACACAGTTTAATGTTTGCGAAATTATCCAACTTTTTTTTTTGGATGGGCCAGTTTTGTTGCAGTTGATTTGAAATCAAGTGATGTTTCGTAACTGGGTCACACGGTGACCTTTCTGCGGGATTAACAATGCTTCGGTTATTGAAAGGGCAATTCAGCAGATAATAGCAGGTGGCTTTGAGCAACAGAGATAAAAAGAGATATAGAATGTAGCTCAGAAATACGCCCAAGGATGATGGGAAAATACGCACTCGATTTAATTGCTTTGAAATTCCAATGATAGGCATTACAGGAAGTTAGGTGTTCTCAGTGATATACTGCTTCGCGACTAAAAATGGATGAACCAACGTGCGAAGTTCGATTTTTGACCAACTTCGCCGCGTCGCGAGTCACTTCGCTATAGTGCGCATCTATGCCCTTCACCGTGTGCATTATGCGCACTATTGAGAATCGACTTGCGACGCGGCGAAGTTGGTCAAAAACCGAACTTCGCACGTTGGTTAACCCATTTTCTAACGCGAAGCAGTATATATAAATAAAGCTTTAATGTGGCATATTTCCGGGACAAATGGAAAACTGTCAAGGATGTACCAGGTAAAAACTGGGACAAAAATTCTACTAAAGCTTCATGTTTTCTCTCAATGAGTCTGCTTTTCTTTTTCATTATTTTTTTTTTGAAAAATTAAATTCAATTTTTGCTAGTGAAAAGCTCAGATTTCAACTTGAGCATTCGTCTCATAAACTTTTACCTGTAATGAAATTGATTTATTCCAATAAATTTGAAGGCAATTCAACTGGTCTTGCTTTTTAGACATAGAAAAAACATTCGATGTTAATTGTCATGAAAGTTTTGCTGTAAAATAAAGAAAATTTAATTTGCAAACATACATTATTGAAATTCTTCAAAGTTACTTGGTTAACAGGACTTCAAGTCTGAGCGACTTCCTATGAGCGCTGGTGTTTCTCATGGTAGCATTCTGAAACTAATATGGAACTATATTTTTCCATCTGACTAACCTCAAGAATAGGATAAGGAACTTAGAATAAGCTACAGTCTGGGGAATTGTTTTTATGATTCAAGACGATGACAAATAAATAAATAAATAAATAAACCTGAGTAATATCAGGGATTTCCTCAATCTTTGTTTACAGATGCTACAGGCCTCACCTACATAAAGTGAAGCTTTGTCTGTGAAAAGTAGGCATTGAGAAAATGGATTGTTGGGAAGTTTCCAAACTCTATTTCTATGCGAAAATTCCAAAGGATTTAAACTGTAACCTCTCTTGTTTTTACTTTTCATTATGGGACCATTTGACTTGCTGTTTTTTTCGTATTTTTTCCGAACAAATCATATAATCCTAGAAGTGCAGCTGAAAGGGCATCAAAAGATATGCTGAAAGCTGAACTCAAATCAAATTTGACGAAAATGCAGATGGGACTGTCTTGCGATTAACGGCAGTGTAGTAGATTGCATAAAAGTGTGGAAGTATTTTTTTCAGGCTTGCAAAAAGAAAATCCAGCTCCCAAATAACGTTCTGATTCATATTACGGACACTTAAGGCCTCAGTGATGTACAGCATAGAGCATTCAAAATAAATCATTCTGTATGATTCCTCAGCATTATCGAGCGCCGGATGCCCTTAAGTTTCAAATCGTGGGTAAAGAATACGCTTCCGCAACTAGAATAATTTTAAATAAATCGAAATGTATAGCCTTTTGATGATTCTTATTCGGGACGAGTCCTCACTTTTGCCTCATATTCCGGACGCTTTGATTCGAATTCCGGACATCTCATGAAAATCATTAATAGAAAAGTCAAATCATAAAATTAAATTGTCAAACCACTAAAGAGACGTCTAAGGCAGTTGTGCATTATAAATTTGCATAGATATTTATCAAAATAGCTTATTAAAACGAGCCTCGAATTTGTGAACTTTCGAACGGCAAAAATTGAAACATTTCGTGTGAAATGTTTCCCACACAAAGTAGAATGTCCGGAATTAAAAGCTGTCCGTAATATGAATCAAAACGGTAATGTCAAAAAAAAGCAATCATTCGAAATATTTTGTTTTTCTCTCTTTTACAGGTATGTCTAATAGATGAATACACTCTTCGAAAATCGATCAGGTGAGTGTAACCTAGGTAAATATTTTCAATTCAGTTCGGAAATTGTCGACGTTGCTCGCAATCAGCTGATACTCATGCCTGAAAGTAAATATTTGAACTTCATCGATACAAATTCATACATGATGATCTTCACTACTCAACATTTTCTGTTTAAAAAAGACAAATATTAATACTTTATCTTTTGTATTTATTTTGTATTGATAATTATCTGTTGTTCCTTAAATTGTACGTTTTTCCATCCTCGTACCTAAGGATTGCCTTGTGTAGTAGTTATTGTCATGTTGTTTACTTTTAATTTATTAGTCTTTGAAAAAAACATGATATAATGCAAAACTGTAATGTGACCCAAATAAATATTATTATAATTATAAGCAATTCTATACAAAACTAGTGCAATATAACCTGATATTATATATGAAGCAATTTTCATTGTTTTTTTATTCTTAAGGTCATCGACATTGATAATTATTTTGGTGATACAAAAACCTAACATTGCCTTGATTTTTATACAATAAAAATAAAACATGATGTCAGGAATCCATTAATTCCATGCATGGTTATCTGAGAATGTCTATGAAAGAGATTTGGTTGACAGTTTGGAGATATATCTGAATAAATTCCTGATGAAACTTGGGCAATTTCCAGAAGGCACAGTGAAATTTACAAAATAGATTTTTAATTCAAATCCTACAAGAACTTCTGAAGAAATTACTCGATGAATTTCATGAAGAATCTCTGAAAAAAAAAACTTACAAGAATTCTAGGAGATGTTCCTAGATTAATATCTGGGCAATACTTAAAGTAATTTCTGAGGGCAAGGAAATCCTAGAATAGTTCTACTAACTTGAAGTTACCATTATTCCCCGACCAATGAGTTACACCACAATTATCACAGAGCTTTTTACTTAGAAATCACGTTTTCTGTGACAAACTATGTTATAATTTTGGCCGGTTAGTAGCTAAAATAACCAAGCACAATTTCCTCTACACTAAGCAAAATTGAAACAAAATATGTTCTATTTAAAACAACAATATAACTCATTGTGTTACCTTCCATAACTGAGTTTTAATTTTGTTTTTCAACAAGAATTGAAAATAACCGTACAGAAGCAATTAATACAAATTTAAAACAGCCTTCGTTAAAATAACTGATTTTGTTTCAATTGTGTTATAACTTCCTCAACTAATTCAGAGGGCTTCCTTCAAGAATGAAACAAACCCTGAATAGTTGAATATTTATATATTCCTGAACAACTGTGTAAAATTAATTTTGTGAGGGATTTGCGCAAAATTCTGGGCAGGATTCTCACAAAAACTTGCGAAGCATTTTTACAGCATCCTTTACATGATTTTCACGAATATCATAGACAGGCTTTTACATAATATTGCAAACGAGTTTTCTCAGAATTTTAAGCGAAATTCCGCACAATCCAAGACGGATTAAAAATAAAGATTCTTTCAAATCTTTGATAAAACCTCATAATTCCAGGACTAACTCCTAAGAGATTTTTAATGAAAGCTTAAGCACAATTCTCACAATATTGTGTACAGGATTTTAAATCAATCCTGAAAACCTTTTTGAACAGGATTGACATGATGGATTTGGATGGATGGATGGATGGACAGGATTTAGCATGATGCTCATCAACGTTTTTCTGTATTTTATTCAATTTCTCTAAAATACTGTTTCTCAGTGATTAGGCCTTGGCAGGCCTGTCCTAGATGATAATCTAGGATTTTGAATAAGAAATTTGAGAGATTGTTTTGATTACTAGAATAAACTCAAGAGATACTCCTTCAATGTTTTAAGAAGCAGCTTATGAATTATAAATGAATGACTTTAAGAATCACTTCTATTTTTTTATCCTGTTTTCTGATATGATATATGATATTCTAATTTGCAATTTTTAATCCCAATAGGCGAAAATATACCTTAGCTTTCTTCTGACAATCACGGCCAATGAACACCTAGTTAAATGACTCAGATTTCCTTTGAATTTGAATGGACTAATACAATCGAAAGTGCGTAATTTCAAGTCTGGCCCTACGATTTTTTTAAAGTTTGTCCATTGCTATATAAACCGACTGGTGAGCACAGATTTAATGGAGATTTTTTTCTGATAATAACGGTCAGGGGAGCCCCATGAACCAATGATATTCTAATTTACGATTTTCAATCCCAATAGGAGAAAATATACTCAAGTTTAAACCATTTCATAAACCTATTTTTAAAACCCCTTGATATATGTGATATCTTCCACATTTTGCCTTACTATTTCGTTCTAAAAAATCTTATTTAGTTTCGCCGAAAACGTACTCGAAAATTTCAGTATCGCCTAATTGTTTTTGTTCGTGTTTGTCGTTTACACACCACTGCCACCTGTTGGCCCGTCGGCCAAACACATTGATTTTATCATTGGGCGTACATGTTCTCGCGACTATGATTTTGATCGCGATTTATTCTAAGTGTTACGTCTGTTTGTCTGTGCTGCCATCGATATAATTTGCAATATCGCCTATCAATCTTACCGTTTGCTCCTTGTTTATTTTTTGTTTGCAAAGTTGCGTTTTCAGATTCCTCCACTACTTTGATAAATGATGTGAGTTATTTTGCATGAAGTCAAGTTTCGGCTTTTACAAAATTGCGTTTTTCGAAACGTTAAATTAGGGGAAAAGTTTAAGAGCAATGAATAAACAATCAAACTTCAATTTCATCGCTATATATTCTAGAATTGACAAATGAAATATAACATATAACATATGAAAATGGCCTATTTTATGATTTAATTAATCCCTCTACCGGCAGCTTCAGTTTTTCCCCACGAAAAATATTCAAACAGCGATAACTTTTTCGTTTTTCGTTGCTATTGCACCATTTTTCATAAGCCCTCAAAAACTCTTTTATTTCAAGAATCTGTGTCGATATTGATCATTGCTCATCTAGTTCCGGAGATATTCCAAAATTTCTGGGGAGACTGACGTTTTTCCATAACCCACGGAAATATCCCAGACTACAATTTTTTTCTCATGTTCGAACTGTCGCTTCTCAAAACAATACTTCATTGAGAGTCTGTTGTGAAAAAATGAAGTTAATTGGTGCAACAGTT
This sequence comes from Aedes aegypti, assembly GCF_002204515.2. Lineage (NCBI taxonomy): Eukaryota > Metazoa > Arthropoda > Insecta > Diptera > Culicidae > Aedes > Aedes aegypti. The sequence goes on from NC_035107.1 coordinate 79,525,518, forward strand.
TCGGAATAATGAACATTTTTGTTTCTGGTACCAAAATTACCGTGAGAGGATCTTGAATTCTTCAATAAACATTATTTTGTAATTTTCAAATTTCTTGAAGACAACTCAACCGATTTCGTGTAGCCCATATTTAAGTATTTAAAAAAAAGTCTATGCACAAAATGGCGGCCAAAGAATTTTTATATGGGGAATGTCGCTCCCCCAAGGAACATCTAAATATCTTCAAAACTGTATGACCTATGATCAATATTGACAAAGATTCTAAAAAAAGATGAGTTATTTTAAACACTTGTGAAAAAATGGTGGAAAAATATAGAAATACAAATGAGTTATCGCTGTTGTAATATTATTTGTGGTTCAAAAATGAAGCTGCTGGTAGAGGGGTTTGCATTAAACCTTAAATGATCAAAAAATGACTACTTCCAAAGAAATGACCATGGCAATCATTATGGTTCAGAAAAATATCAAGATTCTTATACTTCCATTTTCGAGTTCACTATCATTCTATTCTATTCTATTCTAAGTGCTTGCACAACCAATACACAATTCAATAAAAAAAGTCGTTCTGAATGCACAGAGACCGGACACCCTTGGCTTAAAAGTATGAAAATAAACAAAAATAATGGCGTTTCCAGAATTTTCGTGTCTGCCCCAGGTCATTTTTAAAATAAACTTGAACATTTTGCATTTTTTATTAAAATATCTAATCTAATCAATAACCCGACACAGTGTTTTATATTAAGGACAGCAGAATTCATGTGCCATGAGCGGTACCATTTGAAATCGAATGTCGGTTTACTTTTGTATTTTTTGATTTGGCTGAAATTTGGCATATACTTTCTTCATACCCAAAAATGCCTATTTGCATCATCGGTTCGCCATTTTTACCAGAGCGTTACTTTTGAGAAGGGCCTAAGAAAAAAAGGCTTTACAATTTTCAAAAAATTAAAACTTAGAAACTATTTGTCTGATCGGTTTGGTGTCTTCCGCAAAGTTTTAGGTTATTGTTGGAACTATCTCGAAGAAAATATACACTGTAAAAAAATGTTGTAATTTTTTTTTTCGAAAATAAAGCTTAAAAATCCATTTTTTCAAAAATCGTTTTTTTCATTTTTTTTATTTTTTTTTATATTTTAAAGTAGACAAAAAACTAAGTCTTTTGCATAGTGGGTCAAGATGGAGAAATCATGGACAAAAAAGTTATGATTTTTGAAAAAAAGGTTGATTTTTCAATATCGTCTAAATAAACTTTTTGAATGCTCTTCGACCCGATTTTATAAAAGTACGCAAAATTTGCAACAAAAAAGGTTTATAAGAAAATTTTGCTAATTGCTACCTAGACACAGTGCTACCTAGACACAGTGATTTTAAAATTAAATTTACTGAAAATTCACAACTTTTGGTTGTTTTCGGATGTTTTTCGCGTTGATAAAATAAAGAATATATTTTTTCTGGAAGCATTTTATTTCATGTTCTTAAACAATTATGGAGCGTCCTATTTTGATACAGATTTTTCATAATGTTTACAATGTTTTAACTATCATTACAGTTTGAAAATTGACCAACTTCTATTAAATCTACAGAAACTGGAATAAATGAATGGTTTAAGTTGGAGTTCGTTGATTCTATTGCTGACGTTGATTCCAATGACTCCTGACTAGGAATATTCATATTGGAATCCGTTGACTGTATTGAAGGGATCGTTCAAATATTACGTAACGCTACAGGGGGAGGGAGGGGGTCTTACATAGTGTAACGGTCCATACAAAAATTCAAAATTTTCCATACAAAAGCTGTTACGTTGTGGAGGAGGGGGGTATAAAATTGGCAAATTTTGCGTTACGTAATATTTGAACGAACCCGAAGTTGCTGATGCTAATGCTTTTATTGTTTCCTCTTCCATGCAAACATCTTCCTCTTCACTGCTTTATAATGCTGTTCTTTTGGCCAATTGTAAACGACACGAATCGCAAATTTAAAATTGTTTCTCTTTAATGAATGTTCGAATCCTCTGAGCAGAATCTCAAATAGAGAAACTTTAAAGTAGATGGAGTACCGTGTACCTTTTAAATCCGCTCCTAAATGCTTATCTTTGACAGATACGCGTATTTCGACTACCACTTGCAGTCTTCTTCAGTGTCAGTAACTCGTATCCACTCATTAATTGTTTATTAAGCTGATTTTCATCTGCAAATCCTAGTTCAACTAATTTGGCAATATTACTTTCCGTGAGATTTCGGTAACTTTTTGAACACTTTTTTGAAAACACATTTACACAACCTTTGTTGATGGTGTTCATTTTATACTTCATTGTTCTAAGCTGTCTTTTACTTTTCACTTGATTATCACTTGCTCGTTTATCACTTGCTTGTGTCTTTGCTGCATCGGCTCTTTTTTATACCAACATGGGTACTAGGCTTATGAGCCTCGAAAAACATTCGAAAATGATCGAAAATTGAAAATTATATCATAATATTGTATTAAAATCGCTGTTCTTTAAAACGGTAAAAGTTAGCCTGATTTTCCCGTGTACTGTTTTTGTTGTAAATGTTGCGTAGTTTTATAAAATCGAGTTGAAAAACATTTAAAAAGTTTATTATGAACATTTTCAAAAATTCACCTTTTTTAAAAAAATCATAACTTTTTTGTCCATGATTTCTCCATCTTGACCCACTATGCAAAAGACTTATTTTTTTGTCTACTTTAACATATAAAAAAATAAAAAAATACGATTTATGAGAAAATTGATTTTTAAGCTTTATTTTCGAAATATAAAATATTACAACATTTTTTTTACAGTATTTTTTTTCAGATAGTCCCAAAAAAAAACTTAAAACATTGTGCGAAGAAACCAAACTGATCGGACAAACCGTTTCCTAGTTATATTTTTTTGAAAATTATTAGGGAATTTTTTCTTAGGCCCTTCTCAAATGTAAGGCTAGAGTCAAAATGGCGAACCGATGATGCAAAAAGGCTTTTTTGGGCATAAAGAAAGCATGTGCAATTTTTCATCCAAATCAATATACAGGGTGTTTGGTTCCATGTTTTTAATAATTTGAGGGTCGATAGGTCTCCATGAGATATGAAAAAGTGCCCATGGAACATAGGGTCGCAAACCACTGCTAAGTGAGTTATTCACGATTTTAAGATTTTCAACTTGGTCATCTTTGAAACCTCATATCTAATTAACTATGCATCATACATTTAATCACAGCGCATGAATCGAAAGCTTATGATCTAATCTATCTTAGTTTCTTGGACGTGAATTTTGTAGAAAATGATTTAAGGCTCAAATTACGAAAAGTTTGCAAAAAGTGACGGAAAAATCAACATTTTTCGACGTATTTTCATGAACTTTATTAAAATTATCGTAATTAATGTTAAAAAAGTTCTTCTACAAAATATGCATTAACTTATTATCTACCAAAGTGTCTTTGAGAGCAAAAGTGTATCTCTTGTAGATTCGTCACAATATCATGTTGAAAGTTGTGCTTCAAACAGCAAAAAAATCAAATAAATTGACGGCTGTTTACCCTATTCGTTCGTCTGTTCGTGTGTTGATGCCTCCGCATGGGAATGAAGTGCTCGGAGACAACAGATGTCGGTCGTGCCGAAGCAAAGGGGAAATGAAATCGCTTCGAAACATGCGCCATTTTATCTTCGCTACGGCGTTCGGTTTGCAAACAGTCGCATAAATAGATTTAGTGCGGTCACCGCACGACCATCGCAGAAGCGAAAGTGTGTTCATAAAGACTGATCCTTTTAAATTCTTCGCACTAGTAGCTGAGCTACGGTGCAGAGCAGATGGGGGGTGCGCTTGCGCGTGTAGCGAGAACTCAATTTATGCATTTCTCGCCTATGGCGTTGAACGTTTGATGCATTTTGAAGGGTTTTAGGTCGTCTATTAATTACATAGAGGTGGACAAGGGAGAGAAGAATTTATGACGTGCCATGCACGCCGTTGGTAAAATACAACATTACCAAGTAAACCTCGCCCGTGATACACAGCACGAGCGAGGTGAATTCTTAGGTTCAATTAAGTAATTTAGGTATCGCACTAATGCTTATCGTGAACTGTTGGAGCAGCAGGATGAAATATCTCACAAAATTAATGATTGTCTAACCTACTACAGCTTGGTTTTCTGTATAAGGTTGCTTACAAATTATGTTCAATAGAACAATAATCTCTCAGTTAACAATTTTTATAAAATCAGATAATGGACCTACATGTAATATTTCATATAATTTGCAGTGGCGTATCCAGAAAATTGCTCAGGGGAGACGAACGACGCAATAAAATAGATGTTTTACAAAAGTTGGGATAGCTTAAGACAGTTCAACCAAATCATTTTGTTTTTGTTTTATCCAGCAAAATAATAAAAAAACTGCATAAAATGAAGAATTTCTTTTGAAATTGAGACTTTAAAAAAATTCAAAAAAAAAATTGAAATTGAGCAGTTTAATAGGTACTTTGTGCAGTCACAACAATTAAAAGTCACAATTTGTAGATCAGTACTTTTCTTAAAAAAAGCCTTGCTATGTTTGTAATACGAAATCAAATATTTTGAAAAAAAAAATCAAATAATTCATCAAATTTCAACATGTTTACTTCATTTTTAAAACAATTTATGATAGATTGAACGAAAACGACACAATTTTATCAAGCAGGTTGATGCGGTTCTTGTACAATAATAATAACATACAAATAAACCTTTTGTTAGGCTCTAAGCCAAATATCAAATCAGATCAGTAACTATCCAAATATTTGTAGTTCAAAATTTCATTTTTTGCTCTCTCTGTTGAGTTACTGAGCCTTAATTTATTAGATTTGAATTAAAAACCGAGCGAAGTGTTAATTTTGAACGATAACATTTAAAATATTTGCAATTTGCTCTAATAGATGGAAAATTAGAACTCAAATGGAATATAATTTAACAATTGAATGTATTTAATGAACTTAAAACAGTCACAGTCACAATTAGAAATTGAAGCTCTTTCCAAACTTCAGTCAAGTTTTAATCATCAAGTTAACTGTTACTTAAGCGATGGCAAAATCATTTACGACATAAATGTGTATGATTTTACACGAATTAAATTATTAAAACAAAATACCTGCTGGAAACCCACAAAACCCGGAAATAGGAGAATATGTCATTTTTAAAACAAAACTAGTTTAATGTTATTTAAAGCTCCCGCAGCGAATTACGGATGCTAATGGTCGTCACTATCGCAAGCCTGTAAAATTGAAGGGAAAAATCCTTCATCATTTTAGTAACAGAACCTCCAAATTGACAACCCTCCGAGAGGGCAAAAGTGTAAACACGACACGTAGCAAAAATTTTTTTGGGATGAACAATATTTTATTAATAGTATGTCTTACTATCAAGAACTTTGGTGATCACCAAAGCCTCTCACTAATTTGAATTTAAAATCCAAATGTTTAATTTGAAAAATTAAATTCAATTCACACTTTCACAACTGAATAAGCCAAACATGCTGTTAAAAGCGTTTTTTGTATTTCAAGTAGTTTCACACTAAAAACTTACTCCAAAATCTTTGTACAACACCCTTGGTTTTGAGAATATCTCAGGAGTCTGACCACTTAGAAAGATGACGTCTTCGGCAAAGTTATTCAGTAGCTCAAGGGCTATCATTATTTTAGCCAAGAAATTCGAAATTTTGCCACTAGGCGGCGCTAGTGAGCATGAAACTTTTGTATCGTAGATCTCAGGATCCTGACCACTTAGAAAGATGGCGTCTTCGGCAAAGTTGCTCGGTAACTTATGGACTATCATTGTTAGAGCTAGTTGATTCAAAATGTTGCCACCAGGCAGCGCTAGTGAGTATAAAACATTTGTTTTCTCAAATATCTCCGGAGCCTGAACACTTAGGAAGATGGCGTCTTCGGCAGAGTTGTTCAGTAGTTAAAATTATTTCTTTATTTAATCCTTAAAGTTCGAGATTTTGTAAAATAATGATAGTTCCTGAGCTTCTGAACAACTTTGCTGAAGGTGCCTCTCTAAAAAGTCAAGATCCTGCAGTATCCGAAAAACAAAAATTTTATGCTCACTAGCGCCACCAGGTGGCCAAATATTTTATTTCTTCCATCAAATAATGATAGTCCTTGAGCTACTGAACTACTTTGCCGAAGACACTATCTTTTTAAGTGGTCAGGCTCCTGAGATATCTGCAAACAAAAGTATCATACACACTAGCGCCGCCTAGTGGCAAAATTTTGAATCAACTAGCTTGAACAATGATAGTCCTTAACTTACTAAACAACTTTGCCGAAGACGCCATCCTTCTAAATGATCAGGATCCTGATATATTTGCAAAACAAAAGTAAAACTTCCATGCTCACTAGTGCCACCTAGCGGTCAAATTCCGAATTAAATGCGGTACCATCAGATAGCGCTCCACATCCAGAACAACTTTTCTAAAGACCTCAAGTTTCTATATTATCTGGATTTTGAGATATACCGATTTCAAACTGTGGTTTACTCGAACCGTATATAGTGCGTTCATTACTATGCGACTTTCATGTACATTTGATGATTTTACCGCATTATAAAGGGTCATACTGTAAATAAAAACCGTCGAGTATTATTCTTAAGCAGATTCTTGAGGAATACATTTTGGTTTGGTGTCGATAGATATCTTTGTTGCAAAATGATAGCATATAAATCACAACTGTTGTACAAAGTACAACAGCGCGACAGCCCGAAGGTTAACTGAAAGGTTTTCTCAGCCAAAGTTGCTGTTTTGTATGCGTATATGGGCAAAGGCATATACATTTTAAATGTTTTATGTAGAACAAAGTCCACGAGACCCCTCCCAGCTCTGAAATTCTTTGGAAATGGGCATGTAGCTTAAAGACAGCCATAAAAGCACTGCAATATTAAATAAATGAAAACCCGAATAAAGTATCTGTCAAATAATACAAACTCTAGTGGAATTAAATGGTATAGTACTAGATTCGGGTTTTGTTTTATTTATAGGTATTCCACTAAATAGCTCGAATATTTATTACACAATATTCTTCATTTTTCTCATGATCTCAATTAAATGCTTTTCACACAAATCAAAAGCATGACTACTGCATCCAGATGAAAATATTAATTTAGAAAATTTTCAATAGTCTATCCTGCAATTTCCAAGTTGTTCATTAGTAAATGACCAATTTACTATGCTACGAATTGTAATATGAAAACAATTATTTCCTGGTTTCGTAAGACACCAAAAATATGGAATACATTCAGCGGGTAAAACTTTTCTTTGGAAATCATCCAAGAATTTCTCCACAAATTCCTTCAGGAATTCTTTCAGTTAATGTTCTCAGGAATTTCCCAGGGATACCTTAAGACTGAGACCACTTGAGGAATCCTTTGTCGGCCAATACCAGGCTGGTTTTCGGGAGGGCCGCTCCGACAACAATTCAGATTTTACCAGATACATCTTGCAAATAATCTAAGATAAAATCTTGGAGTATAACAAGCAGACTCACCATCCGTTTATTCAATAGTTTGGATTAGAGACGAGGTGTCGATGTCATTTGTGAATTTAGATGGAAGCAAGGAGACGCGCTTTGGAATTAACTGTTCAACATTGCACTCCAGGTTAATATTAGGAGATCAGGCGTGCATAGAAATGACACTATCATGACACGGTCACATCTTCTTCTTCTTCTTAACATTACGTCCTCACTGGGACAGAGCCTGATTCTCAGCTTAGTGTTCTTATGAGCACTTCCACAGTAGTTAACTGAGAGCTTTCTTTGCCAAAGTTGCCATTTTCGCATTCGTATATCGTGTAGCAGGTACGATGATACTTTATGCCTAGAGAAGTCAAGGAAATTTCCATTACAAAAAGATGCTGGACCGACCGGGAATCGAACTGAGACACCTTCGGCATGGCTTTACTTTGTAGCCGCGGACTCTAACCACTCGGCTAAGGAAGGCCCACGGTGACATATGGTCCTTGGTCTTGCGGACGATATGGGCCTTATTTTAATCGAACGCAGGTCAGTGGAGGAGGTTTTCGAGGCTCTGAAGAATCTGAATATCTCCAAGAATTCGTTGAGGATTATCTGTAAAACTTCCTTCAGCAATATTTTTAAGGATTACCCCTGATAAGAATTATTTTATGAATTTCTCCAGGATTTTCTTCAGAAATTCTTTGGTAAATTCTAGCATTTTTTTTTCATGGATTTCCTATGAGTTACATCAAATGATTGCTCTAGGAACTCCCCTAAAATTTCTCGGGGATTTCGCGAATTTCTCCTAGCACTCCTTCTCTTAGGAATTCCACTAGGTATTTGTTCAGAATTTCCTCGAAAGATTTTTAAAAGAATTCTTCCAAAGATTCTGTCAGGAATACCTCTTTGAATGCCTCCAGAAATATTTACAAGGATTTCTCGTGAAATACTTCCAGAGCTCCCTCCAGGAATTCCTTAAATTACATGCCTTCAGCATTTTCTCCAGAAATATCACCAAGAATACTTCCAAGAGTTTCTCCAAGGATTCCTCTAAAAATACGTCCAAGGTTTTCTCCACGAACTACACTTGAAATAACTTTAAAAATTTGACTAAGAATAGCTTCAGGTATTCTTTAGGATTAACTTCATGGTTTCTTCCAGGAATACCTCCAGGTAGAGGAATATCTTTCAGGATTCGTCCATAAACTACTGCTTAGATTCCGTTAGTGCTTCCATAAAAGATCGCCAAAAATATCCTGAAATTATTCAAAGAAGGACTCCTGAAGGCATCTTTGAAATTCCAAGAGAAAATCCAAGAAGTTATTTTTTAAAACAGGGAGAAACTCTGGAAGAATTTCCTGGAGAAACAAATGGAGATGTTCCGGATTGGATGATTTCCAAAGAAAAGTTTTACCCGCTGAATGTATTCCATATTTTTGGTGTCTTAAGAAACCAGGAAATAATTGTTTTCATATTGGAATTCGTAGCATAGTAAATTGGTCATTTACTAATGAACAACTTGGAAATTGCAGGATAGACTCTTGAAAATTTTCTAAATTAATATTTTCATCTGGATGCAGTAGTCATGCTTTTGATTTGTGTGAAAAGCATTTAATTGAGATCATGAGAAAAATGAAGAATATTGTGTACCGTTTTGATTCATATTACGGACAGCTTCAAATTCCGGACACTCTACTTTGTATGGGAAACATTTCACGCGAAATGTTTCAATTTTTGCTGTTCAAAAGTTCTCAATTTCAAGGCTCGTTTTAGTAATCTTTTTCCATAAGTATCTTTAAAAATTTATAATGCCCAACTACTTTAGATGTCTTTTTGGTGGTTTAATGATTTCGATTGATGATTTGACTGTTCCATTAATGATTATCATGAGCTGTCCGGAATTCGATTCAAAGTGTCCGGAATATGAGGCAAAAGTGAGGAAGCGTCCGGAATAAGAATCATGAAAAGGCTACACATTTTGATTTATTTAAAATTATTGAAGTTGCGGAAGCGTATTCTTCACCCACCGTTCGAAAGTAAAGGGCTTCCGACGCTCGATAGCGCTAAGGAATCATACAGAATGATTTATTTTGTATGCTCTATGCTGGGTTATATTTCCCTGAGTCCTTAAGTGTCCGTAATATGAATCAAAACGGTAATAAATATTCGAGCTGTTCAGTGGAATACCTATAAATAAAACAAAACCCGAATCTAGTACTATACCATTTAATTCCACTAGAGTTTGTATTATTTGACAGATACTTTATTCGGGTTTTCATTTATTTAATATTGCAGTGCTTTTATGGCTGTCTTTAAGCTACATGCCCATTTCCAAACAATTTCAGAGCTGGGAGGGGTCTCGTGGACTTTGTTCTACATAAAACATTTAAAATGTATATGCCTTTGCCCATATACGCATACAAAACAGCAACTTTGGCTGAGAAAACCTTTCAGTTAATAACTATGTAAGTGCTCATAAGTACACTAAGCTGAGGAGCAGGGCTCTGTCTCAGTTGGGACATAACGCCAGAAAGAAAATTAAGATCATATTTTCTACAAAACAGAAACAAGTGATCAGTGGGAGGGGATGTGTTTGAGAGTCAACCTTCTCTCCCTCTCCACCTTAGTGGATTTTGGAGTAAGTTTTTAGTGTGAAACTACTTGAAATACAAAAAACGCTTTTAACAGCATGTTTGGCTTATTCAGTTGTGAAAGTGTGAATTGAATTTAATTTTTCAAATTAAACATTTGGATTTTAAATTCAAATTGGTGAGAGGCTTTGGTGATCACCAAAGTTCTTGATAGTAAGACATACTATTAATAAAATATTGTTCATCCCAAAAAAAATTTTGCTACGTGTCGTGTTTACACTTTTGCCCTCTCGGAGGGTTGTCAATTTGGAGGTTCTGTTACTAAAATGATGAAGGATTTTTCCCTTCAATTTTACAGGCTTGCGATAGTGACGACCATTAGCATCCGTAATTCGCTGCGGGAGCTTTAAATAACATTAAACTAGTTTTGTTTTAAAAATGACATATTCTCCTATTTCCGGGTTTTGTGGGTTTCCAGCAGGTATTTTGTTTTAATAATTTAATTCGTGTAAAATCATACACATTTATTAAGTACACATACACGCTTAAGTAACAGTTAACTTGATGATTAAAACTTGACTGAAGTTTGGAAAGAGCTTCAATTTCTAATTGTGACTGTGACTGTTTTAAGCAGTCTTCAAAAAAACATGAGCGGCGCTGAGCTTGAGTGCGATTTTCGGCAGTGAGCGTTCAACCTAAGCACGCGCCCTCTCTTATGTTCATGTTCGACGAGAGCGCTGAGCTTGGCAGCACAACATGAACGATGTGCAAATGAACTCAGGCTTGCAGCCTGGGCTGGCAGATCAGGCTTGCAGCTCAAGCGTACAGCTCGAGCGCGCAGCTCAGGCTCACAGCACAGGCTCGAGCCTGAGCGCAAAACATCGTTTTGTACCTTATCTATGGCTTCTCATTCGCTTTCGTGTGTGCACTCTACAGTCAAAACAGATGGTGGCGGATGAGGATGAACACGATGATGGTTTTGCAGAGCACCCTCAGCCTTCGTCAGCAGCACTACACTTATGCAGTATATAAGCAGCGAACATCAACCGTGCCGCGTGTTCTAAATTCCTAATGCGATCGATATATGTGTAAATGTTGTCTGAGATTTAGGTATTATAATATAACAATGTTGTTTATTTTATGAAGTTGGGATCATGATCCTATTCTTATTATATATATTTTGACAATTCGGCCAAGAAACCCCCATGCGAAAGTGAATCAAGCACAAGTAGTTTTTACCCTAATGTGGGTTGCAGTTCTTCGCGGATAGTATGCTTCATTATTCCCCCTGTAACCATAAACTTTGTATTTCTTTTTTGCGGCGATGCCTGGTCAGAGGTCATTAGGCAAACCTCGGATTGAAAGTTCCCCAATAAAAAATGATGAAATATTAAACCTCAATAATAAACATAACTATTAATAAAGGGGAAAGTGTACCAATTATGACCATAGTTGTTCAACATTTAATAATATGTGAAATTTCGAAAATATCCACGTTTTGAATCTTATGATATATTTGATCTTACTACGTAAACACACAAATTTATTCAAAATAATGAAAAAAAAATAAATAAATAACCTCCTTTGACGAATTAAGGAACCACTGTGGCCGAAACTGATGCACCTGCCGTGAATGTGTTCAATAAAACATGTATGAAAAACTGTGCAAACTAAACTTAGAAAATTCAAACGAAGATAACTTTAAAACTAATGTATCTACCATCAAGTCAACAGTCGCCGTGCGGCCTCTTTCCACTGTGCACATTAGCCTGGGACACAGTTATATGAAAAATTTAGTTTCTCGCTCCAGTCCACTTTTTGGATTGGATTTAGGTCCCATAACAACTGTGCAAAATTTCAGCTCAATCGGTGAAACTATATGTTAGCACCAGCCGTTCAAATTTGTATGGAATTCACTATGGGATAACTAACTTTTGCAAAGAAAAATCGCCAGAGATCGCCCATTATCCTCTTTAAAAATTCTGGATAGGTATTTTTACGATGAACAACATTGTTGGGCCCAGATAGCCGTAGCGGTAAACGCACAGCTATTCAGCAAGAGCTCATATCGAGGTCTGTGTTCAGAATTTTTTTAAGAGATAATGGGCGACCTCTTTGCAAGAGTAAGTTGTCCCATAGTAAATTCTGTGGGGTGTCAGTGTAACAACGTCCTACCCCTGGTGTTATTGGATTGACAACTCGTAACTCGAGATCGATTAACCAGTCGAGCGTCATGATCGATTCAGCGTCCGGATATATCGACAGCCGGTACGTGTGAGCACATCGACCGGACTCGGGCTCTTTCCTCAGTCAGCAGTGAACGAAGCAAGTCGCGTAGAGCTCCCGCTTGCGAGTAGGACGGCAAATAGTCAGATTCCACAATGGCGATCCATGCCACGAGTTATTTTTCTTCGCGTTTATTTGAATGCCATCTGACTCGCAAGCGGGAGACTTTGCAAAGTGAGATTTGTGTGCGTAGTTTAGTGCTAAATAGAAGATTATTTATATCCTTAGGTAACAAGTGTGACAGACATTTCGTTGAAACTATTTTTGTGACCGCGTGTGAAGTGAGTGGTGGTTCGAGCAAGTGAAACCGGCGTCAGGAGCCGGATAGTGATTGCCTTGGGGATCCGTCGGCGCAGAAACCTTGTGGTTTCGAGGTTAGTAAAAATTGAAAAAATTGAAAGATTTGGTGGATTGATGGCCGTTAAACGTAAAGCAATCAAAGGAATTTAATTTGGCTCAATTTTTTTAGTATATTAACGCCGTAAAGAACAGGTGTTTTTTGGATAAAATGTGAGGCTGTTTTTATGAAAGATCAACGATTTCTTCATACATAATCATTATCAATATCGTATATGGACGGTTCGAAACCGCCATTGCTTAAATTGCCGTCGGAATCGGCAGTCCATGAAAGAGATAGATATATGAGCCTCTCAACGTGCCATAAATTCTCGTTGCCTTTCAATTCTACTGTGCGCCGTGTGTTGGTGCTGTATCGCTCTCTCTCTTTTCGTTCGCTCATGCAGAGAACAGCGGATACACTAATACTTCTGATATACCTCCACCATTGATGCGAGAGATTCAATCTTCTGTGGAAAAACACGATTTGTGTGGTTTGTTTGATTCATTTGACATTTGTTTTATGCTAGCAGCTGATGGCGCACATGGCGAAGCATACACGGGGGGCGTTTTGATGCATGTTTGGATAAGCTTTCGACAACTGAGATTAATAGTAGAATTATATTGGATTTCGTGAATTGTTTGAAAATTAGCTTCGTACCGTTTTTTCGTGAAAATAAAATCCGGAATCGTTGGTTTATTATATACAATAAACGCATTGAGTCAAACGATATTGATGACAACGGAGTGTCCTTTGATATTGAGCGCTGAGTTCGAACCAGCCCAAGCCAAATTGCTTGGAATTCATCTTTTATGAAAATCAACACTACCCAACATTCGCACTAGGAGCTAGTGGAAATCTAATCATCCAGTGTTTTATTTTGTTTGGCCGGATTAATCGATTCATTGATTATTAGTTCAAATTACTTATTTCATGAAACAGCTTGATTTGGGAATTTATACAACGTTATTTAATTTATTTTCACAACCGTTTGATAGTCTACAAAATACTGGTTTGCCCCGAATTGAGCAAGACGTGGCCTACAATTTTCTTGGTTATTTTTTAGTTAAGGTATACGGCGTTATCGATACTACGATTTATGTGTCAATTTTAATTATTGCAAACAACAGTTTCAAGTCCAGATTTTTGTTAGACAATTTACAGAAGCCGAATAAAACAGAGAACATAGTGTCTATTCAAAATCAGTTTTCCAATCCCATTTTTCACAAATACCCAAGAATATGAAACTGATTGTCAGTTATGATTCATTGGCTCGATATTTTCTAGACGTTCATGAAAATTTTGTAACATCAGTTACATAAGCATTGAATTAAATAGATTACAGGATTTATAAGTTAGGAATCTTATAACTAATTCTTGTAGATGTGTTGTGAATTCTTCAGCAGCTTGTATTTTGGTGTCATTTTCTTAGTAATACAAAATGAATCAAGACATTTCTTGTCCAACGATCTCAAAGATGAGATCTCCGACTCTGCACGACAAGACAACCTGAGAGAGAGAGAAATCAACGTTTCGGCTATGGTTTTTGTTCAGTTAGCCTGTATACGCTATCTAATTTGAATTAGGGTCGTACAATGCGCCCAGATTGAAAAGATTGATCAAGAATAATAACAGATAAATTTAGTGTCAGATTAGCTACTGTTAGATCTTAACGAAGCCCCGTAGAAGAAGCTTTCATTTCAGATATTTTATGCGCTGGTTCAGGATGGCCAGTAGGATGATTGTTCAATTTGGATAATTATCAATATAATACTAGCTCGAGATGTCTAGTCGTTCATATTGTGGAACGAATCCTTTAACTATGCTTGGTAGGGACTGCCAATTCGAACATTTGTAGGCGCTGGATCAGGATGACCAGTAGGATGATTGTTCATGTTGAATAATTATAAATATAATACTAGATCGAGACGACTAGTAACTAGTATTTTGGAATGAATCCATTAAATGAGTTTGGTAGGGACTGCCAACTCAAACATTTGTATGCGCTGGAACAGGATGACCAGTAGGATGATTGTTCATGTTGAATAATTACAAATATAATACTAGCTGGAGACGACTAGTAACTCGTAAATTGGAATGAATCCATTAAATGAGTTTGGTAGGGACTGCCAACTCAAACATTTGTAGGCGCTGGATCAGGATGACCAGTAGGATGATTGTTCATGTTGAATAATTACAAATATAATACAAGCTCGAGACGACTAGTAACTCGTAATTTGGAATGAATCCATTAATTGAGTTTGGTAGGGTCTGCCAACTCAAACATTTGTATGCGCTGGATCAGGATGACCAGTAGGACGATTGTTCATGTTGAATAATTATAAATATAATACTAGCTCGAGACGACTAGTAACTCGTAATTTGGAATGAATCCATTACTTGAGCTTGGTAGGGACTGCCAACTCAAACATTTGTATGCGCTGGATCAGGTTGACCAGTAGGATGATTGTTCATGTTGAATAATTATAAATATATTACTAGTTCGAGACGACTAGTAGTTCGTATTTTGGAATGAATCCATCTACTGAGTATGGTAGGGACTACTAACTCAGATATTTTTTTTCGCTGGATTAGGATGACCAGTAGGATGATTGTTCAAGTTGAATGATAATAAAAAAAAATTGCAAGGCTAGCTCGATACGGCTAGCAATTGGTATTTCGGAACGGATGCCGTACACCAAACATGCTAGGGACTACTAATTAAAATGTCTTATGCCCTGAATCAGGATAGTTAGTAGGCTAATTATTCAAATTGTTTAATAATAGGTATAATAATAGTTTGAGATGATCAGTAGTCTGATATTTTGAGCCAAATGCTTATTTTTTTGATGCATATTAATAGTTTTGTTTAGCCAAACTACCGCCGTTGGGTAGAGACAACTCTCTCTATTTTCTATTTTTATCAACATTTGTAGAGAAGCGATATAATATCGAGAGTTTTGTAACAGAAGAACAAGCGCTCTATTCAATTGTGAGTATAATAAATTCAAACTAAAAATAAAAAAATGGTAAAAAAAAAATAGAAATAAATAAATAAACAACTCGGCTACATTATACTTCGAAAGCATTTATCAAGTTTACTAGATAAAAATGGAAACTTATGGTAACATATATTATTTACTATATATCAATCATTCTTCTGTCGAGCAGTGTTGGTTAGGAAAATAAGAGAATTCATACGGTAGGCTACATAAGTCTGAGATTCGCGTTTATCGATTGTTTTCAGATGGCTGGCCAATATGTACGCATGCCTCTTCAAGATAACGCGGATGATATGGAGGATTCACGATCAGAAAGTGGATTGAGTATTACGGGTCCCGAATCCACCCAGGATGCAGCACAAGCTTCAGAGCCTACGGTACAGGAATTCCCCGTACAACTGCCAAACCAAGAACAATCGTCAACATGGCCAACGGATCACCGTTTGAAAGTACTGGAAAAGGCCATAGTAGATATGGCCCAAATCATGATAGAGAAGGAAGCGTTAAGTAGAAAGCCACAACAATGCGACCCAAACTGGGGGTACATTAGGGGAGATGCGAATGAGAATGGAACATCCCAGCCTGTGTGCTCAACAATCAGACTGGAACAACTTCGTCCATTTCCCAAGAATGTACCTTCCAACCAGTTGTGGCAGGAATGGAGGAAGTACTTAGAGAACTTTGAGATCGCCGCATCCTTACAGCCTATTCTTGAACCTGACAAGTTGGCAAAAGTTCTGTACTTGGCGGTAGGGGAAGATATGCAGGCTATAATAAGGGCGGCGAAACTTCGTCCTAGCCTAGAGGGTCCGGACTGCTACAACGTTTTTGTCAATAACGTTGATGCCCATTTGCGTACTATGTCGGACACTACAACGGAGCACGACATGTTTCTGGCTATGCGCCAGGAAGTCGGAGAATCGGCCGTGGATTTTCACGCCCGTTTGGTCGATCGTGCAGGAGCGTGTGATTATGGGCAGGGATATGAGGAGCGTTTCGTGCGATCTCAGTTGATTAAAGGATTACGAGATCAGGAGCTAGCAAAATCAGCAATAATTCACAGCTACGATACGAATACCATAGTCCAAGCAGCAACGCGGAGTGAAACATACGAACCTGTAGCCGGACCATCAAGAGTTGAAGCCGGGCCATCAAGAGCTGAAGCCGTGTTGGCGATTGATCGCGGAGCTTCTTCACAGCAAGGAAGTCGTAAGAGACCACACAACCAGAATACAGAATGGAACAGCCTGAGGCGAGCCGTCAACCACCACGGCGCCGACACTCGCACATTTACTGGTATCAGAAACAACCAAGTCAACAAACAGCGCGGTTTTGGTCGCGGGAAACGCTTCAAATGCTCGCGCTGTAACCGTTGGCGTCACGAAAATCCCCAGCAATGTCCAGCGCTGAAAGCAAAGTGTTATGAATGCGGTGCGTCAGGTCATTTCGCTACAACATGCCGCAAAAAGGGACGAGGTTCACTGAGGGCCAACAACAACGAGGGAAAGGTATCAGAAGATCAGGTATGAGACTGTCGCTCCTAGATACTGCTCGTTCTTTCCTTGTTTATAACGTTTGTTTAATAAAATTGAATTCGTTTGTTTCATTTTAATCACAGCAATTAACAATTCGTACATTGACCCTGGAAGACGTATTGATAGACTGCAGCGTTGGCTCCTCTAGCCCCATTAAATTCTTAATCGACTCGGGTGCGGATGTTAATATTATTGGTGGTGCCGATTGGATAGTTCTCGAGTCCGAACTGGCGAAAGGTCTAGTTCATTTAGTCCCGACAGAGTTTAGCGACGGAAATACTCTTACAGCTTATGCGTCTGACGAACCGATGAGTGTTATGTATTCATTCGAATCTGAGATTCTCGTGTGTGATACACAAACACTACCACTCAAAGCCAAGTTTTTAGTTGTTCCCAGTGGCCGAAGGTCGATTTTGGGAAGGTCGACAGCTAGTAACATGGGTTTACTACAAGTAGGGCTATCCGTCAATGCATGCGATGCAAGCAAAGCACTCTTTCCAAAAATGCCCGGTGTCAAGGTCAAATTTAATATCGATCGATCAGTCACACCTTCCAGAAACGCTTACTATAATGTACCTGCAGCATTCCGTGATGCTGCGAGGAAGCGACTCAAAGAAATGGAATCTCAGGGCATCATTGAGAGGGTCCAAGAAGCTCCCAAGTGGATCAGCGGAATGTACGCCGTTCCCAAGGGGCAAAATGACTTCCGCCTGGTTGTCAACATGAGGGCTCCCAATAAGGCGATAAAGAGAGAATATTATAGATTTCCACTAATACAAGAGATGAAGATAAAATTGCATGGAGCTAAATATTTTGCAAAACTGGACTTGACCAATGCATATTACCATCTGGAGCTAAGTAAAGATTCTCGTGAATTGACAACATTCCTAGCCGAGAATGGAATGTTCCGCTTTACCCGGCTCATGTTTGGAGTCAACTGCGCGCCAGAAATATTTCAGCGCGAAATGTGTCGAATTTTGGAAGGTATACCAAACGTTATTGTATACATGGATGACATTCTCATTTTCGCTGACACTCTGGTGAAATTGAGAGCTACAGTAGCTCAGGTCATGAAAATTTTCAAGAATAATAACCTGACATTGAACCTATAAAAATGTCAGCTTGATCAAGAACGAATCATCTTTTTGGGTCATGAGCTGGATGCTGACGGTTTCCACATTGAAGCGTCCAAAGTAAAACACATCAAACAATTTCGACAACCTGCGACACATTCCGAGCTTCGAAGTTTTCTGGGTCTTGCTTCCTTTGTCAGTCCCTATATCAAGGATTATGCAAATATAGCCGGCCCTCTTTGGAGCGTAGCGACAGCAAAGACATTTGACTGGGGAGAATCTCAAACAAAGGCTTTTGATCTGATCAAAGCAAGGATCACGCACTGTACTTCAGCCTTAGGATTTTTCTCAGATTCGGATAAGACTGTCTTGTTTTCCGATGCATCACCAACCGCGCTAGAAGCTGTCCTAGTGCAAGAGAACAGTCAAGGAGCTTCAAGAGTTATAAGTTTTGCTTCCAAGGGTCTAACGCCCACAGAGAGAAGATATCCGCAAAATCAAAGAGAAGCCTTAAGCGCGGTTTGGGCGGTAGAATATTTCTCTTTTTATCTCTTGGGAAGACATTTTACATTGAAAACGGATGCGAAAGGTGTTGCCTTCATGCTTGATAGGACCCGCGGAAATTCGAAACGTGCCCTCACAAGAGCGGACGGATGGGCACTTCGTCTTAGTCCCTACGACTACGATATCGAATACGAGAAGGGTCGTGAAAATATCGCAGATCCATCTTCTCGTCTGTACGAGGGGAAGGATGCTCCTTTTGACGAATTTAAAAGTCCGTGGGAAATCGCGTGCCTGGAGGCTAAATCTGTGGAATTTCTGACAGAGGAGGAGCTCCGCAAAGAAACGGCTCGGGATGAGACTCTGCAACAAGTTGAAACAGCCTTGAAAGACAATGAATGGCCGATGAGTTTGAAAAAATTCCAGGCGGTGGAAAGCGATCTGCATTTCGACAGAGGGATTCTAACAAAAAAAGGTTGCGCAGTGATACCTTTTGTCCTTAGAGCAAAGGCTTTAGAAGTAGCCCATAAAGGACACCCACAAGCAGCAAAGTTAAAAAGCATCTTGAGAGAACGGATTTGGTGGCCGGGCATGTCTAGCGAAGCGGAGAACTGGGTTCGGTCGTGTTCAGTATGCTCATTGAATGGTATGTAATAACTTTTATATTTCATATCAGAATTGTACCATTCTATTTTTTTCATAGGGATACCCGAAAAGCCAACTCCTATGCGACGCATTTTAACGCCGAAGTCGGTATGGGAGACAATTGCGATGGACTTTAACGGTCCGTATTTGAAGTTTGGCGGTATTTCAATTTTAGTAATCATAGACTATAGATCACGGTATATAATCGCGCAGCCAGTCAAGTCTACGAGCTTCGAATTTACAAGAAAGGTTCTTGAAGATGTATTTTCTAAGGAAGGTTTTCCACGTTTCGTAAAAACTGATAATGGTCCTCCTTTCAACGGAGAAGATTTCAAGCTATATTGTGCCGAACGGGGTATCCAAACCGTTTATTCGACGCCTCTATTCCCTCAACAGAATGGACTTGTGGAGAATAGTATGAAGCTGATAAACAGGGCCATGTCAGCAGCTGTAACTGACAAATCTAACTACTCAAACGAACTTCAGCAAGCTGTACAAGCTCACAACGCCGCAGCTCATTCAGTCACGAGGGTTCCACCCGAAGAGCTTCTCTCAGGTCGCAGGATTAGGCGTAGACTGCCGCTACTGAAGAAATCCCAAGTAAAACACGATGATAATGCGATCAACACTCGAGACTTCAATGCAAAAACGAAAGGTAAGGAACATGAAGACTTGAAACGGGGCGCCCGAGAATGTCGTGTTCAGCCGGGAGATACAGTAGTTGTCACTCGACAATCACGGATGAAAGGTGACTCCAGATTCTTGCCCACCAGATATACGGTTGTTGAACAGTGTAACGGTAATCTGACTCTAGTGGATAATTTAGGAGTACAAATAAGGAGGCACGTTACTCAAACTAAGAAAGTCCACGAATGGAGAGAACGATCACGGATTCTGGAAAATTCGGGACGTCAGCCAACACCGTCATCCAACGAGCTGACCACAGCGGAGCAAGCCATCAATCCACAGCGACCGATGAGACAGAAGCAGATTCCAAGTCACCTTAAAGACTACATACACTATGTAGATCAGAAGTAACATAAGATGTTCGGGTTCGGTTTGACGATCAACATTGAGGAATTTAAACCATTATCACTATTACATTATTGTTATTCATTAACTAGCGTTACGTCTTGATCATTTCCTTGAGCAAATAAATCTTCATAATCGAGATTTTCAATTTTATAACAGGCATCTCGAAACAGACTTCGGGATATATTTATTTGAAACTACCCCATTTAATATTGCTAAATTTGATTATTACTTTTTCTTTTAATGAGAAGAAGGGAGATGTGGGGTGTCAGTGTAACAACGTCCTACCCCTGGTGTTATTGGATTGACAACTCGTAACTCGAGATCGATTAACCAGTCGAGCGTCATGATCGATTCAGCGTCCGGATATATCGACAGCCGGTACGTGTGAGCACATCGACCGGACTCGGGCTCTTTCCTCAGTCAGCAGTGAACGAAGCAAGTCGCGTAGAGCTCCCGCTTGCGAGTAGGACGGCAAATAGTCAGATTCCACAAATTCCATACAAATTTGAACAGCTGGCGCTAAAATATAGTTTCACCAATCAAGCTGAAATTCTGCACAATTGTTATGGGTCTTAAATCCAATCCAAAAAGTGGACTGGAGCTAGAATCTGAATTGTGTCCCACACTGCACATATGCAGGTGCATTTTGTAAGCATTTATTCATTTTTTACAAATTTTTATTTTTTTGATAGCATATAAGGTGAAACTTATGAAATGAAATAGTTCTTGGCCACTAGCTGGTGGTGATCAATCGATTAGGTTTTCAGCTCAAACGGATGTTTGGTTCTCTAGATCCGTGCTCTAGAAAATTTGAAGTTTGGCTTCGATTCATCTTCACCTTAACCAACTGCTCGGCAGGCATCTTAGGTGCTCCTGGTGGGTAGAATAGATCAAAGTAATCCAGGCTACTATGTTCTACAGCAAATAAGCAGTGTTACTCTGAAAGTAGTTGAATGATCATCTCAGCATGATTTAGACTTTGTTATCAACAATAACAAATTATTCTTACGTCCAATCAAAATGTGGTCTTCGGAAAAATTGTAGCTGGGAAGAATTCACACGATAAGAGTATGTTCACTTTTCCACAGATTATTATTATGAGCAGTTAGAGGATTGAACACAAAAGGTTTGTCTTTTCCATAGTAATTTCCATATAAACTTCAAATGGCGTGTGCACAACCACTTAAGGCCTCTGGGAAGTATAACACAGCATAAAACTTACACATTAAATCATTCATTCATTTGTTGATTCCTCAGCGTTATCGACCGTCGGAAACCCTCAACTTTTGAATGGTGGACGAAGAATACTCTTCCGCAACTTGAATAATTTTAAATAAATCGAAATGTATGGCCTTTGCATGATTCTTACTCCGGACGCTTGCTCACTTTTGCCTCATATTCCGGACACATTGATTCAGATTCCGGACAGCTCATGAAGATCATTAATAGAAAAGTCAAATTATCATTTGAAATCGGATAACCACTAAAGAGACGTCTAAGGCAGTTGGAGATTATAAATTAGCATAGATATTTATGGAAAAAGCTTATTAAAACGAGCCTTGAAAGTGTGAACTTTTGAACTACAAAAATTGAAACATTTCGGATGAAATGTTTACCATACGAAGAAGAGTGTCCGGAATTTGAAGCTGTCCGTTATATGAATCAAAACGGTATAAGAGTTTTGGCTTAAGTGTAATTTTTGACGAAAAATTCAAAACTATTTATCTCAAAATCTGATAGCCCTACACAGAAACTGTCTTAGGCAAACTTATTCATCTCGTCAAATCTACAACTTTGCTGAAGATTCCATGAAGCTATTCCTTCAATATGTTGATTTATGTCAATTATAAGAATTCGTCAAAAAATTCACTTTAGTCAAACCGTTACTGCTTTTCAACTTGTGATTGGAAAAATCACTCAAAAATATGTGTCAAAATTCAAATTATGTCTGATATTCTGTGAAAATTTCATTCAAATCGGTCCATAAATAACTGAGAAACAGTTTATCAAAGTTAGTCATTTTGTATGGAAAATCGAAAAAGTTGCAAATGTTTTGTCCAATACTGTATATATTTTTTCAAAAAGCAGATTTTTCTCAAATGCACGGTGAATGGTAGCTTGAAGGTACTGGGGATATGCAAAATGATTGAGATTGGATAAATTCTTTTATGATGGATGGTTGAAATTGGATGCATCCAGAAGCATTCGACGTCAAATTTAGTCTAGTTACAGTAATTTGGCCATTGGACACCGGAAATACTTCGGATTTTCCAAGGTCACGTTCAAATCAAATTTTATACTATCGCTTGTATTTTAGTGCGGTGTTAAGTTGTATAAGCAGGCTCTGTCTCAGTGGGGACGTAATGCCAATAATAAGAAAAATATGGAATTATATCAATATGGGTATTAAACATCAAGATTTTGAAAGGTGCCATGACCACTTTGTAATGGGTTCTAGCTCCAGGTGCCCTGGGGGACGTATCAATCAGAAACACGTTCAAAACCAGTGAGGAAAAAATTTGCAATGAGGAAGCCATGTCCGTGTTACAATATTATCCTCGCCGCTAAGCAAACTCAGCACTTCCGGTCTGTTACCATTCATCATTTCATTATTTCGGCTAATCTCTAATATAAAGGATCCCCAGATTGATCCTTTGACATTTTGAAATCCTCGTAGGTGTGAAGAAAAAGGTTCCTTTGATAATTGTTAGGCATTCAAAGTTGTATATAAAATATGTTTCAAAAAATATATCATACCACAAGAACGGTAATACAAAAACCCTAAACACGCAATAGAACGATAAGCTAAGCCATTATCAAATCAAAATAACATCGAATGTTTTTTATTTTTAAACAAATATTGCGACCAGTATTTCCGTTGAAAATATTTGAATGTTTTCCTCTCGCTGTGAGATGCAGCGTGATGAAAACTGTCCTTACTTTAATTTATTAAATGTTCACAAAGAAAGGAACTTGCTGTAAAAGACGAGGTAATATGTGCCCCTAAGGAAAAACTCAAGTTTAACTGTGAATTTCGTCGAAAAAGTTATTCTAATTGGTTTTACAGGGAAGTTGTAATTATAAGCTCTAAATAAATTCTCTCTGGATTAGGGTAATCACATCCAAAAATTGAGTTCAAAACAAATTAAAACATATTCAACGATTTTCAAAACGCGTCACCCCAGTTTTAAACAATTTTTGGTGCCAAAACCCATCTATTTTCATAAGTATTATATATTTAGCAGAAACTATGCAATTCTATGTTTCCTCTGCGTTTGGGTTTTGCGGCATAATTTGAATTCCACCGATAGTTTCTGAGCAACCATTAAGCATATGGCGCATTTTGTTCGACGTCATTTAGTGTCAAGATTGCCATATTCGTTTTTGATTTTTGTTTTGTAAGTTATGTTTATGTGGAATTAAAGAAATATTTTTCTGTTGGAGGCATTTAAATTTATAGAGTTATCACATCGTTATTGAATTTGACTAAAATACCCTAAATTTTGGAAATATTGCGGTGGCGCGTTCTATCCCGACGGCACATTTTATATCGACATAACTATTGACAACTGAAAGATTTCCTAAACAATAATCTAAAGGATTTTCTAAAACTAGTCATCCATTCGATTTGAGTTGAAGAAATATGAAAATAAACCATCAGAGTTTGCCTAAACGCAACAATTTGAATTTTGTTCCATGTCGGATGGATTCAAAAAAAAAACCTTCTCCGCTGTGGTTGTTCGTGTACAGCCCGGTGTTTTGAGCTTGGCTTCAGCGCCGCTGTGAGCGCGGCTGCGAGCGCCGCTGTGTGAGCGCGGCTGAGAGCGCCGCACAGAACGTGAACATAGATCACTCGCTCGTGTTCATGTTCATTTTTGCGAGCGCATGTGTGAACTTCAAAAGAATGTTCATTTCGGCGTTTGAGCTTCTCTCAGCATTCGCGCGCGGCTGCACATTAAAGACTGGTTTTAAGTTCATTAAATACATTCAATTGTTAAATTATATTCCATTTGAGTTCTAATTTTCCATCTATTAGAGCAAATTGCAAATATTTCAAATGTTATCGTTCAAAATTAACACTTCGCTTGGTTTTTAATTCAAATCTAATAAATTAAGGCTCAGTAACTCAACAGCTCTCTCAAAAATGAAATTTTGAACTACAAATATTTGGATAGTTACTGATCTGATTTGATATTTGGCTTAGAGCCTAACAAAAGGTTTATTTGTATGTTATTATTATTGTACAAGAACCGCATCAACCTGCTTGATAAAATTGTGTCGTTTTCGTTCAATCTATCATAAATTGTTTTAAAAATGAAGTAAACATGTTGAAATTTGATGAATTATTTGATTTTTTTTTCAAAATATTTGATTTCGTATTACAAACATAGCAAGGCTTTTTTTAAGAAAAGTACTGATCTACAAATTGTGACTTTTAATTGTTGTGACTGCACAAAGTACCTATTAAACTGCTCAATTTCAATTTTTTTTTTTGAATTTTTTTAAAGTCTCAATTTCAAAAGAAATTCTTCATTTTATGCAGTTTTTTTATTATTTTGCTGGATAAAACAAAAACAAAATGATTTGGTTGAACTGTCTTAAGCTATCCCAACTTTTGTAAAACATCTATTTTATTGCGTCGTTCGTCTCCCCTGAGCAATTTTCTGGATACGCCACTGCAAATTATATGAAATATTACATGTAGGTCCATTATCTGATTTTATAAAAATTGTTAACTGAGAGATTATTGTTCTATTGAACATAATTTGTAAGCAACCTTATACAGAAAACCAAGCTGTAGTAGGTTAGACAATCATTAATTTTGTGAGATATTTCATCCTGCTGCTCCAACAGTTCACGATAAGCATTAGTGCGATACCTAAATTACTTAATTGAACCTAAGAATTCACCTCGCTCGTGCTGTGTATCACGGGCGAGGTTTACTTGGTAATGTTGTATTTTACCAACGGCGTGCATGGCACGTCATAAATTCTTCTCTCCCTTGTCCACCTCTATGTAATTAATAGACGACCTAAAACCCTTCAAAATGCATCAAAAGTTCAACGCCATAGGCGAGAAATGCATTAATTGAGTTCTCGCTACACGCGCAAGCGCACCCCCCATCTGCTCTGCACCGTAGCTCAGCTACTAGTGCGAAGAATTTAAAAGGATCAGTCTTTATGAACACACTTTCGCTTCTGCGATGGTCGTGCGGTGACCGCACTAAATCTATTTATGCGACTGTTTGCAAACCGAACGCCGTAGCGAAGATAAAATGGCGCATGTTTCGAAGCGATTTCATTTCCCCTTTGCTTCGGCACGACCGACATCTGTTGTCTCCGAGCACTTCATTCCCATGCGGAGGCATCAACACACGAACAGACGAACGAATAGGGTAAACAGCCGTCAATTTATTTGATTTTTTTGCTGTTTGAAGCACAACTTTCAACATGATATTGTGACGAATCTACAAGAGATACACTTTTGCTCTCAAAGACACTTTGGTAGATAATAAGTTAATGCATATTTTGTAGAAGAACTTTTTTAACATTAATTACGATAATTTTAATAAAGTTCATGAAAATACGTCGAAAAATGTTGATTTTTCCGTCACTTTTTGCAAACTTTTCGTAATTTGAGGCTTTAAATCATTTTCTACAAAATTCACGTCCAAGAAACTAAGATAGATTAGATCATAAGCTTTCGATTCATGCGCTGTGATTAAATGTATGATGCATAGTTAATTAGATATGAGGTTTCAAAGATGACCAAGTTGAAAATCTTAAAATCGTGAATAACTCACTTAGCAGTGATTTGCGACCCTATGTTCCATGGGCACTTTTTCATATCTCATGGAGACCTATCGACCCTCAAATTATTAAAAACATGGAACCAAACACCCTGTATATAAAAATAAAATTTGGGAAAAAAGTCGTCATTTTCTGTGGAACCGCTCATATTATGTGTTAAACTTGAAATTCAATATGAAGAGTTGTACTATGATTTGCATGGACTCCCCCCCACCCCCCTTTATGTGTACCCTCCCCAATTTAAAAATATCGTAAACGATGGCAAATTGGATATAAATGGTTGTAATAAGCGATTTTAGTGATACTACAACCCACCAGCTATCTCTTCAGAAATATCGTGGTTTATTTTTATCACGTTTTTTTGCAGCATATCGGTGATATGATACAAATATTAAAATGGCCAGAGCCACTGTGCTGACTTGGGTTTGATGATAACAAAAATGTTCACGGCGAACAGATTATCAACTTATGAATAATATGATAGATGTAAGTGTTTGAATTGTTTTAAGGAAGAAACGGGAACAACCGTACCAACCGTCTCATTTCAGAGGAAAAATTTTAATCGTTGGGAGCGCCGTTGCTAAGAATTCAGGAATGGGACACAGGTATTTCTCCCTAATGTCCTGGCTCGGAAGCCTAGGTTAAAGTGCTATTACTCGCTCTCTGAAACGAGTAGAAAATATTAAGGTTAACTCCCTTACCCTCTTTTTAATTTACAAACCGTATCGTATCAAAGCATATAATAATTCGCAAATCGCAATATAATTCAGATTAGTACTCCGTCATTATATATCATTATATATCAACTGATTCTGAGTCAGAATGGACCAAGTTTGTTGATGACTTTAGAAAAATATGCAACAGTTGATATTATTATTACTATAACGTTTTGGCACTTCTCAGCAAAAAATGCTGGAAACTTTCATCTACCCCGGACAATCTGTATGCCAAAATGGATTAGACTCTGTGGATCTCGTTCGTCAATTTAACTTATCCTAATGAGTCTGCTGGATGAGCTTGTCAGTTGTGGTGATTCAGGAACTGTTTCGAGACACTATAGTGTAGCAAGGCCTGAGAGGATTAAAAATTTTCCATTTTTAATAGATTTTCGACCGGCAAGCCCGTTACCGTTAAGCCTGTTTGGGCCCCTGGCAAATAATGGCGCTATGTCAGACATCGGTGAATCTACCCTATATCTCTATTCATTGTTAAACAAATTAAAATAAAGATTCTTTATGTAAAATTGCGAAGAATACTTCATGCTACGGAAACAGATTCTTAAGCACCCCCACCTTCCCTATTCAACATAACAAATTGAAAAAACCTGAAGGTCGTAGACACAAAAGTCAATTTGGACAAATTGAGATGTAAGATTGTGAAAAATAATAGAATCGTTCTGGTGGGCTTCGATCCCACGACTCCCAATACGCTAGACTGGGCGCGTTAACCAACTACGCCACAGAACGGGTAACGATTCTGCAGCGCAATCGGCCAACCTGAAACCAAAGTCCGTCACGACCCCATTTTCTCCTTCACAACCAAATTGACTTTTGTGTCTACGACCTTCAGGTTTTTTCAAAACACCGTCGGCTGGTTAAGCCGTAATAGACATGACAACCCTAGTTGAGTAAAATTGAGCGGCGATCTCTCTATCGCAAAAGGGGTCGATATGACGAGATACGACCACGTCGAAAGCCGGACCCATACTAACCATCTCATTGAGCCAACGTTGGCTAATGAGTAGTGTGGCACAAACAAGGCAACAGTGCGACGCTAAAAATAAAATCTCTCACTGTTGTTCGTAGGCACGCTTAGGAGAGTCGAATTGGGCATCTCAGAGAGCCGAAGGAGGTGTAGGGTTGTGAAGGAGAAAATGGGGTCGTGACGGACTTTGGTTTCAGGTTGGCCGATTGCGCTGCAGAATCGTTACCCGTTCTGTGGCGTAGTTGGTTAACGCGCCCAGTCTAGCGTATTGGGAGTCGTGGGATCGAAGCCCACCAGAACGATTCTATTATTTTTCACAATCTTACATCTCAATTTGTCCAAATTGACTTTTGTGTCTACGACCTTCAGGTTTTTTCAAAACACCGTCGGCTGGTTAAGCCGTAATAGACATGACAACCCTAGTTGAATAACAAATTGTTTTCCAACAAATTGTCAACATTATTCAAGGATCACGTTTCCGCTTTCTTTGTGATTTTCAAGAGCAGTTCACTCCGGGAAATGTAGCCGCTGTTACACTTCCGAAGCATTGGAAATCGCTATTGCTTATACTGTCAAATTTCTTTGTCATCAAATACTTTTTCATCAATCAGCAATTTTCTCACCAGTCTCGGTCCTTTTCCCGATTCCCTACTGGCCCATCTTCAGACGTGACTTATTGCTAGAGATGGTCGGGTGTCGGGTTTTCAAACCCGAAACCCGACCCGAACCCGAACCCGACGGGTTCGGGTCGGGTTCGGGTTTGAAAATTTTATTTTTTTCGGGTTCGGGTTCGGGTCGGGTTTGGAGGCTACAAAATTATCGGGTACGGGTCGGGTTCGGGCTTACAAAAAGTCGGGTTTGAGTCGGGTTTAGGACGGGTTTGGTGAGAATTGTGAACAGAGTAACAACCTAAAAGCTTCTCTAAGTATCAGAAACGATGAATTTACCATGATTTCAAACTCGGGTTTTATTCGGGTTTGTCTTACAAAAAAAAATTCGGGTTTCGGGTCGGGTTCGGGTTCACACAGCAAACATTTTTCGGGTTCGGGTCGGGTCCGGGTTTGCTTTTCAATTATTCTCTCGGGTTCGGGTCGGGTCCGGGTTTGAAGAAATAAAATAAGTCGGGTACGGGTCGGGTTCGGGTTTGAAAAATGTGAAACCCGACCATCTCTACTTATTGCCTCGCATCGGGGCGTTTTTTTTCCTTTACGGCAAAATCATTTTCCGATACGCACAGCAACTAAACAACTGGGGCACAACAAAGAGCTGACGTTGACTGGAAGCTTGTAACCGGTGATCTTTCAGTATTTTCGGAAGGAGGGATTTATTAAATATCGATGAATCACCGTTCCGAGAGAAAGAGCAGCGTCT
Source organism: Aedes aegypti (assembly GCF_002204515.2). NCBI lineage: Eukaryota > Metazoa > Arthropoda > Insecta > Diptera > Culicidae > Aedes > Aedes aegypti. The sequence continues at coordinate 79,554,882 of NC_035107.1, forward strand.
CGATTCGATGACAGGACAATTTTCGTTTTATGAAGAGATCATTCCGTGCACACGGGTTACAAATTGCCGCATACGGGTTGTTTGCAGGAATTGATGCAGCATGACGAAAAATGACAGTACCGTTATAAGGGCATGCGATATGATTTTTTTTCATATCGATACGAAACGAAATGATGCACATAATTTCTTTCCTTCTTCTTCTTCTTTCTGGCGTTACGTCCCCACTGGGACAGAGCCTGCTTCTCAGCTTAGTGTTCTTATGAGCACTTCCACAGTTATTAACTGAGAGCTTACTATGCCAATGACCATTTTTTTGCATGCGTATATCGTGTGGCAGGTACGATGATACTTTATGCCCTGGGAAGTCGACAAAATTTCCAACCCGAAAAGATCCTCGACCGATGGGATTCGAACCCACGACCCTCAGCTTGGTCTTGCTGAATAGCTGCGCGTTTACCGCTACGGCTATCTGGGCCCCTTTCCTATCGATATGATTTTTTTTGGTGAGAACAAAACACAACGAAATTAATTTTTTAATTTTTTTTTATAACGAAAAGGATTTTGATTTTGTTCTGCGAAATATGTAAGGGTAAGTGGGACTTGAAAAGACTACAGTTAAAACAAATTGTTCAATATAATTTTCAAATGTCCATATTTCACAAACCCAACAACACGATCATATTTTGGCAACATAATTACTGGTCTATGCATGAAGTTGATCGAAAAATTTCGAAATTGTGAAAACCTCATAAGAAAATTGTAAAATGAGCCATTAGACGCAGTTACCTCGTTAAATTGGGCAAGTGAGACTTATCCAGTTTCGTGCGTCAATCCCCATAAGTAAACCAGCCATTGCAATAATAGGATTGATAAATCAGAGATTTTTAATTTTCAGTACATAGTTGATGTACATGAAAGATCAACTATAAAATACGTAATGTCTTAGGAAGAAAACGTACATTTAATGGTATGTCACTTCGCACTTAACTTTAACTGAAAATCCCTAACTAAAAGCGTAAAACGAATAAATGGATGGAATTGTTTTACGCAACTACTACATTTGGTAGAAATAGCAAATAAAGTTCGATAAAAATAAAAAAAGGAATCGCTCTAATGATGCATTTCAAATTTCATATATGTTTTTGTTCATATATAGCATAGACTGACCACTTTCTAAAACAATTATAAAAAAATTCAATTTCCTGCATGAATAGCAACACTGCTCGATGGTTACCAAAACACCAATTATTCGGGGGTGTTCAATGCAAATACCATTGATTTTGAAGAAAAAATAATGTAGTTGAATTGTTCACTAGAGTTGAAAGAAGTGTTGCATGTTGCATACATACAGTCAGCCGACACACAAATGTTCGTCTAGCTGGCAACACTGTTCAAGAACATACACTCCCGTGCATAAGTTTGGGTTCACCCCCTAAAAAACATGCAAAAGTGTTCAGTCCATATCTCTGTGATCACACGTCCAATTGAAACTCTTTAAGCCGCATTCGAAAGGCAAAGAGTTATTATTACTTCGTATGTATTTTTCCAAAAATATTTTTTGAACTTTGTGTACTAAATTTTTACTTAAAGTTGTGATAATTTTCAAAAAACACACTGAAAAATCATATCTAATTTCCTCAGCATTGGATCGACCAAAATTTTAAAACAAGATGTCATTAGAATCGTAATCTTATATTCTTTGAAGAGCACTCATGATTTTTTTGCGGAAAAATCTGAAAAGTATTCAAAATTAATGAAACATTCAGTCAAGTCATCGTGCAAAAGTTTGGGTTCACCCCTCAGTATGATATATCGTGCAAAAGTTTGGGTTCACCTGAACTTACTTAAATCTGTGAAATCTCAGACCAATCATGTACGCGCCATTATTTGCGCTCAAAAAAACTTTAAACTATTAAAATCGGTTGAAAAATGGCTGAGATATTAACAAAAATGATGCGCGTGTGGCTCAGGTGAACCCAAACTTTTGCACGATTTGCATCATACTGAGGGGTGAACCCAAACTTTTGCACGATGACTTGACTCACTGTTTCATTGATTTTGAATACTTACCAGATTTTTCCGCCAAAATTTCGTTGGGTCTCTTCGAAGAATATAAGATTACGATTCTAATGACATTTTGATTTAAAATTTTGGTCGACCCATTGCTGAGGAAATTAGATATGATTTTTCAGTGTGTTTTTTGAAAAATGTCCCAACTTTAAGTAAAAATTGAGTATAAAAATTTCAAAAAATGCTTTTGGAAAAATACATACGAAGTAAAAATAACTCTTTGCCTTTCGAATGCGGCTTAAAGAGTTTTAATTGGACGTGTAATCACAGAGATATGGACAGAACACTTTTGTATGTTTTTGAGGGGGTGAACCCAAACTTTTGCACGGGAGTGTACACAATCCTTAAATTCCAGCATGATGGAGAAATGGAATGTGTTATCCAATTTTCATGTATGCATGAAAAGTATATGGTAGCCGGCAACACTGCTCAAGTAAAATTGATTAAACTCCAAATATCAAATTGCATATCTCGTATGCGTTCAACGATTGCACAGTACTGTTTTTTTTCGGAAATTATGCGTTAAAGTCTCACACAAATTTCCTTTACAATCTTAGCTGTTGTTGATGTCCTCACTTGAATAACTGAATTATAGCAGACTTATCGAAGCCATATTGATGTTTAAATTGATTTTTCGCTTGGTGATCGTCAACGTAACGTTATCGAGAAACATAAAGTTACCGTTGAGTTAACAGACTATAATTTATCACTTACTTACTTTACTCTACTTTTGCTGGCTCTACCACCTTCAAGACATGACCTGCGCCACAATGTTACGCCAACTAACTCGGTCCATGACTGCTAACCTCCAATTCCTCGATCGCCCCACACTTCCAAGATCCTGCTCCACTTGGTCAAACCACCTAGCTCGTTGCGCTCCCCTTCGTCTTGTACCGGCCGGATTTGAGTTGAACTCCATTTTTGCGGGATTGTTGTCTGGCATTCTCACAATGTGTCACGCCCATTGTACCCTTCCAGCTTTGGCGACCTTCTGGATACTGGTTTCACCGTAGAGTTGCGCAAGCTCGTGGTTCATTTTTCTCCTCCATACGCCGTTCTCACATACTTCGCCGAAGATCGTCCTAAGCACACGTTACAATGATACGTCTTCGGATTTCTCTGCTGCAGTTGTTATCCGACGTTATCAATGATCCGAGGTTGACAAATTCGTCCACCACCTCGAACTCATCCCCGTCGATCGTCACGCGTCTGCCTATGCGAGCTCTATCGCGCTCGGTTCCTCCAGCCAGCAGATATTTCGTCTTCGACGTATTTACCTTCAATCCAACCCGATCTGCTTCACGTTTCAGCTTGGTAGACTGTTCAGCAACCACCTGGAAAGTTCTTCCGACAATGTCCACGTCGTCAGCGAAACAAATGAACTGACTGGATTTATTGAAGATCGTGCCCCGCATGTTGAAGGCCGCCCGTTTCATAACACCTTCTAGCGCAATATTGAACAGGAGGCAGGAAAGACCATCGCCTTGTCGAAGTCCTTTGCGTGTTTCAAACGGGTCCGATAATGCACGCGATATCTTCACACAGCACTGTACACTATCCATCGTTGCTTTGATCAGTCTAGTCAGTTTCCCGGGAAAACCATTATCGTCCATAATCTTCCATAGCTCTTCGCGGTCGAGCCGCTTTGAAATCGATGAATAGGTGGTGTGTAGGGACTTGATATTCGCGACACTTTTGGAGGATCTGCCGCAACATAAAGATTTGGTCTGTCGTCGATCGCCCGTCCTCAAAACCGGCTTGATAACTTCCCACAAATCTGCTTGCCAGTGGCGATAGACGGCGGAAGATGATCTGGGAAAGCACTTTATAGGCTGCATTAAGAATGGTGATCGCTCGATAGTTCTCACATTCTAACTTGTCACCCTTTTTGTATATTGTGTATATTGCTCCCTCCTTCCACTCCTCCGGTAGCTGTTCTGTATCCCAGATCCTGGCTATCAATCGGTGCAGACAAGTGGCCAACCTGTCCGGGCCCATTTTAATAAGTTCCGCTCCTATACCATCCTTTCCAGCTGCTTTGTTGTTCTTGAGCTGTTTGATAGCATCCTTAACTTCACCTATTGTGGGAGTTGGCACGTCTCCCTCATCCGCTGTACTGATGAAGCCATTCCTCCTGCTGTCTTGATCTTCCTCCTCTGCGCCGTTTAGGTGTTCATCGTAGTGCTGTTTCCACCTTTCAATCACCTCACGTTCGTCCGTCAAGATACCTCCATTCTTATCCCGGCACATTTCGGCTCGCGGCACAAAGCCTTTGTAGGATGCATTTAGTTTCTTGTAGAACTTTCGTGTTTCTTGAGAACGATACAGCTGCTCCATCTCTTCGTACTCCAACTTTTCCAGGCGGCGCTTTTTATCCCGGAATAGATGGGTTTGCTGTCTTCGCTTCTGTTTGTATCGTTCCACGTTTTGACGGGTGCCTTGCTGCAGCATCATCGCCCGCGCTGCATTCTTCTCGTCCAATCACTCCTCGTCGAACCAACCGTTCCGTCGATTTGCTTCCACGAACCCAATGGCACCTTCCGCTGCGTTGTTTATGGCTGCTTTGAGACTACTCCAGCAGTCCTCAAGAGGGGCTTCGGTGAGCTCTCCCTCTTCCCGCAACGCTGCTTCAAGGCTTCGCGCGTAATCAGTTGCGACTTCGGGTAGCTTGAGTCGTTCCAGATTGTACCGTGGCGGGCGTCGGTACCGAATGTTGTTCACAACGGTGAGTCTTTGGCGCACTTTAACCGTCACAAGGTAGTGTTCCGAATCGATGTTTGCGCCGCGATTGGTTCTGACGTCGATAATGTCCGAGAAGTGTCTTCCATCAATCAAAACGTGGTCGATTTGCGATTCAGTTTGTTGGGGTGATCTCCAGGTGTACCGATACGTGAGGCTGTGCTGGAAGTAGGTACTACGATACGGTACTAGGTACTACGTATGGCCATGTTTTTGGAGGCGGCGAAATCAATCAGTCTAAGGCCGTTTTCGTTCGTAAGCTGGTGAGCGCTGAACTTCCCTATAATCGGTCTAAATTCTTCCTTCTGGCCAACCTGAGCGTTGAGATCTCCGATAACGATTTTGACATCATGGCTTGGGCAGTCTTCGTATTCACGTTCCAGCTGCGCGTAGAAAGCGTCCTTATCGTCATCGTCACTTGCTAGGTGAGGGCTGTGCACGTTGATTATGCTAATTTTGAAGAAACGGCCTTTGATCCTCAACTTGCACATTCTGTTGTCGATTGGCCACCACCCAATCACGTGCCTCTGCATTTCGTCCATCACGATAAAAGCTGTGCCCAGCTCATGTCTGTTGCCGCAGCTCTGGTAGATGGTATAACCATCCCTATACGTATGTACCGTCGACCCTTTCCAGCAAACCTCCTGCAGCGCAACGATGTCGAACTTGCGGACCCTCAATAATTCGGAAAGAATGCGGGTACTTCCCAAGAAATTGAGAGACTTACAGTTCCATGATCCGAGTTTCCAATCGTTAGTCCGTTTTCGATGCCTGGGTCTATGCCGATTGTTCCGGTCCGAATTTACATTGTATGCTTCCTGTACTGATGATTTTTACGGCTGGCTTGTAAGGCCTGCACCAACCCCCTGTCTCGCCGGAGGATTATCGTGCACAGCACTGTTAAGAGTCCCACGCTGGCACTAGGACGATGATCAGCCGCTCCTAACATGGAGAACAGACGCTCTGATAAGCTACACCCTCAGAAGAGAGGAGCCCCCCTTCCCTGTCAGCATACGACAAAGGTCCCACCAGGGTTGGTTACCTGATCTTCCCTACGGTTACTCGTACCCCAGGCGGCACCACGGGGAGGTAGGGATAGGAGTTACTGGACAAGAGGCTAAGGACCACAAATGGGATCTATTTTATACCTGCAGGTACGCGAAGTACCAATGGTACGCATTGTCCAGTCATTTACCAATTTTGTAAGAAAGCAATATTATTTTGTTGATATTTAGTATTTCGAAAATTTATATAAGCTCGAGAAATAACTTTTTTAATTTTAGTGTTATCTGGGCTTCGTGGCCGTGTGGTATGTGTTACCAAGCATTTAGCCACATCGCGTTAAGGAGTGTGGGTTCAATTCCCGCTTCAGTCCGGAAAATTTTTCGTTAGGGACGTATTTCCACTGTGCCACTGGGCTTTGGATGCTAGTCCATTGTCTAGTGTGGTGTTTCCTTCAAAGAACAGAATCGTCCACTGGAAGCATTATCATGTCGTTGCTTTTTTAATTGAAAACCAATGTTTTTGTTTTTATGTTTTTTTTTTAACTTTCATTAAAACTAGCAAGTTTTTATTCACTTCCAAACAAGAAGTGGTCTATGTTTTACCTACATAAAAAGCATTATGTGAAGCAGTGCTCGACAGTAAGTACCTAATCGCCATCACTGATGTTGTGTAATAGTGCGTGCCATACACATTTTTAGATAGATATCTAGTTATGGAGGGAAGTCGACTAGTGGAGACATCGAGTTATGGCCATATTGGTTAATGAAGAGCATGATGTATGGAAATTTTAAGGGACTGAGAATTTCATCGAGTTTTAGAATATCAATTTGTTCAGAGTCGACTGTACTTTATACCAGGCATAAATTTATGTTTACAGATAAATACACATTAAATTTCAATAAGAAAAATTCCCTTGAACAGAGTTAATTATAGTATACCCAAAAAAAAGTTGTTTTTCGCAAAACTAAGTGAAAATGTGATATTTTAGTGACTTTTTTTGGTACTATCAGGCAAAATTGAATTTGAAGATAATATGTGAGTTTATAGCAATTTGTATTTTTTTTCCGCGAGTTTATGTATGGGCCGAACTTTTTCCCCGCACCTTTTTCTCCCTATGGACTAGAAATTCATTCCATGCATTTATGTAAAACTAATACACCTCAATGAATCCTTATAAAAAAAGACAAGAGAGATAGCCCTTTGGTGCCTTCAGTAAAAATGTGCAAAATTGAAGATTCTCAAAGTGTTTCATACAAAGTATTTACTCTTGCCTCTTTTACTTTTTCATACAAAGTATTCTAAAAAAATCAACGCTTTAAGATATATTCACCATACACCGAAATTTATATGGAGAAGCAAGCGAGGGGAGAGATATTTGTTAGAACAACCGAAATAACAGTATGTGAAGTCATTCAAAATTGAATACACATTATTTAAGATCCATCACAGTAATCGGAATCTAAGGAGTTGGGGTAGGGAAATTATTTGCTGAAGCAGTTTTAAAGCAAGCAATGTCCAGCTTCTGGTTCGTTGCCTCTGACAGACATTTGGGCCTTTTATGTAGCTCTTGTACAAGATTGATGCACCAATGCACCTCAAAGCATCCTTATAACACAAAATATTGAAAAAATATCTTTATTTGGTTCCATGCAACGAAAGTTTGAACAAAATTTACAAAAATGTATGCAACCATGAAAATGATTTTAAAATTAAAGCAGAATGGCACTTTTTCCCAAACTCACATGGAAAGGGTCCTTGTGATGGTATCGGTGGCAACATAAAGCGATTGGCTAGAGATGCTAGTATTAGAAAGTCAGCAGAAAGGTTCTCCGACATTACCTGGAAACCCATTACCCGGAATGCAATTTACCGGAAGACCATTTACCGGAAAACCATTTACCGGAATGAATCATTTACCGGAAAACCATTACCCGGAAGGACCATTTACCGGAAATTTCCATTTATCGACTTTTTTCATTAACGACCCTTTAACCGTTTTACGGTCATTCAGGTCAGTATGTTGACTTAAATTATTTAAAATGATCACTAACGACCCAAGTAACACTGCTTGTCATATAATTGTTTAAAATGCACGTGTTATACATGTTCGGTTGTATTTTTCTTGTATAATTGACTTAATATCGCACGCTTGTATAGCTCAAAAAGCGCAAAAAATGGCGGCTTATATAACATCTTGCATAGGTCTAGTAATGAAATCAGAGCATTAATAATACCGTGGAATGGATGATTTATAAAAGAATTCTTAACATAACAGAAGTAACGACTAAATCTAAAACAGCTGTAAGTTATAATAAGGTATTCTGTAAGCAACACTAACTAACAAAATAAATGCATATGACAACAACTTGCATTTGTTGTAATCAAGCTGATTTCAAGTAATATAACTTGCATAACACATTTATATCACAGCGAGGTGTATCAGTTGCAATGTAGCTATTTGCTAGTGGTTGAACTTGCAGAATGCATTTATATAACAAATTGTTTATCATCAAGCCCAATAACGTAAAAATCAGAGTAGATTATATATACATTTATATTAAAAATTAAAAAAAAATCTGATCTTACTCGGCAACCTGAAAAGTTATTCTAAGTTATGATGTCGATGATTTTGATTTATTGATCAGATTTAAAAATATTATTTGGAAATGCATTATACTTATTAATTGAAGTCATGTTTTAAATGCGGTTCGAAATATATGGAGTAATTTTTAATTTTACTCTCAGAAAATTTAAGCGCCTTCGATGTAATGAAATAATGCAATTGAAAATCATCAAAATTGCAGTTTTTGTTCGATTTGTTTTGATCACAAAAAGAAAACAATATGGCGTAATGCTTACAGTGCCGTTGAGAAATGTTTGGAATGGTTGAAACGTCTGAAATATAAATCAAAACTAATAATGCATTTAATAACTGAATATTAAACCGGTCATGATTCTTCCTTCTGATACTGATTCTTATCTACAAAAAAATACACATCTAGACCGTAAAACCAAAATTTATTCAGATCATTTATCTAAAGCTTGGGGCATTTCTTCCTAGCTACCATAGCATCATATTTTTAACCGGTACTCTAATGTGTATTTGTTTCTGACTCAATAAATCTTGCTTCCATTTAGATGTTAATATTGCGTTCAATATATGTCTTGACGACAGCTCAATAACAGGTTTGTGAAAAAACTTACAATATACGTTAATAAAACATATTAAGAGCAAGTTCACAAATTATTCTCTAATACGCTATCATATTGTTATTACGTAGTCATTATATCAGCCTTATAACTTAATTATAACTTCTTTTTCGAAACCAAATGAAACGTCAAAATTTTATTTGTTTGTAAACAATGCAGTAAAAACGATGAAGGCAAACAACATAATAGCGTCTATTTTTTCAAATGCATTTGTTTTAAGAGCATGAAATAATCTACCGAGGATTTAGAACCAATTTTGGGACATTTATAAACGGAAGAAATGTATTCCAACACGAGTGTAGTAGACTGTTCGAAACGGAACGGAAAACAGTAATACGGCCCCATTAGGAATTATGTAAGTTGTAGAACTCGAGATGAAACTGTCCGGTATCAGACTAAGGTGCGATTGACGGAGAAACACGCCTTCAAAAACATTTTCACAAGTGCAGTACACCATTGTTTGCGGGATAATAAAGTATTTCAGCATCCTGTAATTCCGACCTAATGATAATAATTCTATCTCATGTTAGAATACTTCAAAAAGAAGCTCAACTCCATGTCGTCTGTATAGCTTTTACCAGCTGATCTTTCATTGCCATCACGAGACAGGGTATCCGAATTTAGGAAGAAAACACTGACAGACGGGAGTGGTATCAAAATTATTCAGGTCAAATTGAACGATTCTCTTCATATTGGTGCATTTGGTAGGAAACCAATGAAAAAAAAACACATCTTAGAATCTTATTTTTGTATCAATGGTAATAAGTTCTTATAAAGCTATATTAACGCTCATGGAACTGTATTTTTACCAAGGCAATTCGTCACTTTTTTGTTTTATGTGTGAGTGAAATATGTTTTAGGAAAACTATTTTATAGCTTTAATATTACAAAAGCTGTTATGGATTTCACCTATAATCCTCCTGTAAAACATTATCTTCTACCTGTTGCGTAGAAAGATGTTTTTGGTGTTACTTGGGGATAATGAACAGGGGAGGTTCTTCCTTCAAAATACATAAGCATCGAAGAGGAGTCTAAGACATCTTCATACTTGATCATGTCAATATGCACCATCTTCGTATTTTTGCATTTTATAGATGATTCACCCTTCTTTTAGAAATAAGCTGTTCTTTCAACTTATCTTTTCAGCTTGTCATGGCTGAACTGGCTAAATTTGGCTACAACTATTTAACATTTCACTTTTACTTTTAACATTTGACCGTCGGTTCTCCATCCAAATGATAATAAATAAGCAATTTTTTTTGCGATTGGTTCCCGAGCAGAAGAAAATAACTACTGAATACCAAATTGAGGTATTCCATACCAGATTATTTCCAATACTTACAACCTGAATGAGGTATGAATGAGCCCTGCATAAGAGGTAAAATACCTCAAATAATACCTTCTGCATATTCTACAAATACCAAGCTGATAACTAGATCAGGTATTGCAGTACCTAAATAATACTTGATGGATTTTCATATAAAAGTGATTTTTTTCAATAATAGTTCAATACCTCCAGCAGTCCTCAATAGCTACCGAATACCAAAATGAAGTATTTTTAATTGTTTTAAACATTTTTTTCAAATACCATTATAATACCAAAATGAGGTATTGATAACTGAACAATACCTAAATGGGGTATAATACCAAAATATGGTATGCATAAGTTATTGCCTAGTTATTCTTTCCTCCTCGGGTTGTGTTACATTTCGCAGAATGTCAATTCACCGAATGTCATTTCCACAAACATCAATCAACCGAATGCAAATCCCCCGTATATCCCTTTTTCTAGAATGACCTATTTCAGGTCATCTGATAATCACCCTTCTATATATGGTTGGCGGTTCTTTCGAGTTCCACCGATCTTGGCAATTTTGGCAAAATGTGTTTAGTCGAAAATTACCAAAATCATCTTCTTTTGATTGCTTATTGTTCTTTCTAATGTATTACCCTGTAATTGAATTCGGGGTACAGATAAATATCACAATCAAGCAAATTCAAAGGAAAAGTAGATCTATTGAGGTTCAATATTTCGGAATCCAGAGACGGACGTCACAATAGCGAATAGTGTCCCTACTTTTAATCAGCAAGGCACTCTTAGTTTTCGTCTTGATTTTTTTTAGCTTTCCTCAAACCATCAAGCTGAGAAGTGAATTCCACTGTTATATGTCGCTTCCTCGCAAGATAAGTGTTTTTTTTTATATTTTGATACAATAATAAAATTGGATTCTAATCTGTTTAAACTTAAGGGAAGAAGAAACCATCATAACTCCAAACATTTTTAAATGCTGAGATGTTATAATAACTCAAATGCACTCTACCTTATTTGTAAGGCGTTTTTTCAAATATGTATAAGACTGACATAAATATTTTATTAGCCCCCCCCCTGTAAACATGTTCCTAGAATAGCTGAGAAGCAGGTTTTGTCCCCGTTGAATCGTAACGCCGGCAAGAATAACAACATATTTGGTCCATAGCTGTTTGGAGATGTCTTTTGAAAAAGTGTTAATGGAAACCGAGGGAGTCGAGAATGTCCATGGTTAGCGTGTCATTATTTATGCTGAGCAGCAATGAAACAGAATAAAACTTGTATACAAATGTATTGACAAAGGTCGACGAAAATGGATGATTTGGCTTTCCGGGTAATGGTGCATTCCGGTAAATGTTTTTCCGGGTAATGGTACATTCCGGTAACTGGTCTTCCGGTAAATTGCATTCCGGGTAATGGTATTCCAGGTAATGGTATAGAATCCAGCAGAAATTAATCACGCCAAACAATTTTTCGACTGGGCTGTGTTGCAAAAGGTGAAAGACCAATTTAAAAAAAGTTTGGGAATTTATCTATGCAACTGAAAATGACTATTCAGAGGCTGAAAAATTTCTTCAGGAAAGATTTTCTTACCTTGTTCCAATTCCTGGAACAAAAAAATATCATTCATTTATACCAAAAGACGAACGAAGAATTTTTGCAAGTAAATTCTCAGATGCACATGAAAACCAGGAAAATACAGCATGCTTTGTTCTTAATAATACAAAGAAACGAAAATCTTCTGGTGTTAGCACCAAAGACAATCTTCCCGTTTAAAAAAATAGATAATATTAAGATGAAAATGTAAGCTACATACTGAATAATTGAATAAAAAAAAAAATAATAATAATAATCTTATTTGTTCCATAGAAAAAAAGAATCCCTTTTCAGTGCAATGAAAAATTGAGGCAGAAACAGTTTTTTTCAGTTTTTCTTTGCGGTGTAATTTTTTATGAAAAATATCATCCATTCCGATTTATACTTCATTAAAACCAATCCCATATCTTTTTTCAGATGTTTTAGAAAATTTGCAATTGCTTTGAAAAAAAAAAAAAATGCTTGTTTTTCCGATGCTTCGATTGAAATATGGGTTTTCAAAGAAAGGGCTTATATGGTCATTTTCCACAAAATTGGCCATAACTCAAAAACGAAAAAATAAAAGTAAATTTCAAAAATTTCAGCGATTAAAGCTTATGAAATTACCTTCTCAAAAATATATTTTTGAAAGTTTTCCACTAATTGGAACATAGTTTTTCCGGCTTTTCTTTACGAATTTTCTTAACGGTAAAAAATTTTGTGAAAAACTGTTTCCAGTTAATTTTTTTTTCATTCCTGAGAAAATTTGCTTTCATTTTCAAAAAAAACTTTGTTTCTACGATGCTTCTTTCTTGAGTTATGATTTTTCAAAGAAAAGGCTCAAAATGGCACATTTGCACATTTTTTACAAAATTGGCCATAACTCAAAAACGAAAAAAAAGTACAATTCAAAAATTTCAGCGATTAAAGCTTATGAAATTATCTTCTCAAAAATATATTTTTGAAAATTTTCGACGAGTTGGAGCATAGTTTTTCCGGCTTTTCTTTACGAACTTTTTCAACGGTGGAAAATTTTGTGGAAAACTTTTTCCAGTTAATCTTTTTTTTTATCCTGAGAAAATTTGTACTTACTGTATTAATACTTTGTTTCTATGATGCTTCGTTCTTGAGTTATGATTTTTCAAAGTATGTAGTGTCAGAGGAAAACAAAAAAATTTCAACTGAGTTTTCCGGGAAAATAGGCGACCCTGAATTTACCTCAATTTTTTTTTTGTTCATATATTGATGAGCCCTGCCTGTGGAAAAAGTTTCATGAAATTCTAAGGCGACCAAAAATGGAAGATCTGTAATTCGTATAACAAAAAGGAATGTGCAGACGACTCCTGTAACGAAGAGAACTTGGTTACACTGGTAACTGGATGCTGTAGAATCAAATTAAATAACTTACAGTGGGGGGGGCAGATAACCGTAGCAGTAAACGCGCAGCTATTCACCAAGACCAAGCTGAGGGTCGTGGGTTCGAATCCCATAGGTCGAGGATCTTTTCGGGTTGGAAATTTTCTCGACTCCCAGGGCATAGAGTATCATCGTATCTGCCACACGATATACACATGCAAAAATGGTCAATTGGCAAAGGAAGCTCTCAGTTAATAACTGTGGAAGTGCTCATAAGAACACTAAGCTGAGAAACAAGCTTTGTCCCAGTTAGGACGTAACGCCAGAGAGAAGAAGAAGTTTCAGTGAAACCTCTATGAGTCGATGTTCCATGACTCGATATCGACCATACTTAACACACAATTCCATGGTTACTATGATGGTCCCTTCAAACAGCTTTGCAAGGCATTTCTGTTCCATTACTCGATACATTCACTCATGAAAGTTTGACTGTGCTTCCAAATTATTCAGTATTTCGTTTGCTACCGAAAAATATCAGCAGAACATTTTGAATTCAGGGAAACGATACTCAATCAAATATCAGATACCCTGATTTGCTAACAATTCGGGAGAACAAATTTACCTTGATTTTTCCAGGACCCATGATCATAAAATTTGAGCATTTGATGGCGCTTTGTTGAAACGGACGCAGCTCTATTACTATTCTGCCAAATCCGTTTCACTTTACACTTCTACCCGGGCAGGTTGATGTCACTTTATTCGCGAATACGACTGCAGTTGCAGTTTTATTTATTGCGAAAATAAACGTGGATAAAGATGGAAGTGTGGTGGAGTAAATGGAAGGAAGGGGGATGTGCGCAATTTGTCCTCTCGCGGTGATCCAACTGCAACGTAACTTCGCAACGACGAATAAGGACTACAACGAAAAGAATTTAGCAACATTAAAGATGCTTGTCCTACAAGCTTAATAAATGTTTTTGTACCAGAATTATTGACTAACCAAAATAAAATACAGCCGAATCTCTTTTCTCGCTTCTAATTAGGAGAGCGTGAAAAGAATTGGAGCGTTAATAGAGGAAGCGTAATTTCGAATTCCGAGCATAAAAAGAATGAGAAGCGTAAAAACGCTTTTCGTGGATCCTCTCAAGGATATCAATAGGGATGCCGGAAATTGATATCTGACGCCATTCTGGATTCCAAGACGGCAACTTTCGGTTTGTAAAAATCACTTAAAATTCATGCAATATGGGTAGTTTTTGAACGGGATCGGAGAGTGGAAGGAGAGAGTCGATGTCTGACGCCATTTTGGCATCCACTCTAAGTGTAATTTACTGAAACATTTTCAAACATGTTTGCACAGTTGAGGGTATCTGGGGTAATATGCACACACGAGTCAAAACGACTTTTTGGGGTTTATATAAATATTTTTGGAAAAAAAATTGAATCATTTTCCACGTAATTCTTCTTACTTAATCGTATGTTAGGAATCCTTGTTATCAGTCCCTGGTGAAAAAAATGTTCCCAATTATTACGCAAAGAACACCGTGGGTCGTTTTACTTCAAGGGTGCATATTACCCCAGATTCCCTTACTGCATTTTATTGTCGTGTGAATGCAACGCAGCATGTCATCGACAATCAAATGATTTTTTTTAAATGTGCTTATTGTTTAGAAATTTTTAAATTTTTCCATAAATAATAGAAAAAATAGCACCATTTTGTGTTTTGTTTATTGTATTTTGAGCATACACATGGCACTAAAATCACAAAAAATTGGAAAGATCGATCCAAATTTTCCGAGATAGTTACTTTTCGATACAGTCTTCAAAGCAGTAGCAGCGTTAACGAAAGAGCGTTACGTAAGACCCCCCTCCAAATGAAGCCCGGAGCTTGTTCATGTCAGACGTCTTCGTTGTCGAAGGGGATTGCGCGCGCGATTCCAGCGTGTTTTGGAGACAATTTAGCATCAGGCTATTACTCTGCTCTGCTCCTGGTCCGGGTAGCTGCTCATCGCGTGATAAAATTGAACGTCTCTTTTGCGTTATTTACTTGAATGAATCTTGGGATGGCATTTAATGGAGCGAATGACAGCGGCACGACAACGACGACTGGTTGGGGGCCTGAGGCGATGTCATGATACAGAGAAGGAATAAACGAGGAACTTATTGTCAATGAAATTCATTTCGATTTAACTCGTTTCGAGTGGGAAACTTTCGAGGGTAGGGAAATTTTCAGTGAGCTTAAGACAAAAGTTTGTGTCTTATGATTATTCAATCGTAAATCAAAGTTCTGAAATGATCGATCGATGATGCCAATCAAATTAATGTCAAGAAGAAGTAGCAGGTCATGGTGACACATATAAACAACCCAATCACTGAAGTTTTTTACATCACAATAAAAATGAAAAATCATTCATTCGAACAGTTTATTTGTCAACTCTGCTTCCATAAAAAAGAAATTTGCGCTCGCAATACGTTTTTTTCACGTCGCGGAAAATATCATGGTCAAAAGTCACAAGAATACCAACTTAAATTAATCCTTCAACAGACACATCTTCATCAATCACTAACTCAGTACCAATAACACTAGAGCTGCCTCTATCTCTACCGGCGATCATGTACTTATTTTTGCTGAGACCTATCTTAGCTGTCTCCTTCTTTAGAGGTTTGAATGCCTCATTCACTGATCTGGGACCGATTCCAACGAGATTGATGTCGTCCATACAATCAAAAGTCAAATGCGATCGTGTGATGATAGTGCCGTTTTTCGAGTGCAATGTGCAATTCAAAAGTGCATCTCCCTGGTTCAATCTATCTAACGTCACAAACAACATTGATGTTTTGTCTGAAATCCGAACACTTGATTTCCAACCATCATGCTTTGCGCGTATCAGCCTTAATAGTTTTGCCGGAAAACCATGGTGAGACAGCCTATGCCACACATCATTTCTCTTTGTCTGCAAGTTATACTCCCAAAGTATGTCTAAGATAATTTGCATGGTGAAGATCTGGATCGCTGAAAAGCATCCGCATGGTATTCGCCGTATAAATTATCGTAGTTCGTTGCGCTTTACACCTTCTTATTTCCAACCGGATTAGAACTGAACAGTGATTTAACAGAGTTGTTATCCGGCATTCGTACAACACGCTCATCCCAGCGTATCTTTCCGGCTTACAGTCACCTTCAGGGTACTAGCCATAAACTTCAGCGTGCTCGTGGTTCACTCTTCGCCGCCACACACCGTTCTCATGTACCAAAGATGCCAAAGATGCTTCTAAGCAATTATATCTCGAAGACTGTAAGTGTATGCAGATCCTTCTCCAACGTGGTTCAGGTATCACGGACCAAAAAGGGTCCTGGCCCATATTGGAAGATGACCGGTCTTGTAAGCTTTTTGTAAATGGTACATTTTGTGCGGAGGAAATCTGCGTAGGGACCTAGTACTAACTCTAGGCACTCCATAATAGTCGAGTATATTCTTGCCGCTGCATTTTCTCCTCCAAAACCTCCTGGCAGTCCTCGTAGAACCAATCACTTTTTGAACTTTGTTTTACGAATCAGCCAAAACATTTGGTAGCGACATTTATTGCTGCCCTCAAGAAGGGCCATTGATGTAGGAAAAGAGGTGGCCAGAGAAGCCAGTCCCGCCCAGAATTTTGGATGACAATATATATATATATAAGTTACAATCGAACCCTCTACTAAAACCCCAACTCTAACAACCGACCCCAGTCTAGCAGACATTTCTGCCAAGCTCCAAAACCTCCAACTACAACAACAGCAAGCGTCAACATCCTTAGCCGCATTGGAACAACCATCACAATTATAAAGTGACCGTCAGCAGTATAATCGTCAAGCCAACACTCAGCAACCATAGCCCACCAACTTCCACGAAGTCACCTAGCAACCAGCATTCCTATCATAACACGTTGGCACACCTCGCCGAATCAGCAACACGCGTCGACGACCGGACGACGCGATCCAGTTACAATATTTTTACTTAGCTAGGGCTCTTTCCTCTTCCAAGCTAGGCCTCTGTAACAATTAATTCACAAGTAATAAATCATTCTAGTTTCGTTCTCCATACCGATCAGTTCGGTCTTTCAGTTTTTTAAAAACCTTTCCATGTGACTCTGTCACATAATTGGCGCAGTCGTTTTCCGAGGGGATAGTGATCCCATGTAGTGTCAACTCCGAAGTCGATCAAAAATCACAGTGTGCTGCCGCGATCAGGAAAACCCGCCAACAATAATTAATTATTCGTCGCGCGTTCGAAAATCGCTCTTAGTGTAGTGTAGTGATCAGGCGATCGCTGGAAGTGCTGCAAGGAACCCACTGGCCCCGGAGGAACTATAACGCTCTCAACCCGGAGCTCAGCTTACCCGCCTAGGCATCACTGGTGGCATACCAGTCGATTTGTGGTGAGTATCTTTTAAAATTAAAACTATCCTTTTCTTTCTCATAATAATTTTCCTTTTATAATAAACTAATAACTAAAAAACTGGTGACTTAAAGTGAATTGTGAATCGATGACAAAAAGTGTGAATTGATGACAGAAGTTGTGAATTGATGACAAAAATTGTGATTTAAAACAAAAATTCGTGAAATTGGTGAAAATATAAAACTTGTTTTGGAAAGTGATTTTCGGTATTCAGTATATTTTTGGAAAATTCAATACAAATAACTAAATAATCGATAATAAAGTGCTAAATTTAGAGTAAACTGTGAATTGATGACAACAATTGTGATTTAAAATATCTGCTTGGAATTGATAAAACATATTTTTGCGAGAAGTGATTTTTCGGTATTCAGCGATCTTCTTTTTTTGGAAAATTCTTTTGGCTCTACTTGAAGCCTTTACTAAACTTAGTTTTGTTCAGAATAAATGCTAACTAGAGCAATGTCAGCAGATCTACAAGATTTAATCGATGAGCTGATGGCTAAAATGGAGCAACAGCGGCTCCAGATTTCCGCCTTAGAAGCCTCCCAAAACAGAAACGCTTCAACATTGCAACCTACAGCTGCGCATATGCCAGCTGAAAGAAAATTCGACGGTTTCAGTGTACCTGATCCCATCAAACTCATCCCAACTTTCACAGGGGAACCAGCAATGTTGTCCTCGTGGATCGACTCCGTCGATCAAAAGATAAAATACTGCGAGAAAGTAATTAATGACCAATCCACAGTAGACCATGTTATGCCACTATGGACTGGCATAATCAGAGACAAAATTATTAATGAAGCGAATGATATCCTCATTCGCGGGCAAGTCAAATTGGTTTGGGCCGATATAAAAAAAGCCCTCCAAGACGAACTCGGCGATAAGCGTGATCTAGCCACGCTCATTTCAAAAATTTCTGGATTGAAGCAAGGTAGTCAAGATCTATTAAGCTTCTACCAACAATCAAAAAAACTCTTAGCTGACATAAATGCGAACATCCTCGCAAACGATGACACTAAAAGTTGTGCCAAAGTCCTTATGCTAAGCTATGGAACCATGGTTACAAATGCTTTCATAGATGGCCTGCCAGACCATCTATCTTCTCTAACAAGAATCTACAAACCTAAGGATCTCCAAGAGGCCTATGAAGGGGCCTTAGAACAACACGTGGCCAGCCAGAAAAGACGCGAAAGACTCGCGAAGCTCCACGATTCTAACGTCACGAAAAATTTTAATAACAACACAAAATTTCACCCTGCAGGACAAACCGGCCGAGGGTACAACACCTCGAATAGACCAATGAATCCAACTCAAAATTCTTCCCAGGGTTACTCTCAACCCAGGATCAATAACTTTAAGAACGGGCCTGGACAATACGGCCAATCGCGGTTTTCAACACCACCAAATATAAAACCTGATCCTTCAGGACAATCTAGATTCAGAACGCAAATTAATATGCACGAAGGTGAAGAACAGCCTCACTGTTCTAACCAACTTGAGCCTCAACATAACATTCCGAATGAGGAACACTCAGCGGAAAGTTACGTACAAGATGAGGAGTATGAGGAATTAAATTTTTGTACGGATCCGGATCAAGGGATCCCGGAATAAGTAATAATTTTCTCCCGTATCTGGAAGTACCCAGAAGTGTCAATAGACCTCTGAGATTTCTAATCGATACCGGAGCGAATTATAATTATATATCTCCCGAACTAGTACCAACCCATAGCATCGGGACAGGACCACAACAGAAAATAAAGAATCTGAGTGGTCTACATCGCATCGATCGATACACGCACGTTAATCCGTTCGTGAATTTTATAAATGATCTACCGAAGTTAAAATTTTTCTTATTTAGATTCCATGACTTTTTCGATGGTCTTATTGGATTTGAATCCCTAAGGACACTTGGTGCAGTAATCAATACAGCCTCTAACACGATCTGCATAAATGACATCGAAATACCTCTTCATAAAAAATTCCCAACCAGAGAACAACTCAACTTTCATGAAGGTGAGACTTTGGTTAAAGAATTTCCAGTTCGAAAAAAGGAAGGAGACTTCTTAATCGAACACGATCTTGTCATAGGACAAGATGTGATTATACCTTCAGGAGTATATAGTGCTCATAACGGTATAGCAACTTTTCCGATGATAAATCTCAGCAACAAACAATTACAGTTATGTATCGACAAGGATGCTGTGTACACAGATCTTCTCAACTTCGAAGAAATTTCCCCAAATCCTAATTACGTTAACAGAACACAAAAGGCTGACCAAACTACAAAAGCAAAAACAGAGCCCTTCGCTGATAAACTTAGACTCGACAACTTAAATCCTGAGGAAAGGCCCAAATTGCTTAAAGTCCTTAATAAGTTTAGAGATGTCTTTCATCACGAAGAAGAAACTCTGTCGTTCACAAATGCTATACGCCACAAGATCATTACTAAAGACGATCTACCCGTATATGCTAAATCGTACCGTTATCCTTTCTGTCATAGAGCAGAGGTTCAACGACAAATTCATAAAATGCTGGAGCAAGGCATTATCCGTGCTTCAGAAAGCCCATATTCCTCGCCCGTATGGGTAGTGCCAAAGAAGCTCGATGCTTCTGGTCAAAGGAAATGGCGTTTAGTCATCGACTACCGTAAGCTCAACGAGAAGACGGTTGACGATCGATACCCAATACCGAACATTACCGACATCCTGGATAAACTTGGCCGATGTCAGTACTTTTCGACATTGGATCTGGCCTCCGGATTTCATCAAATCGAAATCCATAAAGGTGACATCCAAAAAAACTGCTTTCAGTGTCGAGGGCGGACATTATGAATTTATCCGAATGCCCTTCGGATTAAAAAATGCCCCTGCCACATTTCAAAGAGTAATGGACAACATTCTCAGAGAACATATTGGCGTTCGTTGTCTGGTTTATATGGATGACATTATCATCTATTCAACCAGCCTTCAAGAACATTTGATCAATTTGAATTTGATATTGGAAACGTTGAGGAAATACAATATGAAAATTCAAATAGATAAATGTGAATTTCTTCAAAAGGAGGTCGCTTTTCTAGGCCATATAGTTACTCCAGAAGGAGTAAAACCAAATCCCGAGAAGATTAAAGCTATTCGAGAGTGGCCAATACCAAAGAATGAAAAGGAGCTGAGAAGCTTCCTAGGTGTAATTGGTTACTACAGGAAATTCATCAGGGATTTTGCTAAAATTTCAAAACCCCTAACGCAACAACTCCGAAAAGGAGAAACAATCCGTCACACACCAGAATTTACTGATGCTTTCCGACGGTGCAAAGAAATCCTAACCAGTAGCCACGTACTACAATACCCGGATTTCTCAAAACGATTTGTCCTCACGACGGACGCTTCTAACTTCGCATTAGGTGCGGTATTGTCACAGGGTCCCATTGGATCAGACAAGCCTATCGCCTTTGCTTCTCGTACGCTATCCGAGACTGAGATAAGATACTCAGCTATCGAGAAGGAATTGCTTGCTATCGACTGGGCGTGCAAGTACTTCAGACCCTATTTATTTGGGCGTAAATTCAGTCTCTACACCGACCACAAACCATTAACCTACGCCTTGAACCTTAAAGGATCAAATGACAGATTAATTAAGTGGAAATTACGGCTCGAGGAATTCGATTACGAAATCCATTACAGACCCGGAAAACAAAACGTTATCGCCGACGGCTTGTCTAGAATTCCACAACAAAAGGAATGCAACACACTAGAAATTAATGCTAATGAAGACGAAGAAGAAGAATCTTCATCGGACGCTGAAACGGTTCATTCAGCTGAATCCGATAACGAGGATCTAATTAGAATGACTGAGAAACCTCTAAATTATTATCGTAATCAAATTTTAATTTCTGAAGGTTCGCAGAACAACGAAGTACGCGAAGAAATCTTTCCCTCAAGATTTCGACAGACCCTTACTCGAGCATCATTCGGTATACCCTATGCCATAAAAATCTTACGGGATTTTATGCACCCTACCCGGACAAATTGTATATTATGCCCGGAAAAATGGTTAAATACACTGCAAATAGCGTACAAAAACTATTTCTCCAGGAACAAAACTTTTAAAATTGTATTAACACAGACTATTCTACAGGATCTCACCTCTGAAGAAGATCAAGATAAAACTCTGGAAGACGTCCACCAGCGAGCACATCGGGGTGCCGACGAAAATTATGAGGCCATCAAGAGAAGATTCTACTTTCCAAACATGCGGAAAAAGGTACAAACCATCATCAATCTGTGCACCACGTGCCTGGAAAGTAAGTATGAAAGATCTCCCTACCGAATTAAATTCGCGTATACACCAATGCCGAAAAAACCCCGGGATATATTTCATGTAGATATTTTCATTTCCTCCCCCTGTCTTTTTATATCGGCAGTAGATAAATTCTCAAGGTATGCCATGTTAGTTCCTATTAAATCTCGTTGTATCCCTGACGTAAAAAGGGGAATGGTTAAATTGTTTACCACACATGGCAAACCAAGAATGATCGTCTGCGACAATGAAACCGCTTTCAAGTCCGTCGAAATTCGTAGCCTTCTGCAAAGACTTGAAATAGAGACCTACTACACACCTTCAGACCATAGTGAGGTGAACGGAATCGTTGAACGATTTCACTCAACTCTCAGCGAAATTTTTAGATGCTCAAAGAGCAAATATCCAGATCTGAATAACAAAGAACTTTACAAAATTGCTACTTCATTATACAACGAATCCATTCACTCCGCACATAAGAGAAAACCCGTGGAAGTGTTTTTCGCCGTTAGGGAGGAAGAAGAAGGGCCTTTGAACCCCGAAGTAATGTTGGAAAATAGGGACACGCTTTTCGATGAAATCATGGTCAAATTAGGAGAGTACCAAAAGAGAACCATAGAAAATCATAACAAAAATAGGAAAGATAAACCAAAATTCAAAAAAGGAGACATAATATACAACAAAATTCAGGGAATTCCAAACAAACGAAAGAACAAATTTAAGAAACAAGTAGTTAGACAGAACAGGAAGAAAACCGTCATAGATACCAGGAATATAAAATTACACAAGTCCAAATTAAAACGGAAGAGGAAGCCTTAATTATAACAATTATTTCAAAAAAAAAAAAACTAACACAAAACTAACACTAATTTTAACTTACAGATAAATTGGATGTATGCCACACTTTTATTGCACATAAACTTCTATTTCATATACGGTGAACCACTACTACACATCATTAATACCTTAAATGATCCAATCGTGCAGATCAAAGAAACTGATTGTAAAATCCAAACAGGATCCCTAAAACTAATACACCCTATCAATTTAGCAAGAATAGAGGAAAGTATAGAAATTATAACAAATACTTTTTATAACAACCTTAACCCCACTAACCCACTACAAGAAGTAATCAAATTTCGAATAAAAAAGTTATACTCAACCCTCTACGGGCTGAAACCACGACGGACACACAGACGCAAAAGATGGGATTCCATAGGCACGGCATGGAAATGGATTGCTGGATCACCGGACGCCCACGATTTAGAAATCATCAATTCAACTATGAACGACCTCATCAAACAAAATAATCAACAGTACCAGATAAACGAAAATATTAACAACAGGATCATACAACTCACTGAAACAATCAACCAAATAGCCGGATCACTCAACAACAACAAGATTGGTCTCGATACACTAGATGCCATCACCACAATGCTCAATATCGACGTCATCAATGAATTACTGGATAACATTCAGGAAGCAATCACGCTTACAAAAATCGCCGTTACCAACAACAAGATGCTGTCCACAAGGGAGATAAACGTCATCAAATCAACACTCCAGGACCAAGGAGTGAAAACCGATTTCCCTGACGAAGCCTTACAATTCGTCACCCCTAAAATCGCAGTGAAGAATGGAGACTTGCTCTACATTTTGCATGTCCCAAAATTAGAAAATTCTACATCCACAATTATTAGAATTTATCCTCTCATCGTGGACAATCAGATCATAAAGTATTATCCAAGCCACGTTATACGGCACGGGTCAAAACTTTTCACAACAGACAACCCAAAGGATTTCGTTCAAAGGTCAGCCAATATCAATGAGTTTAAAGACGAATGCCTCAGACAAATCATACTTGGCAAGCATTCTCGTTGTAACTCTATTTTCAAAAACGATACCACACATCAACTGGTAAACGAGAACACCATCATAATCTCGAACGCCAAACATCATCTTCTTGAGACAAACTGCGGACCCGACAACAGAAGACTCACTGGAAACTTCATTATCAAATTCTCAAACTGTACGGTAAATTTTAATGGCCAAACCTTCAAAAATTCAGAAACTACAGTCAACACAGAAATTCTATATGGTGGAATCCACAATACCTCAATTCACTGGCATCTCTTCAAACAACACGATATAGCAGAAATCAGCAACACAGCGATAAATAATCGACAGAAACTGGAACACGTTTATCTGAAACAGAATCACATGAACATCAAATTCTGGAGCCTACTTGGTGGATTTTCGCTCACAGGAACTGCCACAATCATCATTATCATCATACTCATACTAAAAATCGGACCGAGACGTTCCTCACTTAGGGGGGGAGTAGTTACAATCGAACCCTCTACTAAAACCCCAACTCTAACAACCGACCCCAGTCTAGCAGACATTTCTGCCAAGCTCCAAAACCTCCAACTACAACAACAGCAAGCGTCAACATCCTTAGCCGCATTGGAACAACCATCACAATTATAAAGTGACCGTCAGCAGTATAATCGTCAAGCCAACACTCAGCAACCATAGCCCACCAACTTCCACGAAGTCACCTAGCAACCAGCATTCCTATCATAACACGTTGGCACACCTCGCCGAATCAGCAACACGCGTCGACGACCGGACGACGCGATCCAGTTACAATATTTTTACTTAGCTAGGGCTCTTTCCTCTTCCAAGCTAGGCCTCTGTAACAATTAATTCACAAGTAATAAATCATTCTAGTTTCGTTCTCCATACCGATCAGTTCGGTCTTTCAGTTTTTTAAAAACCTTTCCATGTGACTCTGTCACATAATTTATATATATATATATATATATATATATATATATATATATATATATATATATATATATATATATATATATATATATATATATATATATACAAAAAAAAATCCACGATTTTAATTTGAGGAAATTATTAGATTATTATGTAAAAGGATTTTTTAGTCTTCAGATAACGGGAATGTTTGGCGAAAAATAAGGCATATTTCATAACAATTTTTTTCAAGGAATTTCAACCTGGCCAAATTTTCATCCATCCATTCATCCAAATCCATCCATCGATGGCAGAAATTTGACCTGGTGTGAAAAAGTCATTCGAAATCGATAACAATTTTTATTCCAACAACAAATACTTTTTTGATTTTGCTTTATTTTTTCCTTAAACTCTGAACTACATCTTTTAAAAAAATTGGATTAACTGCCAATAACTACTTATTTGTAAAATTCGCTAAAAGTAGGCATTCATAAAATGGAATACCAAATGTGTTTTTTATGGCAGTATGGGAAGAAACTAAAACTTCTTAAAACTACCAAGATTAATCTCCATGTGACAGTTATGCGGTTACAGCTACCAATGCGACAAAACAACTTTTTTTTTTATTTTCTTGAACAATCTAGCAGATTTTAGAAAGTTGATTGAAAGTATTTTAAAACGCATATAAAATTGAACATAAAGTTGTTGCAGCCCCAAGTTAGCAAATGAAAGCATCACAGTATCTGTATAAACTTTTACCCCAAATAGCAACTGTAAAATTAAATTACTATAATGTTTTATTTATTACTAATCAAAAGAAGCCAAATTAGTATCTGTTTGGTGATATTCATAGTTCCTCAGATTTATCTAAATTGACTAAAACATCGCCTTTTTTCATTTTTTTTGGAATATAATTAATACTTCTTCAGCATCTCAATATTCATTTTTCATAATAGGGTATCAAATCCGGGGAAATGTCATTCGGGGTAATGGGGTAGAATCTTCGAAACAACTCTTGAATCATTTCGTGGAGAAATTTCTCTAGAGATCCTTTAGAAATCCCTGAAAGATTTTTTCGAGGAATACTCGCAGAGACATAAGCATGAGGAATTCTTGGAGGAAAGTCTTGTTGAGCATCCTGGAGTCCCTTGAGGATCCTGGAGAATTACTGGAGTATTCTTTGAAAGGATTCCGGGTGCGTTACACCGAAATTATTTATTGGTGATTTTTTTGAAGAAAGCCTCGAAACAAATATTGAAATACGCGGTGAACTTCTCGAACATATCTTATTTCCTGGCAATATGATCTTAGAAAAATTCCTCAAGATATCTTTGAAGTGGAAAAAATTCTAGGAGAAATCTCTGGACGATCCTCTTTAGGAATCCCTGGACATTTTGAAGGAGTTAGTCTTGGAAAAATCCCTGATGAAATTTTGGGGGAATTTCAGGGCAATTCTAGGCGCGGTAAATGGCTGGGCATGGCGTACCATTGGTACCTCGCGTACCTGCAGGAATAAAATAGACCCCTTTGTGCGGTCCTTAGCCTCTTGCCCAGCAACTCCTATCCCTACCTCCTCGTGGTACTGGCCGGGGTACGAGTAACCTTGGGGAAGATCGGGTAACCAACCCCTGGGGGGAACTTTGGTCGTATGCTGACAGGGAAGGGGGGTTTGCTTTTGCTTTTGCTTCTGCAAACCTGGAGCGTCTGTACTCCATGTTAGGAGCGGCTCACAACACGTCTGTTCTCCATGTCAGGGGCGGCTGATCATCGTCCGAGTGCCAGAGAAGGACTGTAAGCTGAACTGCGCACTATGGCCCTCCGAACATTTATGGGGAATGGTCCTCCGGAAATCTAGGGGGTTGGAGTCAGGCCCTGCAAGCCAACCGTAAAAACACACCAGCACAGGAACGTCAACGAGAGAATACGGACCGGAACAATCGGCAAAGACCATAGCGACGAAAATGGACTAGCGATTGGAAACTCGGTACGTGGAACTGCAGATCTCTCAACTTCATTGGAAGTACTCGCATACTCTCCGATGTACTGAAGACCCGCGGTTTCGACATCGTAGCGCTGCAGGAGGTGTGCTGGACAGGAGCATTGGTGCGAACGTTTAGAGGTAATCATACCATCTACCAGAGCTGCGGCAACACACGTGAGCTGGGAACAGCTTTCATAGTGATGGGTGATATGCAAAGGCGCGTGATCGGGTGGTGGCCGATCAATGAACGAATGTGCAAGTTAAGAATAAAAGGCCGATTCTTTAACTTCAGCATAATCAACGTGCATAGCCCACACTCCGGAAACACTGATGATGACAAGGACGCATTTTACGCGCAGCTCGAACGCGAGTACGACCGCTGCCCAAGCCACGACTTCAAGATCATCGTAGGAGATTTGAACGCTCAGGTTGGCCAGGAGGAGGAATTCAGACCGACGATTGGAAAGTTCAGCGCCCACCGGCTGACGAACGAGAACGGCCTACGACTGATAGATTTTGCCGCCTCCAAGAACATGGCCATTCGTAGCACCTATTTCCAATACAGCCTCCCGTATCGGTACACCTGGAGATCACCTCAGCTGACAGAATCGCAAATCGACCACGTTTTGATCGATGGACGGCACTTCTCCGACATAACCGACGTCAGAACCTATCGTGGCGCTAACATTGACTCCGACCACTACTCTGTGATGGTGAAACTGCGCCCAAAACTATCCGTCATCAACAATGTACGATACCGACGCCCGCCCCGGTAAAATCTCAAGCGGCTGAAACAACCGGATGTCGCCAATGCGTACGCGCAGCATCTTGAGGCAGCGTTGCCGGATGAGGGCGAGCTCGGTAGGGCCCCTCTTGAGGACTGCTGGAGGACAGTCAAAGCAGCCATTAACGACGCTGCCGAAAGCATTGTCGGATATGTGGAACGGAGCTCAAGAAACGATTGGTTCGACGAGGAGTGCCAGGAGGTTTTAGAGGAGAAGAATGCAGCGCGGGCTGCAATGCTGTAGCATGGTACGCGGCAAAACGTGGAACGATACAGACTGAAGCGGAAGCAGCAAACCCGCCTATTCCGGGACAAAAAGCGCCGCCTGGAAGAGGTGGAATGCCAAGAGATGGAGTTGCTGTACCGTTCTCAAGAAACGCGGAAGTTCTATCAGAAGCTCAACACATCCCGCAAAGGCTTCGTGCCGCGAGCTGAGATGTGCCCGGATAAGGATGGGAGCATCTTGACGGACGGACGCGAGGTGATCGAAAGGTGGAAGCAGCACTACGATGAACACCTGAATGGCGCAGAGAACACAGGCACAGAAGGTCAGGACAGCGAAGGCGATGGCTACGTCAGCACAGCGGACAGCGGAAATCAACCAGCTCCCACGATGGGGGAAGTTAAGGATGCCATTCAACAGCTCAAGAACAACAAAGCCGCTGGCAAGGATGGTATCGGAGCCGAACTCATCAAGATGGGCCCGGACAGGTTGGCCGCTTGTCTGCATCGGCTGATAGTCAGAATCTGGGAAACGGAACAGCTACCGGAGGAGTGGAAGCAAGGCGTTATATGCCCTATCTACAAAAAGGGCGACAAACTGGAGTGTGAAAATTATCGTGCAATCACCATCCTAAACGCCGCCTATAAAGTGCTATCCCAGATTCTCTTCCGTCGTCTATCACCTATAGCAAACGAGTTCGTGGGAAGTTATCAAGCAGGTTTCATCGACGGCCGCTCGACAACGGACCAGATCTTTTCCGTGCGGCAAATCCTCCAGAAATGCCGTGAGTACCAGGTCCCTACGCACCATTTGTTCATCGATTTCAAGGCGGCATACGATAGTATCGACCGCATAGAGCTATGGAAAATCATGGACGAGAACAGCTTTCCCGGGAAGCTCACAAGATTGATCAGAGCAACGATGGACGGTGTGCAAAACTGCGTGAAGATCTCGGGCGAACACTCCAGTTCGTTCGAGTCTCGGCGGGGACTACGACAGGGCGACGGACTTTCGTGCCTGTTGTTCAATATTGCGCTTGAAGGTGTCATGCGGAGAGCCGGACTTAACAGTCGAGGCACGATTTTCACGAGATCCGGACAATTTTTTTGCTTCGCGGACGACATGGATATTATTGGGAGAAAATTTGAAACGGTGGCAGATTTGTTCACCCGCCTGAAACGCGAAGCAACAAGAGTCGGGCTAATGGTGAATGCGTCAAAAACAAAGTACATGCTGGTTGGCGGAACTGAGCGCGACAGGGCCCGCCTAGGAAGCAGTGTTACGATAGACGGGGATACCTTCGAGGTGGTGGACGAGTTCGTTTACTTCGGATCCTTGTTGACGGCTGACAACAATGTTAGTCGGGAAATACGAAGGCGCATCATCAGCGGAAGTCGTGCCTACTATGGGCTCCAGAAGAAACTGCGGTCAAGAAAGATTCACCCCCGCACCAAATGCACGATGTACAAAACGCTCATAAGACCGGTAGTCCTCTATGGGCACGAGGCGTGGACTATGCTCGAGGAGGACTTGCAAGCTCTTGGGGTTTTCGAACACCGAGTGCTAAGGACGATCTTCGGCGGCGTGCAGGAGAACGGCGTGTGGCGGCGAAGGATGAACCACGAGCTCGCTCAACTCTACGGCGAACCCAGTATCGTGAAGGTAGCTAAAGCTGGAAGGATACGCTGGGCAGGGCATGTTGCAAGAATGCCGGACAACAACCCTGTAAAAATGGTGTTCGCTACGAATCCGGTCGGAACAAGAAGGCGTGGGGCGCAGCGAACTAGGTGGGTTGACCTGGTGCACCAGGACCTGGAGAGCGTGGGTCACAGTCGAGGATGGAGAAAAGCGGCCATGAACCGAGTGAATTGGCGAAATATTGTTGGCGAGGCTTTATCAAGATAATTGATGTAAAGCCAAATAAGTAAGTAAGTCTAGAAAGAATCCTTAAAGAAATGTCGGGAAAATATCTGATTATGTCCAGGTGAAATCTTAGAAAAAAAAAATCCCATCAGGAATTTTCGAAAGTATCTTTTAATTACTTTGTGGCGTAAAACTCCCTTTGGAATCCTTGAATTAGAGGAATTATTGGAGAAATTGCAGAAGGAGGAACCCTTAGTCCAACCCTTGAGGAATCTCTGTGGGAATCCTCGGAAGAATTCCTGGTTGAATCTGAGGCGAAATTTCTGGAGAAGTCTCTGCATGTATCCTTGGAATAATTTTTGAAAAATATCTGAATCATTTCTTGGTGAAATTGTTGAATAAATCGTTCAAGGAAAAACTGGAATATCTAAAGAAGTTTATAAAATTATCTCTGAATTATTTCCTGGCAATATGTCCCTAGATAAAATCCTTAAGAATTTCCTGAAGAAAATTCTGGAAAAATAACTGAGGGAATCAGTGGACAAATTCTTCAAAAAAATCCCAGCAGGATTCTCATGAGGAAACCCCAGTGAAGTTTTTTTGTAGAAGGAATTTTTAGAGGCATAACTGGTGGAATTCTGGAGGAATTCCAAGTAGAGTTTTCGTAGAGATCCCTGGAAGAATTCGTAGAGAAATTTAGGGAAAATGTCTGAACTATGTCTACGAGAAATCTAAGAAGAAGATATTACTTTCTCTGGATGGGTTTTCGAAAAAATCTCTGATTTATTGCCTGCATTATGTCTCTTGAAAAATTCCCTGCCAAACCTTGGAGATATGCCTTTTTACTCTGATATGGTTTATATTAAGGTACTCTTCCCAGTTTTTTGTTGATATGGTAGAAAAACATTCCTATCGCTCAGTGAAATTCTATCTAGATAATGCAACATGTCCAAGTTTGGAAGTTGAGATCATGAATGCACATTAGAATACGAAAAAAAAAACGAACTGCTTCGAAGACTTCGAGAAAATTGATAACAAGCAGTAATTGCCGTATTCACTATCTCAGATCGAAGCAAAAATGGTTTTTGGTTTGCTCCACCATCAGCCAGGAGAGCTAATAAATTAATGACAAATTTAATTGAAATGGAGTTCAGATCGAACTGCGGTTGGAGCGGATGAAATTTGTTCTATTTTTGGTGGTCTAATTTGACGAAGGACTACGTCTTTCTTCTCTATACAGGAGTGAAAGTGGAATTTCATAACCGAGAGCGTAACTTTGGCATGAAATATTTTAAATGTTTATAACTTTTTGCTGGTTTAACGAAATTCCTTGATTAGTACCTCAATCGAAAGGCATCAAAGGTTCATGTCGTTTACTTAATGAATCCCACATTTAAAAGAGAACGTAGATTTCCAGCTAATCTATAAATAGGGGTGCGTGCTAGAGAAAAGTTGACGTCATTTGCTTTTCACTCTCCACTTGGATCGCATCTCAGCAGGCAACAGATCGGCTTACTCTGACCGGGCGTGCTTGTCAGGCACAGACATCGATAGCGAAGGACCCTCCCGTTTATCTTGCTTCGCTCTTATAAGGCTGACCGTTGACCGATTGAGAGAAGATGCCGTCCGAAGCCAAAGCCATCATCGCTGCCGCTGCCAAGAAGAAGAAGAAGAAGAGGAAACAGTCCACAGGAGAATGTGATGGTTGCGGCCGCCATCGCAGCCCTACACGAATGGAACGGGTCCTCCCTGCAGGTGTTTTAGAAATACAATGGCGGAAACTACAACTGCGATTTCGGCAAGATTGCAATATTTTGTCCGTGTTACTCAAATTTAACGATTCAATCGACCCTTTTCAGAGCCAATGTGTACTAAAGAGTTATTTGTGTAATATTTCCTAATGTGTTTACCGCATACTTGCTGTAATCTCTTAATTCATCTCGTAGCATAATTAAATATCTGATTAATTACGAATAAACGACATTACGGTAATTCGAGGATGTTTCCGAGGACGTTGCTGCAGTGCCATCGGAATGCAATAACAACATAATGCTTATCTTGTACATCCCTTGCCAAGACATCAATTTCATACAGCCTATTTCCTATTTATCCTGTTCTGGGAGATAGGCTATATAAAATTGTCTTGGTAAACTTTCAAACTTCACTGTCCATGTTTGAAGGATAATAATCAACTTAAATCCTTTTTAAAGAACTCTGAAAAAGTTTTCTTACCATATGACAGAACTCCCTTTAAACCATAACGTTATTGAATACTCACAATTACAAAAATGCAAAAAGCTACCGCACTGTTGTTAGAGTCTGACCCAGAATTGATCGAAGTTGTGTCCATAGTAGTCCTACGTCAACCCCGCGGTAATGTAAAAGACATTGTATTACCCACCCCAATTTCATGCGCTCTTATATTTTTTGGAACTGTTATACAATTTAAAAAAAAGAAATAGATCACCGGTGAAAATGACCTTAATTTATACATAAATGAGCAATGTTAAGAAAAAAAAAATTGTGCGATGATTGATTAATGATAAATTATATTTTAGTGTTGTGATTAAGATTATTATTTGATTATTTAGTTGGTGTTACATCAATTAATTTGATAAAACCTCGTTAACGATGTTACACCAATTTACTCGGTCCATGGCTGCGCCTCTCAAACTTCGATTTTGGCCCACGTTCTCCAGATCTAGTTGCACCTGATCAAGCCATCTCACTCGCTGTGCTCCTTCTCGTGCCAACCGGATTCGACGCGAACACTATCTTTGCAGGGTTATTGTCCGGTAGTCTTGCAACATGCCCTGACCAGCGCACCCTTCCGGCTTTCGCAACCTTCTGGATACTGGGTTCGCCATAGAGCCTAGCGAGCTCGTGGTTCATTCTCCGCCGCCACACATCATTCTCCTGCACTCCGTCAAAAATCGTTCAAACACTCCAAGTACTTGCAGGTCCTCTTCTAGCATGGTCCATGCTTCATGTCCATAGAGGACCACCGGTCTTAAAAGCGTTTTGTACATGGTACATTTGGTGCGGAGGTGAATCTTTCTCGACCGCAGCTTCTTCTGGAGCTCATAGTAGGCGCGACTTCCACTGATGATGCATCTCCGTTTTTCTGCCGACAATATCCATATCATCCGCGAAGCAAACAAATTGGCTGGATCTTGTGAAAATTGTACCTCGGTTATTGAACCCGGCTCTCCGCATGACACCGTCTAGAGCGATGTTGAACAGCAGGCACGAAAGTCCATCATCCTGTCGAAGTCCTCGGCGGGATTCGAACGAACTGGAATGCTCGCCCGAAATCTTTACGCTATTCTGCACACCGTCCATCGTTGCTCTTATTAGTCTTGTGAGCTTCCCGGGAAAGCTGTACTCGTCCATCATTTGCCATAGCTCTTCGTGGTCGATGCTATCATAAGCCGCTTTAAAATCGATGAACAGGTGATGCGTTGGGACTTGGTATTCACGGCGTTTCTGGAGGATTTGCCGTACAGTGAAGATTTGGTCTGTCGTCAAGCGGCCGTTGATAAAACCAGCTTGATAACTTCCCACAAACTCATTTGTTATTGGTGATAGACGACGGAAGATAATCTGGGATAGCACTTTGTAGGTGGCATTCAGGATAGTGATCACATGATAGTTTTCACATTCCAGTTTGTCGCCCTTCTTGTAGATGGGGCATATGACCCCTTGCTTCCACTCCTCCGGCAGCTTTTCCGTCTCCCAGATTCTGACAATCAGCCGGTGCAGACAGGCGGCCAACCTCTCCGGGCCCATTTGGATGAGTTCAGCTTCAATACCATCCTTACCAGCGGCCTTGTTATTCTTGAGCTGGTTGATGGCATCCTTAACTTCTCTCAATGTGGGGCACGTTGGTTTTCTTCATCCGCCGTGCTGACGTAGTCACTTCCTCCGCTATTGTGACACTCTGCGCCTGTGTTCTCCGTACCATTCAGGTGTTCACCGTAGTGCTGCTTCCACCTTTCAATCACCTCACGTCTGTCCGTCAAGATGCTTCCGTCCTTATCCCTTACTTACTTACTTACTTATTTGGCTTTACATCAATTATCTTGATAAAGCCTCGCCAACAATATTTCGCCAATTCCCTCGGTTCATGGCCGCTTCTCTCCATCCTCGACTGTGACCCACGCTCTCCAGGTCCTGGTGTACCTGGTCAATCCACCTAGCTCGCTGCGCCCCATGCCTTCTTGTTCCGACCGGATTCGTGGCGAACACCATCTTTACAGGGTTGTTGTCCGGCATTCTTGCAACATGCCCTGCCCAGCGTATCCTTCCAGCTTTAGCTACCTTCACGATACTGGGTTCGCCGTAGAGTTGAGCGAGCTCGTGGTTCATCCTTCGCCGCCACACGCCGTTCTCCTGCACGCCGCCGAAGATCGTCCTTAGCACTCGGCGTTCGAAAACCCCAAGAGCTTGCAAGTCCTCCTCGAGCATAGTCCACGCCTCATGCCCATAGAGGACTACCGGTCTTATGAGCGTTTTGTACATCGTGCATTTGGTGCGGGGGTGAATCTTTCTTGACCGCAGTTTCTTCTGGAGCCCATAGTAGGCACGACTTCCGCTGATGATGCGCCTTCGTATTTCCCGACTAACATTGTTGTCAGCCGTCAACAAGGATCCGAAGTAAACGAACTCGTCCACCACCTCGAAGGTATCCCCGTCTATCGTAACACTGCTTCCTAGGCGGGCCCTGTCGCGCTCAGTTCCGCCAACCAGCATGTACTTTGTTTTCGACGCATTCACCATTAGCCCGACTCTTGTTGCTTCGCGTTTCAGGCGGGTGAACAAATCTGCCACCGTTTCAAATTTTCTCCCAATAATATCCATGTCGTCCGCGAAGCAAACAAATTGTCCGGATCTCGTGAAAATCGTGCCTCGACTGTTAAGTCCGGCTCTCCGCATGACACCTTCAAGCGCAATATTGAACAACAGGCACGAAAGTCCGTCGCCCTGTCGTAGTCCCCGCCGAGACTCGAACGAACTGGAGTGTTCGCCCGAGATCTTCACGCAGTTTTGCACACCGTCCATCGTTGCTCTGATCAATCTTGTGAGCTTCCCGGGAAAGCTGTTCTCGTCCATGATTTTCCATAGCTCTATGCGGTCGATACTATCGTATGCCGCCTTGAAATCGATGAACAAATGGTGCGTAGGGACCTGGTACTCACGGCATTTCTGGAGGATTTGCCGCACGGAAAAGATCTGGTCCGTTGTCGAGCGGCCGTCGATGAAACCTGCTTGATAACTTCCCACGAACTCGTTTGCTATAGGTGATAGACGACGGAAGAGAATCTGGGATAGCACTTTATAGGCGGCGTTTAGGATGGTGATTGCACGATAATTTTCACACTCCAGTTTGTCGCCCTTTTTGTAGATAGGGCATATAACGCCTTGCTTCCACTCCTCCGGTAGCTGTTCCGTTTCCCAGATTCTGACTATCAGCCGATGCAGACAAGCGGCCAACCTGTCCGGGCCCATCTTGATGAGTTCGGCTCCGATACCATCCTTGCCAGCGGCTTTGTTGTTCTTGAGCTGTTGAATGGCATCCTTAACTTCCCCCATCGTGGGAGCTGGTTGATTTCCGCTGTCCGCTGTGCTGACGTAGCCATCGCCTTCGCTGTCCTGACCTTCTGTGCCTGTGTTCTCTGCGCCATTCAGGTGTTCATCGTAGTGCTGCTTCCACCTTTCGATCACCTCGCGTCCGTCCGTCAAGATGCTCCCATCCTTATCCCGGCACATCTCAGCTCGCGGCACGAAGCCTTTGCGGGATGTGTTGAGCTTCTGATATAACTTCCGCGTTTCTTGAGAACGGTACAGCAACTCCATCTCTTGGCATTCCACCTCTTCCAGGCGGCGCTTTTTGTCCCGGAATAGGCGGGTTTGCTGTTTCCGCTTCAGTCTGTATCGTTCCACGTTTTGCCGCGTACCATGCTGCAGCATTGCAGCCCGCGCTGCATTCTTCTCCTCTAAAACCTCCTGGCACTCCTCGTCGAACTAATCGTTTCTTGAGCTCCGTTCCACATATCCGACAATGCTTTCGGCAGCGTCGTTAATGGCTGCTTTGACTGTCCTCCAGCAGTCCTCAAGAGGGGCCCTATCGAGCTCGCCCTCATCCGGCAACGCTGCCTCAAGATGCTGCGCGTACGCATTGGCGACATCCGGTTGTTTCAGCCGCTCGAGATTGTACCGGGGCGGGCGTCGGTACCGTACATTGTTGATGACGGATAGTTTTGGGCGCAGTTTCACCATCACCAGGTAGTGGTCGGAGTCAATGTTGGCGCCACGATAGGTTCTGACGTCGGTTATGTCGGAGAAGTGAGTAGAAGCATTAACCTAAGAATGCTAATGTCGCTACTGTTCATGTTATCAACATCTAGTTTGCCACGCGCTGACAGCTTGAGTACCGGTCCTCAAAGTGTCAAATAAATGTTTAAATCATCCACTACAACATGGCATCGAACAAACAATCAAAATATACAGTTAAAGGTGATAATAAACTAATTTAGTTTTGTGAGAACAGCGTTATTAGCGTTCTACTACTAATATTTCTATTGAGAAGTGCCGTCCATCGATCAAAACGTGGTCGATTTGCGATTCTGTCTGCTGAGGTGATCTCCAGGTGTACCGATACGGGAGGCTGTGCTGGAAATAGGTGCTACGAATGGCCATGTTCTTGGAGGCGGCAAAATCTATCAGCCGTAGGCCGTTCTCGTTCGTCAGCCGGTGGGCGCTGAACTTTCCAATCGTCGGTCTGAACTCCTCCTCCTGGCCAACCTGAGCGTTCAAATCTCCTATGATGATCTTGACGTCGTGGCTTGGGCAGCGGTCGTACTCGCGTTCGAGCTGCGCGTAAAATGCGTCCTTGTCATCATCAGTGCTTCCGGAGTGTGGGCTATGCACGTTGATTATGCTGAAGTTAAAGAATCGGCCTTTGATTCTTAACTTGCACATTCGTTCATTGATCGGCCACCACCCGATCACGCGCCTTTGCATATCACCCATCACTATGAAAGCTGTTCCCAGCTCGCGTGTGTTGCCGCAGCTCTGGTAGATGGTATGATTACCTCTAAACGTTCGCACCAATGCTCCTGTCCAGCACACCTCCTGCAGCGCTACGATGCCGAAACCGCGGGTAATCAGTACATCGGAGAGTATGCGAATACTTCCGATGAAGTTGAGAGATTTGCAGTTCCACGTACCGAGTTTCCAATCGCTAGTCCATTTTCGTCGCTGTGGTCTTTGCCGATTGTTCCGGTCCGTATTCTCTCGTTGACGTTCCTGTGCTGGTGTATTTTATACGCCTACCCCCTAAATTTCCAGAGGACCATTTCCCCTAAATGTTCGGAGGGCCATAGTGCGCAGTTAAGCATAGAGTCCTTCTCTGGCACTCGGACGATGATCAGCCGCCCCTGACATGGGGAACAGACGCTGTTGTGAGCCGCTCCTAACATGGAGTACAGACGCTCAAGGTTTGCAGAAGCAAAAGCAAAAGCAAACCTCCCTTCCCTGTCAGCATACGACCAAAGTTCCCACCGGGGTTGGTTACGCGATCTTTTCTAAGGTTTCTCGTACCCCCTCCAGTACCACGAAGAGGTAGGGATTGGAGTTGCTGGGCAAGAGGCTAAGACCACACAATGGGATCTTTTTTATTCCTGTTTGTACGCGAGGTACCAATGGTACGCCATGCCCAGCCAATTACCGTGCCGTGATTAAGATTATGATTACTGAATAAAAATAGCAATCTATATGACTTCGTTGATCATTATTGATAAAAACAAAACATTGCAATGATTATGATAAGTGAATAATGATAAACTCTATTTTCAGTATGTTATTTTTTTATTTATATTATTTTATTCTTAATGCGAAATGAATGAAATACATGTTTGGAAAACATTTTTGACCCATATTGGGGCAAAAGTTTGTGCCAAATAATATCGTTTGAGCCATATAATATCGTTTGAGCCATAGAATATCAGGCGGAAGAAATGCAAATGGCTCAAAATCCACATATTATATTTGAATTTAGCAAAATTCGTCTGATAGTGCGAAAAATACCAGAATCTCACGTGTGTACTTAGTTAAAAAAAACTTCTCATTTTGAGTGTATTAAAATTAAGTCTTTTAGGCAACTTCTCGATGAGAAATTTGGTGTACATTTTTTTGCAAACATTAGTTTATTGCTGGTATAAAGTATGCCTGTCATAAATGTATCGATATTTACTATTTCAGCCAGCGAACTGTGGCCCCATACTAGATTTTAACGTTTGCCTCACCGGTGAGGCAAAAGTTCATTAAAGACAATCAATTTTGAAATTGTTCTAATCAAAAATGGGTAAATATTTTGACATAAGGTAATTCTTGTACCCAACATCTTGAAGGTTCACTGTGTGGTATATGTTTCTTTTCAACTACTGTAGTTTTTTTTTTGAAAATATTGATTATTTCTTTAAGATTGATCTTTTAGTACACCTGACTCTACGTTTTCAGCCGTGACCATGGTTATAGCTGCTTGTTTTTCAGATATTCAGATACCCTAGATCAAGGTAACTAGAAGGGAGGTAGCCCAATGTGTCAGATTTCCCATTCCGCCATTTTGAAATGCCAAGTGACAGCTGGCGAGTTTGTTTTGGTTGTTTGGATATCAGATGCATGGCGTGACAAAGTAGGTATAGAATGTTTCTTTTGCACCCACATCTGTGTGGTATACGCGGCAAAGTATCTGAATTTACTTCACTGTGTAATGCACTGATAGTGGAATAATTTAACTTACGAGATAAAGTTACAAGAATACAACCGTCATCGTCAGACGGCGACACCGTGGCGCATCCTCTCTTTCATCGGTAGACCATCGGTGGTGGGTGGCTCTCACCCGCTGCACTACCTATTCGAAATATCCACAGTTACATGCATTACATGCAATTGTAAACCAATTTTTCAAATAATCTGCTTTTCTTCGACACAAAACACTGAAATACTATATTAAAGACGAAAATTTGATTCGCGACAAAATGCTGGAGAAAATTTTCACTTCACTGTGTTTATGTTTGTTGGAATAAACATTCCCAAACAACCCCGTAGAAACGGTTGAGAACACAAACCCGCCAGCTAGTCAACTCGCCAGCTGCCACTTCCGCCTTCCCCGCAGCTAACTACATCGCGCACCCACTGACTGCTAAGATCGGTAAACCTGTCATTATAATAATCTTGCCCCTGATCACCATCAGAACGAAAACAATTGAGCAATTTCTAAAAGGCATTTGAAAAAAAAGTAGAACATCACCATTCTTCCTATTCAATCTGCTTAACTTTTTGTAATAAAATCCTTTGTCACCTTTTCGGCAGTTCAACAGTATGTGGCATGCAGTGCCCATAAAACTCAATGCCCGTCGTAAAGTACGCGACACTCTCGCAGCTTCGTCCAGCTGACCACCAGCAATTCGCGAATCACCGACCGGTCACCGCTTCACACATTGACCTCATCGAATGTCAAGTGACGGACAGTATCCTTATTGCTCACCCCCCCTGGTATCAAGAGGAGCTCCATCTTCAACCACTTTTTGATCGTTTGCCACAGCCTTGGCCATTATCATCCTTGGCGGCGCTTTTCGGGTTCGCGTGCTTAACAAGTTTAGTGTTTAGTTTGTCCGTGTGTCCATCACCTGTGTATATTAACTTCAAGCTACAATAGCAGTCAAACAGTGCGGTTCATGTTTATGGCACACTCATCACTGTCATCATCGCCTTCAATGTGTGGCTAAACGGTTTGTTGAAGGATCCCTTTCACCGCCGAGCCGAGCTTCATCTTCGAATGCCGGAGGCTGAAACGGT
The DNA here is from genome assembly GCF_002204515.2 of Aedes aegypti. Taxonomy (NCBI): domain Eukaryota; kingdom Metazoa; phylum Arthropoda; class Insecta; order Diptera; family Culicidae; genus Aedes; species Aedes aegypti. Next base: position 79,594,365 of record NC_035107.1, read on the forward strand.
GGGCGATGTCAAAACGCTTCATGACCTCTTCGGTTGATTTATTTATGTCCACACCAGCTCATCATCATCATCATCGGTGTCGTCATATAGGCAATGGAGAGATGCAATGTCATTATAGGGCGAAGGAGTTCAAAATGAACTCATGGTGTAAAAATGCCCAGTTCAATAGCTATCTTGACCACGTCTTGTGTTGAGGATTACACAGCCGGTCCATCGTCACTGATTCTAATTCTGCTTACAGATCCTCAGTTTCTGTCTTTCTTGTGCATGAGCAATTTACAGCCTCGCATTTTGACCCATCTTCCCCTACGTTGTTGAACAAGTCACTATCCGCAGCATTACCGGCACGAAATTGTTCGGTGAATGATCTGAATTTCTGCGATGCCCCAGGGGGAACAAAGGACGAAGAACGACGAGAATCGCACACAGAAGCCGTCAGTGGAGCTACTGGTAATGACCTTCATTAATCTACTAATGGATTCGGGACCGTTAGACTGGATTAGGCCTAATTTGATATCGTGGACAGGAGCATCCGGCCGATTATGTGGGTTTTGATATTCGACCAGTAAATGTCGGTTGGACACAAATGAAATCAAATAAATTTGCAACACTCACACCTGACTCGAACGTTGACGACCCAGATCGGAAATGATGATGCTGAGTGTTATCTCTCCCGAATGCCGCCGGGACATTAAAATGTCAATTTCATTACCGACTGGATTGGATTAACGTTGGATCGTACTTTGAGAGGATTTTCATCTGATGCCATTATGCCTACGATTGAGCTGTTCGCGTTACATGACTGCAATTAAACGGAGCGTAATTATTTGATTTCATTGACGAAGTCATGGAAGATTTAATTTCGATACAAAAATAGCACCAAGGACATCATAAGTTCCATAGAGGGAGGGTGTATGTAACATTAATCTAATTAGTTATTCTGTGCGACTTGAAGTCAGAGGCGTTCAGCTTTAATTTCTTCAATGTATGTTTGTATGTATGTGTATACAATCCACCTCCCACTGACCGGCAGTGCTTTTATGGAAGAAATTTGTTTGCAGCTATTTATTGACACACGATGATGTCTTTATAGGAATAATCTAAAAATTCACTACACTTGAAAGTTATTAGTATTTATAAACACTCCGTGGAAAAAGATTTAATTTTTAAAAACATTATAACAGTCAAACATCATCATTCTGAAACGATAAAATTTGAAAAACCTATTCGGGGCAAAAAGTTTTTTCGAACTTCATTTATTCCTTTTTTTTAAGTTTCGAACACTGACTTATAGCATGCCAATTACTTAATTTCCTTGTCAGCTTTGGGGTTGCATGCTATTTCAGATGAAATTTCAAGGATGTATGCAGTTTTCAAGGGGTGCTCATTCCACCCCATTGGCCAAACCGCCCCGACTACCCCTAGATGCAGACAATTTTAGCCCTGGAGATGAAAGGTAATAGCTCTACTACAGAATGGCTGTTCATACACACGCATTCTGAGGTCATTTTCATCACAGCAAGCCCCGCATGAAAACACCCAGATATCAGATGGACATCTGAAATGAGTTCACACTAGGCCGTCGGTGGTAGGTCATTTGGCATAAAGTCGTTTGGCATAAAGCCGTTTGACATAAAGTCGTTTGGCATAACGGTCGTTTGGCATAATAGTCGTTTGGCATAATGAGTCTGAAACCAAGAATTTCTTAAGATGAGATTCGTTTTTACGTTTCTATTGAATCTTTTTGATGACATCAGGCTTGCTGTGGTGTCAATAATTGACAATAATTGATACAAAATGTAACTTTATTCTACAATCATATGCTCTTGAGTTTTAGTTTAGATATTAGGAAAGTTATTGTCAAAAATATTTTATAATTTATGCAGAAATTACCCGTCTTTCAAATATTAATTTTTCTTTTGAGTTTCGCTATTGGAATATTTTTTTGCACTGAAGATTTTAATATATTTAGCACTGATTTACCCTTCTTTCAAACATTGGATTTTTTTTAAATATGATGCAACCAAATTATAGGCATAAAAACTGTAGATTTTAAATTGAAACAAATTTCACCTTCTTTTATACATAGGCTGTTTTTTTAAGATTTCTTTATTTTTTAGATATTTTGTTTTTTCCAACTGACATAATGGCGGCAATTGATAACATTGATCTGCTCAAATTATCAGCGAAAAGAGAAATCGATTACTGCAGTTACTTTGATGGGTTGTACTACTTTGTTGGTTCCCCGAGTGTCGTTATCCCGAACGCCAGTATCCCAAATATTCCGCTTCAACAAAAAGTCCACTTTCTCGAAAAGTTTGTGGCACTCATACTTGTCGTAACTTTAAACATTTCAGAGTGGTGAACGAACTGGCCATCTGATATGCACCCTTCTTTATTTAATTGGCGGTTCTTTCCAGTTTTACCGTCCTTAATATTTAGCTAAGAATGACAGAATACCTGCTTCTTTTGATTGCTTATCGTTCTTGCTCGTTCACCTTCCAGCCACTAAAGACTATTATAGCCCCTATTTAAACTGCATCACTTTTCGGGGAAACGAGTCATTCTAGGAACTTGCATTCGGGGAACCGACATTCAGAAAAACGACATTCGGGGAAAAGTAGGACAAGAGCTATGATTCTGAACGCAATTTTTGATGTCTTTTCGTTTTATTATGCCGCAATAGTTTTTGGCGTCCAATATTCCCTTGATTTAATAATAAATTTTGCCTTCTTCTAAATATAGGCTGTTCTTTATATATATACTGTTTTAAATTTTATTATTTAGTCAAGCTAAACGTTCACCATTTATATATTTCGCAATTCTTGCAAGATGTGCTAGAAAAATAATATTTTTTTTAGAACCTGTAAATATTCAACATATATTTTTGCAAACACAAGATCTCCTTTCAAGATGTTCTGGTGAATTATTATTTCAATCACATTCCCTCCTATCGATAATAGACAGTGTTTTTGATGTTCACTTTCAAAATTCAAATTTATATTGAATCGTTCAAAAGTTTTACCGCATATATTTTCTTTCAAAAATGTTTGAGTTATGTTGTGAGAAGATATTTAGTGTTAGAGCCTTAAACCTTTTAAACGAAAAATAATCTGCTCTCCTATATAGGCCATTTTACATTATGCTGCAATAATTGATCTTTGGATAAGAGCTTTTAATATTTTACAAATAATTTTTTCCTTCTTCTACCAAGTAATTTTCATCAAGTGTTACGTACAAACTGGAACAGAGCTTGATCTGCAGCAAAATATGTGCGTTTCCTTTATTAATAACTGCGAACTTTCTTTGCCAGCTTAGATTGTCTCTGAACGACCACCACGCTTATTGAGAAACAACGTAAAAATTTTGCTGTGGGCTCAGTGGTGTTGATCTCGGTAAAAGCTTCGAAAATGCCGATATTCATTCTAACCCAATCATTATGCCAAACGGCCATTATGCCAAACGACCATTATGCCAAACGGCCATTATGCCAAACGACCATTATGCCAAACGACTTTATGCTTAACGGCTTTATGCCAAACGACCTTATGCCAAACGACTTTATGCCAAACGGGGTACAATCGAAAATGCACAAAGAACCAACAAGAAGATCGGCTGGGATTGGCCATAATCTACTTCAGTGTGCATAATTCAGTGCCTCTATTTATACATGGCCAATAACAGCGCCGGCCACGTCCTTGCAGTCAGGTGGGATTGGGGGAAGGAATGTTAATGTGTAACCTTTGCTATTTGGAGACCGTGTTTGCCTATGCATCTCCACAAAGGTTACTGGGAGGCATTGGCGTAGTTAGGGTTTTTTCCTGGAGGGGGCCTAGGGGGGGCCTATCAAATTCTTGTTTTACAGAAGTAATGTTGATCGTAATCACGATTTTCACAAATTTGGTAGTTTGCATAGATTTGTATCTGCATATCAGCAATATTTGTAAATTCAAATTTTCACTACGGAAACTCTTTATGTTTTGTCTAATACAGTGAAAACTTCTTCATGAACTTTTCAGGTATTCAATCATGTGATTTTAAGATACTTCTCTGAGAATTCAATAATTATTTCCGTACTTTTTTAGTGCTTTCGCCATGAACTCATTTACCATTGTTTACTTAGTTCCTCCTGGGAGTCCCACAAAAAATCATTCTTGGGATTAGTAGTTATTAATAAATTTTTGTTCTTGCAGTATTTCTAGGCTATTCTGAGTTGAGATTATTTTAAACATTTCTCCAGGAAGGTTTTCTACGTTTTTATTGCATACAAGTATCAATTGTTAGTTTAAGATATCATCCAATTGTTTTTTTGATAATTTGTTTAGGATTTTATAGAATAACTGAGGATTTCTCCAAGATACATTACAAGCTACTCTAAGAGTCTCATTGAAAGTAAAGTTCACCAAGCAAGAATTCTTTACACAAATTTTTCAGACAGTTCACCAACAGGTTTTCTAATTTTTAATTTGAGATTTTTTCTAAAGTTTCTCTTCAGCTTCAGATTTGCTAAAGATCTTTCAGAAAATATATCTTAAAAAATTGTAACGCAAATTATCCAGGACTTCCTATTGAATTATTCTAAGGATTCCATACAATTGTCTTAGGCAATTCAATTGTGAAAATGTTCTTGGCAATTTCTCAGAGGAGTTGTTCGTAAATCCATATGTATGTTATCACAGAATTCTCTTCAGATTTCTCTAAAAATCAATTTATTGATTTGTGAGAAGTGTGAGGAGCGACACTCCTTCAAAACGCTCTCGAAAATAAAACTTTGAAGTTTCTTTAAAAATGCCAACGTAAGAAAAATAAAAAAAAATTCGATTTTTTTAAGTTAATTGCAGAATACTTTCCATTGTCCATTCAAAAACTCTTCCGCTAAAATACTCAAAAATTTCCATAGCAATTTGCTCAAGGATTTCTTCAGAGAATTATATTATTGTTTCTCCTAGGTTGTCGTCTTAGAGTTTTTTTTTCCGAAAAATTGAATAGAAATTGATCCAAATATTTTTCAGATTTTTTATTTCAAAAAGCACTAGCAATTCTTTTGGATATTGAAAAAAAATCAAAGAAGATTCTCTAAAGGATTTTGCTATTCACTTCTGAGCTCGTTAAAAAAAAAATCAGAAATTCCATCAGGTATTCTTTCAGGTGCTAAAAAATCCATCAATTCTCCATTTTTGGTTCAAAAGTTACTACAGGAATACGGATTTTTCTTTTGAGATTTCTTTGTAAAATAATTTTACGAATCACTAAATATCCACATCCAATTTATATTAGCTTTCTAGTAAAACATATATTTACTAATTTCCTGTCGAAACATTCAAGAACACACCCTTGAATTTCTGAAACGTTTTGTCGGAAATTCCTGAATATATACCTGACAGAAAAGCTTAAATGGGTTTTGTTGGATTTACTACAAGAATTGTTATTCTTTTTCTTCACCTTTAAAACGGATGGTTTTTTTTTTGACAATATTTGCTCTCATCATCTTAGGAAATATTTTTCATAAACTCCGAAGTTTCACGATAAAATGGCGAACAGATTGATGTAGAAACAAATTTTTACCTTACAGAAATTCCAAACATACTTTTTTGGAGGGACTTTTTTTAATTATTGTGTTTAGACCTGTAGAAGTTGAACGTGAAAATATTGATGATATTTTTAAGAACGTTGTCAAAGATGTCTTATGGTATAATTCGTGACGTAAGTTTTAACTAAATTTAAATCTTGGACGAAATTTTTGCATTTCTCTGAAAATTGATTGAGGAATTCTTAATGGATTTTTAGGAATCATCAGCCATACGTGTCAGTATTATGCAAATTTTCAAAGCTACAATTTACCTCTTTTCTTCAGTTTCTGTTGTAATTTGTTTTTGGAAAATATAAAAATGTTGTGCCTAGTTCCTATAGGAAGCTTTGTGCTAAGGAAGGAAAAACAATTAAATGTTGAAGCAGGTAAAAACAACAGATGGACAATGAAAGATAAGTGCAGGGTGGCCACCAAAATCCAACTTTCAAATTCCCGCTTTTTTCCCGGTTTTCCCGGTATATTTTTCAGTATTTTCCCGGTTTTTATTTGTGCTAGTAAGGAGATTTTTGTCAGTTTTTGCTCACTTTGGTAGCCTTTTTTAAAGCTATTGAACCCATATTTTTCAACAATACGCTTGTTGCTTAGGTGTATCTTACTGTTAAGATAATTGCCCCAGATGCCAAAGTAAATTATCCAGGGTCCCGGTCCCAAACAGTTAATGAGGTTGAAGATATTTCCACAATTTCTAATCCTTCGATTTTCATGAGAATGAAAGGTTCTCTAAACTAAATAAGTTTATGATGAAAAACAGGATAGATAAATAACTTAATTTGAGAGACTTACCAGCCGAGGCTGGCACATCTCTTGAAAATGAAACGAAGCCACACAAGTAAAAGCATGTATCTGTACTTTATTTATTCTTAGTCGATTAGTTAGCTTATATCATATTACAAGCTCTTATAAATAAAGGATTGTTTTCAATAACATCTGGACTTATTTTCAATGCGATATTTTTGAGTGCTTAAATCTTCTGAAGTTTCTCAACTTCGATGTGAAACTTTAAGTTAAATAAGTTATAGAGAAGTCCAAAAAATGCTATCCCTGACAGTAAGAGGAAATATTAAAAGTAAATCGAAACATCGTTAACCATTGGTAAAATAAAACATTTTAAAGAATAGTCAAGTCAAATCATTAATATTTAATAAGACATATTAAATTTACTATTAATGGTGCACCTTAGGGAAAACAGCTGAAACTGTCTGATAAAATCATAAAATATGTGATTTTAACTAACCAGTCCATCTATCATTTAAATGTATGAAATTACGATTTATTCAAAAATTCCCTTCAAAAACCCTTGCACCAATATTAGGAACACTGTTCCTTTAGTGGTGGTATGTTTTGAGCATGGTTCCTTCAACGGCGCAATCAATTGATTGCTTATGGGACCCTGCACTATGGGTACTGTTGCACCACTATAGGTGCAAAGAAGCAAAATTTTCGAGAAAAATAATTGTTTTAAATAGCTTAGCAATTCAATGTCGTGGATGTTGTTCGATTGCTTGTCTCATTTTCGAATTGTAGATCATAGAAAAATATTACATAATCATTTATTAGAGAGGAACATGTCAAAACACACTACCTCCTCTAAGAAAGCGTTTGCCCTATTTGTACAAATTCATAGATGTTTCGTTACAATACAATCAAAGCTGTTATTTTAAATAAACAATTTTTAATGATTTGTAAGTTTAGAGCTTAAAGATGTTCGTTCAAAACCGATTTTCCCGGTGACCGCTTCAAATTCCCGGTTTTTCCCGATGAATTCAAATTCCCGTCTTTTTCCCGCTTTTCCCGTTTTTCCCGGTTTGGTGGCCACCCTGAAGTGATTATTTCTCTAGAGGTGAAAAATTAAAAGATTGTTAAGCCCTCACTAATGATAAAAAAAAACTAATTTCTCGAGAATTTTTATCAGAATATTCTTAAGAAATTATCCTTGAAATCTAGCCGTATTCCGTCCTTGACTTCTGGATACCCACCATCTGCCAGAAATCCTCCAAGAAGTCTGCCCTGAAATTGCACAATTGTTCTATCCCAGGATATGGATTCTTCCAATAATTGATAGAACTATTTCTAAAAAAATGTTTTGAGCAAGATTATTATTCTATAGTTCTTTTTGAATATCTTAATAATTTCTCCTTCCCAACTATTTTGTTAAATTTTTCTTTACTAATTTCCTTACCGCTATGTTGACATATGAAGCAAAAGTAATTCTGGTGTTCTTCAACAAATTACCTCTGACGATTCGTAGGCAAGAGACATTTTAGAACCACTTCTCGTAGATAATTCGTGTTTAATCTGGTTAACATTTCTGGAAGGCATCCGATGAACTTCGCGAAAGAATTTGTATCATTTATTTATTTATTTTATTTTTTTTAGAAAACTATTTGAATGAATTCATTGATAAATTTCTAGGCGAACATTCAGCAAAATATCACAGTATAAGATAGGACAGAATCAATGAATTTTTGAAGGAACCGCGTGGGAAAACTTTGAGCTTTCGAATGGTTAAGTATTTTTTATTTGTGAATATATAAGAAATGGTTGTACTCTGGGAGGAATTCACTTTGAAAGTATAAATAAATTTCACAATATTATATTACTATCTTCCAAGAGATTTGAAGCATAAGTTCTGAAACCACCCCTTGCTATTCACTGTTTTCTAAAATAATAATACATATTCAGTTTTCTTGAAACAATGTTGTTTAGAGCTTAACCAATGGGTTTATTCATGCAAAATATATCAAAAACTGAAGTTGAATGTATGAAAAAATATATTGCTGGAATAAAAACCATTGGTCGATATTGTTGGAATTTTCCACAATAGGTTAAATTTCTGCCATCCATCTGAAAAAAAAAACTTAGCCAGGTTAAAACTTCTTGAAAATATCTGTTCTAAATTAAGATTTATGTTTTACCAAAAATTCCTGCTTTGTATTGTTTAAGAAATTCCTTTAGTTACCAGTTTTTTTTAAATAGTTTTGTCGGACACTATACGAGTTGTAGTTAATGTATGGAATTCTGTTGTGAATTCTTATAAGGGAAAACATAATCCACGGACAAATCGAGCAGAGCATCCTCCATAAACAAAGGAAATGTTTAGGCAATGAATATGCTGCTTTATACTGAAGCATTTTTAATGGCATTGTTTGCAATATTACGAATTTCGGAACATAATTTCTGGAATGTTGACGCTTTTATGTACCACGTTTCTTTTGTGATGGAGATGTCGAAAAATTGCGCTTATCGCACACATTAACAAGCTGGTTCTAGCGGTAATCAATCGAACGATAGCCAGACGATTATTGTGGGATTCATCGAAATCAGAAACGCCGCGCTGGTAATGTGTACGACAAGCGAGGTTTTCTCCAAACTGTTGTACAAAATTAAAGAATGCAACTATATAAGAAATTTTCTTCTGTCGATAACAGTCGCGTAAATTTGTTCAGAAGATTTTTCTTCACGTTAGAATCATTTTTTTTTCTAGTTTTTATATCAAATATCATCCAAAATACTGTGGGGGGGGGGGGGTGGCTGGATGACTCTAGAGGGGGCCTGGCTCCCCTGCCCCCCTCTGCTCCTACGCCAATGCTGGGAGGGATGTTTATCAATGGGAGGATCGTTGGGTCACAGGATTCACTTTGATAAGCGATATGACCATGATAAATAATTATTGGTGAGATATAAACATGCTTATATGTAAATACAATATTTTCATTTGATATGAACAATATCTATGTAGAGAAAAGTTATGCCGACACTTGACGTGACGAATCTTTCAAAGTTTGTTGAATAAAGTGAACCTTTCGCAAGTCTACACTTGTAGTGTCGAACCATTCAAAGTTTTTTTTTTTTATTACAAAAATAAAAGTAAAAGGAAAAAGGTGATTTGAAAAAAAAATAAGACATAAATAATTTATGTATTAGAGTTTATATCGACACTCATAGTGACGAACCTTTCATAATTTGTTGAAAAATCATATTTACGTCTCACCGTTGTAATGAAGAAAGGTGCAGTCATACATATTTTATAGATTAGAAATAGTAGCATGAAACGAGCTCACCAATTGATCCGTCATCCTTGAGCAGCAACAATCCACTTTCAGCTTCACTCGTTTGCTGGTTCTGGTAATGACCTTCATTAATCTACTAATGGATTCGGGACCGTTAGACTGGATTAGGCCTAATTTGATATTGTGGACAGCTTCACTCGTTTGCTCGGCTTTATAAAAGCACTCAGAGAAAATAAGTGCGCGACCCGAAAGGGAAAACAACTGACGACTTCTCGGGCTTTCTTGACGCATTGCCCAGGAGCAAGCGTCAACGTCGAAAGATCAAAAATAACTAATCGAACGCGGTACTTTCTCACTTTACTCGACCGATGCGCGACATGATTGATCCTGCCCTCATCGCCGGCCCCGCAGGAGCAAGCGTCAAGGTCGAAGGATCAAGCACAACTCGACGAACTTATAACATTTCGCATTTTCGAAAAATAAGGGACGGCTTAGTTCACACTTCCCGAATCGAAAATTAGATTTTCGACCCTGGCACGTATTAAGTTATTTCAAAATTTGATAGTTCAGAACGATCTCACCAGTTGGATTCTAGTTGATTTCATCGTAGTATTATGTGCACCTCACTGCTGACCTTTTTCGTTCACCCCGCAAGACCAAGCAACGTACTAAAATAGTCAAACACTAATTCGCTTTTTCGATTGCTTTTGCAAAGCAAGTCTCATTAACTTGTCACTGTCCAATTAAGTCTACAAATATACTGCGAAAGTTTCAAAAATTGGAGCATCGAGGAATTACACTACCCGTCATAAATACGGACTCACTCAAATAAGTATTGCAACACACAGCTGAATATTGAATCACCATGAAAAGTTTAGCATCACCTCAAAACAGGTAATTTCTCATTGCTATATCTCGAGATGCTTACGACTTACAAAGAAGCGATCTTCAGCAAAGTTGTTCAGGGGATCAAGGACATCCGGAAAGCGAACAGTTTAGTTCGCGATTTTGCCGCTAGGTGGCGCTAGTGAGCATTTAAAATTGAGCATTTTGAACTAGTTCTAGCTTGTGATCCATAAGAGATAGAAAGTTCGGGTCTTCGGCAAAGTTGCTGAGTCCTGACTGAGTCACTCGCACATGGAGTAAGTCATACCAGAATCACTAGCATATAAATCAGATATTATACACTTGTATATACATTTGATCAGACCTGAATCACTTTAATTTAATATGATTCGATCCCTTATTACTTCAACTTTCAAATGTCAAAGGATTTCTGAACAGCATTCTGGAAATTCTATCTTATCAAATTCATAATGTTGAGGTACAATCATCCCTCCAGAGTAAACTGTTTCCTGGATGCCCTTGACTTTCCGAACAACTTTGCCGAAGCTTCAAACTTCCTATCTCATCTAGCTCGAAAAACAGAATTTGTTTCATATATTTAATTAAATATGCGTACTAGTGCAACCTAGTGGCAAAATTAGGAACCTAAAAATTTGATATTTGGATGTCCTTTACTTTATTTCTGTTCTTTACTTACCGAAGACTCGAACTTTCTATCTCTTGTGGATCACAAGGTAGAACTAGTTCAAAATGCTCAATTTTACATACTCACTAGCGCCACTTAGCGGCAAAATCGCGAACTCAACTGTTCCCTTACCGGATGTCCTTGAACCCCTGCGCAACTTTGCCGAAGACCCGAACTTTCTATCTCTTTCGGATCACAAGCTAGAACTAGTTCAAAATGCTTAATTTTAAATGCTCACTAGCGCCACCTAGCGGCAAAATCGCGAACTAAACTGTTCCCTTTCCGGATGTCCTTGATCCCCTGAACAACTTTGCTGAAGATCGCTTCTTCGCAAGTCGTAAGGATCTCGAGATATAGCAATGTGAATTAACCTGTTTTGAGGTGATGCTAAACTTTTCGGGGGTGATTCATTATTCAGCTGAGTGTTGCAATACTTATTTCAGTGAGTCCGTATTTATGACGGGTAGTGTATGCCCAGCATATTACTTAACCAACCATGACTAGCTGACTAATCTCAAACATATAAGAATTACAGTATGGCCCATAAAAAAATGCCAAAACTGTTTGAGCGTGAATTTAGCATCCACAAGCGTTATTTTCATTGTTTTTGCTAGTGAATTCAATTTCTGATTATTGCAGTATATTCTGACATAACTTCGCTATCCAGGACAATTGTTGTCATATTTTCCTTACTGTCTTAAAAAAGCAAAATAAAGCAAAGAAGTTCAAAGGTTTTGTCCGCCAAAATCTAGATATAGCGTCTGATTGTCGTATACTCTGGTGATAAACTTTCCACCTTCAAAAATCACACTTTAATGTTGAAAATTTTAGTTTGTTTGGTATCAGAGGAAGGAGGAGTTCTTAGAAAACGTATTTTTCATGATCACAATAAAATATTTTGTTATGGTCATAGTTTTGAGGGCATTTGCGTCTTATAGGTTTGAGTCACACCTTGGTAACACCAACCGCACTGCCACGAAGTCCACAATTTTACTTCCGAGTAGCATATTCGAGCAGTTTGTGTCATGGTACAGTCGACTCTCCATAACTTGATATTCAAGGGACTATCGATTTATAGAATTATCGAGTTATATCGACACAAAAATCCCACATTCATATATGATCACTTCTGTAAGAAAGCTATATTATTTTATTAATGGTATTTTACAAGCTATTATTTGAAAACTTGAAATGCTCGAGAATTCACGTTATTTTTAATGACAACATTTTTTTTCTATTTTCATGTTTTTCTCCTTTTATTAAAACTAGCAAGTATTTATTCGCCACCAAATAAGAATAAGTCGAAGCTCCCCGAATATGAAGGATATTAAAGATATCAAGTTATGGAGAGAAATTTACCTCACACGTGACATCGAATAGTGGAGATATCGAGTTATAGAAATATAGACTTTTGGAGAGCACGATGTATAAAAATATGAAAAGACCGAAAAATCCATCGAGTTATAGAGTATATCGTGTTATGTAAGGTCGACTGTAGTTAAAATATCTCGTTTAAAAGGTGATGATTGTGTTTTCGAAATTATATGGAAATATCGATTGCGCTACTTTTCCCTGAATTCCGTTTCCCCGAATGTCATTTCTCCGAATGTCATTTCCCCAAACGCCAGTACCCCGAATGACCCTTTTCTCAGAATGCCATTCCCCCGAATGACCCGTTTTAGTGGGCTTCGTGGCCGTGCGGTTAGTGTTACCAAGCATTCAGCCGCATCGAGTCAAGGAATGTGGGTTCGATTCTCGCTTCAGTCCGGAAAACTTTTCGTCAGGAATGTTTTTCAATTGTGCCACTGGGCGTTGCATGCTAGTCCGTTGTCTAGTGTGGTGCTTCATTCAAAGAGCAAATCGTCCACTGGAAGCATTAAACGTGTCGGTAGCTAACACAATTATGAGCGCTATAAACTTTTCGGAGAAATGGGTTATTTGGGGAAACGGAACGGGGAAATGACATTCGGGAAACCAACATTTGGGGAACAGTAGCACAACCATGTGGAAAATTAATCGTTTTCGACATTTTATCCTTTCGACTTATTGACTTTAAATTCAATGTAAGATGCTCGATTTTTTCCATCAAATGAACATTAGATGTTTTAATCGGGTTAACCTAAAGGCCAAATTTCCGACACCACCCAAGTAGCCACTAGCCTGCTAAATCCCCTTCTAGGGCTTATTGAGCGATTATATGGCGAGTATAGGACACGTCTACTGTATAATAGCACTATATTAGCACGCAGGGCTAATTCAAGTGCTATTTGGTTACTTGAGCAATTATAATGATTGACGGTATAAACTTTAAATGTGTCTGGATTTAGGATAACTTTATTTTATTACATCCCCGGATGGGAAAACTGAAACAAACACAAACATGACGGACCAACTTATCTCATCATTCCATCTTTTTCCACTGATAATCATTCTTGAAAGAGCAAAAAGGCAAAAAAGCAAAATATTTTCTTCTATGAGAAGTCGTTGCCAATGGGATGATGGTTCAATTTTTTCCGACTTCAAGTCTTTCATTTGTTCAGGTCCGAAGGTTGAACTTTTCCAATCCATCCGAAAAAGGGTTGAAACTCTTGTTCAGTCAAACAATCGTGGAGGAAGTCAAATCGAAAAAAATATCTACATATTTGTTGCATTTTGTGCCTCTAAATAGTGGATAACTCCAACTTCAAGTTCAAACAGCCGCATCGCAGAGCATTTCAAGGTTCAAGCAACCGTTGGACTAAAATCTGCTCCTCGGGCAACTCAACCCCTCTTAATTAAATGATAACGAACCGAAAATAATGTCTGGTACGATTTTGTTTTGCGCCTTTCGTTACGGTGCGGTAGTGAAGGCCCAATCGTCAAAATGGAATTCAAATCAGCGAACAGTAAAACATACAAAGATGGGAAATGGCCTAGGCAGGCAGAGAGCTTTTCCCAGTCCAAGTCCAGGGATGCTGTGGGCCCCTTCTTCTTCTTCTTTCTGGCGTTACGTCTCAACTGGTTATTAACTGGGAGCTTTCTTTGCCGATTGACCATTTTTGCATGTGTATATCGTGTGGCAGATACGAACATACTCTATGCCCTGGGAATCGAGAAAATTTCCTTTACGAAAAGATCCTCGACCAGTGGGATTCGAACCCACGACCCTCAGCATGGTAATGTTAAATAGCTGCGTGTTTACCGCTACGGCTGTGGGCCCCATTTCGGGTGGAAATGATTTTTTCCTGAAAGCGACAATGGTGAATGGTGAGAGAAAGAGTGGTTCTGTTTTTAAGAGATCCTAATTAAAAATTATCTAAGGCTCTCTCAAACTATGTTTCGTCTGCTGCCTTATCTATTAGAAGTTTTATACCTATCAAAAAGGTTGCCACTTCTTTCAATTTCTTTATCAATATAACAACTTGCAATAATTTATCTTAGAGGGATAGGAATGTAACCTTCGTAACATACGATATCTTTAGATTGATGATTTGGAAGGTTGGTGTCTCCGGATAAGTTCACAGTTCGAACGAAACGTGTAAATTTCTGAGACATATGATGTACATAATTGGAGCGTGAAAAATCATGGATATTTACATGATAAGTCATGTAACCCTTCAGGATTCTGTGCGATTACATGACGTATAACACATTTTTACATGATTTCAGACATAAATTTACATGACGTCATGTTTACGTTGCATAAATGAAGTTTATATTACGTGTAATCTTCATTATTTTTAGCTGTGTTGTTTAGTAGTTCAAGGACTATCATTTTTAAAGTAAATATTCGAGCTTTTGTCACCTGGCGGCACTAAGGAACATGAAACTTTTGTTTTGCAGATATTTCAGGATTCAATATCTTTCAATTTTTTCAATGAATCGCAATCATTGCATCGAACCGTTTAACGGGTTTGAAGACTTGCTGAATCATTGTTGTAGCAGGCCTTGGATTATCAAGACGTGTTTTTTTCGTCGTCTGACTTTTCATTTCTTTTTCAGGAGTAGAAAATTTTCCAAACAAGCTGATTGAGAATTGGATTGATCCAGTTTACGCGCTTTGGAATTGAGGAAAATTTTTTTGGAGAACAATCGAATTTTTCGAAGCTTCCTTTGTTTTTTTGGTCCTGTCAAGTGTCCAAGATGGAAGTTGTTTCTTTCAAGAAGAAATAGGTCAAGATTTCGATTGGATTTTGTTAAGTATATTTTTTCTAGTTCATTTTTCTTTCTTTTAAATTTTAACTTTGATTAATCACTTAACTTTTTATTATTTATTTATATTTCCCGCAGTTTTCTCGATATGGAAACTGACGGGGAATCTTCAAATTCTAAAGATGATGATCATTCTGATCTTCCTGCTTCAGATACTAAACCATTTAGAGTTGAAATTTTTCCTTCCACTTTCATTGGTCCTTATCCTGTATATCTTAGAAAGATGGATAAACCAATTAATGTTCTTTTGATTTCGGCTGAAGTTTACAAAAAATATAAAACTGTTGAAGAAATTAAAAAAAAATCGCTGGATAAATTAAGGGTAGTTTTTGGTTCTCGTGGAGATGCTAATGCACTCCTAGAATCTAATTTATTTGGAAATTCATACCGCATATATGCCCCTTGCGATTCATGCGAGATAAATGGCGTAATTTATAACGAATCATTGAGTTGCGATGACATTCGTAATTATGGTTTAGGAATTTTCAAAAATAAATCTTTTGCTCCCGTCAAAATTTTAGACTGTAATCGTTTGTCTAAATTAACTTTCAATGGGAATGAATCAAGTTATATTCATTCTGATTGTATTACAATAACATTCGCAGGTTCTGTTCTTCCGGATTTTGTTTCAATTAATAATGTTTGTTTTAGTGTGAGACTTTACTTTCCCAAATTTATGCATTGCACGCATTATCTTTTATTTGGACACACTTCTACTTACCGTCGATGGGGGTGACAATGGGTCTAGGGGGTGAGATTGGGTCAAAACGGAAAAATATGTTTTGTGAAATATTTCAGCTAATAACGCTGATATTACTAAAATTAATAATTCATATGTTAGGGAACATATTATTACACATAATTCATAACAATATACATATTTAGAAATAGTAGTTTTTGTTTACTACATCAATAAACTTGCATGTTTAAACTAGATAAAATTTACAACATTAAATTTCTCCTGTACAAAGTATCACGCATGTACTCTAGCCTCTATCGTTGTATTAGTAGAATGTTGAAAGTCTTTTCATTACACATCACAGGTATTTTCCGGAATCTGTTTGATTTTTCCACAAAAAAATCATTTTTTCGGTACGATGTCTACAACATTGAAAATGGGGGTGAGATTGGGTCAAGCAAGAACGATAGTAAATGAAATTCCACGTCCACTTTTTTGACACTTTACAATGCCTGGTGTTCTTTTTTTCATTAGGATGTGTTTATTCTTTCTATATACAGCATCTCTGAAACATCAAACAAGTCTACTTGAGTATTCCGTGCATTGAATAACAATGTAACGCATTTCGACAACTTCTCAAACCTGCAACTGTGTTTCGTGCTTAGCAACATCGTAAATTTTTATCAAAAGGGTGTTTTTTTTTTCTAAATTTGATTATTTATCAGTGTTTTCATATAATAGAAATACCTCACAGAAGTACAAATGAGTTGGATCGCTGAAATACTGGGATTATGACGTCAACTTCTTCCTGAAATTTATTGATCGTGGAATGTCGCACTGAAATTTAACTATTTGCGAAGGTTTAAAATAATCACTGTTTCAGTACACCTTTGGGGAAACTGAATGGGGATGAGACTTTGAAGACAATTTGAGGGAAAAACCAAGAAAATTTATGTAAACTTGACGATAAATGTTGGGTTTACATTTTTTCTCATAGCTCTTCAATTTTCGGTATAATCTTTCTTTTAAGTGGGTTTATCATACTTGTGAAACATCTTAGATATCTTTTTGTCTTGTTTGCATCGTTTTTCATCAATATTTTTCAGTTGTGAATGGTTTTGAAATCATATTCTCAAAAACAAGTTATTTCAATTACAGTGACCCAATGTCACCCCCTCTATGGGGTGAGATTGGGTCATTTTTCATTCACTTGTGGTGCCGCTGTGAATAAATATTTGTCTTTAATTTTTTGAACAGTTGTTAATGTAGCATCAAAATACATACACACCAAATTTGAAGTTTATTGGAGTTAAATTGCGATAGTTATTCAAAAAATAAATCGCACATATCCCTTTTTGACCCATTGTCACCCCCAACGACGGTACTGTTCAAATAAACCTAAATGCTCCAAATGTGGAGATTCACATTCTTCATCTGAATGTGATAAACATTCTGATGCTAGCATTTATTGTAAACAGACTCATTTTTCTATTAAGGATTGTTCAGTCTATAAAGCTAACCAACAAAAATATAATCAACAAATTAAATATTTGTTCAAATTCTTCTAATATTCATGATGAGCTATCTGACTATGATAATGATGATTTAAATAATGAGTCCAATCAATTTATATATAAACCTCCCACAAAAAGAAAAAGAGCTAGCTTATTATCTAACAAAAATAATGAAAATTCTGATCCTCAGCCTTCTACATCTTTTGATAAAAATTTTCCTCCACTTAATACTTCGTCCACTTCACAAACGATTCCTGGGTTTCAAAAAGTTGAAGGTGAAAATATATTTGCTAATGAAAGTTCTAGGGAAAATATTGATAATAATAAAAATTTCTAAAATTCTATTTTGAAAATTTTGGAACAAATTTTAGATTTATTAGGATTTAGTGATTTTTGGAAAAAATTGATTAAAAAATGTTTACCCTTTTTTGTGTTTATTTTTGAAAAGTTAAATTTTTTTGGACCCCTCCTTTCTTCATTATTTTCAGTGTAATGGCTACTACCAATAAATTATATATATCACAATGGAATTGTCGAAGCATTATACCCAAAATTGATAGATTAAAAGCTTTATTATTTAGTCACAATATAGATATATTTTGTTTAAACGAAACTTGCAGATTTCGACTTTCAATATTATTAGAAAAGATAGAAATGTTTCAGCAGGAGGAGTTTTGATTGGTGTTCGTGAAAATATTCAATTTAAATATTAAAATTTACTTTTCAATTTTTCAATTGAATACATTGCTATTTCTGTTAAACATTTGAATACGAAATTTTCTGTCATATGTTTTTATATCCCTCCAAATTATCTTTTTCCATTATCAGAAATTAAGACTATATTAGATAATGTACCTTCTCCATTTTACATATTAGGAGACTTTAATGCGCATAACCCTGCTTGGGGTAGTGTGAATAGTGATGGGAGAGGTAATTTGATCCTGGATTTGATTGATGAATTGAATTTGAATATTCTCAACGATGGATCATTTACCAGAATTGCTGTTCCTCCTACTCATCATACATGTATTTATTCATCACTTTGTTCTAATAGTTTAACATTCCTTTCTTCTTGGAAAATACCCTTGTGGGCTTCGTGGCCGTGCGGTTAGTGTCGTCTGGCAATGAGCGTATCGTGTCATGGGGTATGGGTTCGATTCCCGCTGCAGTCATTGAAACTTTTCGTGAGGAATGTTTCTCGGCTGTACCATCAGCATGCTTGTCCGTTGTCTAGTGTTAATTTATAGTCTGTGCAGCTAAATGGCTGAAGACGGTGTCCGTGTCTTTTTTTTTAAATAATTAATGATCCTAATGATAGTGACCATTTACCTATTTTGATCGAAGTTAGTAATAATGACAATAGACAATCAACTAATGAATCCCTTAAGCCTGATTTATGTGAAAATGTTGATTGGATAAAATTTTCGGATCTTATTTCATTTTTAATTAACTCATTTTGATGATTCATTATCTCCACTTGATAATTATAAACAATTTTGCGAAATTATAATTAAATGTTTATTAAAATCTCAAAAATATAAGATTACTCCAATTTTTCCGAGGAAAATATATCCGTCATTTTGGTGGGATAGTGATTGTTCTTTGGCTTTAAAAAATAAATCCGACGCCTTTAAAAAATTTCGTCGTTTTGGATCAAGGGAAAATTATTTTTTATACTGTAAAGCTGAAGCTAAATTTATTCAAATTACCAAATTAAAAAAAAAGAAATTATTGGAGAAATTGTATAGAAAATCTTGATAAAAATTCTTCTCTTTCTTCTCTTTGGTCTGTTGCAAGAAATTTAAGAAATTATAATTCTTCTTCTCCATATATTCAAGAATATTCAGAAGATTGGATTAATAAATTTGCCTATACAATTTGTCCTGATTTTGTTCCTTGTTCCATAAATTTTAAAAATTGTCAAAGATATAATTTTTTTTTAATTTCTTTATTAGTATCATTCCAAACATTACATTCATTTCTTATATCTAGGTGTTCTGTGTTATTAGACAACACTATCATCCTAATTTGGTAAAACAAATTTATGATTTAATTAACATTTTGTTAACAACATATTCCATTTCATTTACCATAGCAGATCAGATTTTTTACTGGTGAGTTGATTTCACCTGCTTATTCAAAGATATAATTATTTTCCTGAACTTAGTGCTTCATTTTCATTAGATGAATTAGATTTAGCATTATCTGTTACAAAAAACGCGTCTCCGGGAATTGATAATATAAAATTTATTGTTTTGCAAAATTTACCACATGATGGAAAAATACATTTGTTAGAATTGTACAATTCATTCCTTTTTCAAAATATTCTTTCTTCGGAATGGCGTTCTATTAAGGTTGTAAGTATTGTGAAATTAGGCAAGGATCCTTCATTAGCTGATAGTCGTAGACCAATAAGTTCATTGTCATGTCTTCGTAAGCTTATGGAAAGAATGTTACTTAGTCGTTTAGAATTATGGGCTGAAAGTAATAAAAATTTTTCTTCTTCCCAATTTGGTTTCAGAAAAGGTTGTAGCACTCGTGATTGCACTGCTCTTCTAGCTTCACAAATTAATCTTTCGTTTAATAAGAAGCAGGATATGGATGATTCTGTGTTATTAGATCTACTTTTTGAAAAATTAAAAAAAATCAATGTTCCAAATATAATTGCCAATTTTTTATATAATTTATTTTCTTTCCAAATTATGCATTTTTTTCATAATGGCTCTTCCAAATTGATACGATATAGTTATTTTGGTCTTCCTCAAGGGTCTTGTTTGAGTCCATTTCTATACAATTTATTTACCAGTGACATATCATATTTGCCGATGATAAAGTTATTTCTATCAGCGGTAATAATAGAGAAATTATTCGTCATTTTATGCAATGTGTATTAAATAATATTGAAATTTGGGCAAACAATAATGGTTTTCTTTTTCTGTTTCTAAAACTAAGTTTATTTTATTTTCTCGTAAACGTTCTATTGTTAATATAAATGTATATCTTAATGGTCACCAAATTGAACAAGTTGATGATTACAAATATCTAGGTATATGGTTTGATTCAAAATTATTGTGGAAAAAACATATTCAATGTATCCAGATAATTTGTGCAAAAAGAATAAATTTCCTTAGAACCATAACAGGTACTTGGTGGGGGGCTCATCCTACTGATTTAATTACATTTTACAAAACGACCATTAGATCTATTATTGAATATGGATGTTTTACTTTTGTAAATGCTAGTCAATCGCATTTTTGTAAGCTGGAAAAGATTCAATTTGGGTGTCTAAGAATTTGTTGAAAATTTATGAATTCAACTCACACACAATCTATTGAGGTTTTAGCTGGAGTGATTCCACTTAAAACTCGCTTACATGAATCAAATTGTAAATTCATGTTGAATTGTTTTGTGAAAAAACACCCAATAATTGATGTTTTAAAATGTTTAAATCATATAAATCCAACTTGCAAAATTTTAGATTCATACAAATATTGTTCTTCTTTGAATATTGTTCCTACAACAATTTCTACATTCAATTATCATAATTTTGATATTAATGTTCACTCGTTTCACCCTATGATCGATTTATCGTTATATGAAGAATTAAAACAAATTCCTAGTAATGAGTATTTTCGCTTCGCTCCTTTATATTTTCGGCGTAAATTTGTTGGATTAGATTCACATCAATTTTACTTTTCTGATGGATCATTAATCCAAAATGTTGCTGGTTTTAGAGTTTATAATTATTATTCTGCTTTTTTTTAAATTACGATCTTCTTGCTCAGTTTTTATAGCTGAACTAACTGCCTTGTATTTTACTTGTTCTTTGAATAAAAAATGTACTCCAAATATTTTTATTATATGTTCAGACAGCTTAAGTAGTTTGAAAGCACTCAATTCCATTAATTTCAATTCTAAAACTCATCACATTATGTTGTTGCTGAATAAAGAATTATGTTATTTGCATTCTCAGAGATACATCATTAAATTTATTTGGGTTCCTGCTCATTCTAACATTTATGGTAATGAGCAAGCTGATTGTTTAGCAAAATTACGGGTTCGTTGTGGCAGTATGTTCAACAGATAAATTTCTTCGTCTGAATATTTTACAGATCTAAAACAATATTCTTTAAATAATTGTCAGCTTTCATGGGACTTTAGTGATAAAGGACGATGGTGTCATTCAATTTTACCTAATGTTAGTTGGTTCAAAAATTTTGCTGTCGGCAGAAATTTTATTTGTACATTATCGAGGCTTATATCCAATCATTATATTTGTAATAGTTATTTGTATCGTATCAACATCAATGATTCTAATTTGTGTGATTGTGGTGTTGCTTATGAGGATATTGACCATATTGTTTTTCATTGTACGCGTTTTGCTATACCTAGAATTACTTTCTTTAGAAATTTGAAAATATATCATCGTTTGCTCCCTCAATCTGTTCGTGTTATTCTGGGAAGTGAATTCTTACCCTCGTTGAAAATACTTAATAGATTTTTAAATGATGTTTTGTATTTCGTATGATTCTGCTTCGTTCTTTTTCCTCTTTTCAGGTTTGATGGAAACATTTTCAATAAACTCATTTAAGGATGGCATCAAGTTGTTTTCGAGTCATGGTCCTTTTTCCAGATTTTTGGCTCTGCAATGGATAAATGCCGCTTGAGCCTTTAGATTTATATGTTATTATTATTATCATTTTGTAATATAATTTTGAAAAGACAAAGAGGTTTTGTGCATTTTTTGAGAAGTATTTCATAAGGATATCACTCAAAGAGGCTTTTCCCTCTTTCAAAATTTTTAGGTTAAAAATAATTAAATAAATAAATAAATAAGACTTGCTGAAGTCTGCGCTTCAGGTAAACTTAGTCTTCTAACATAACCGCTACCGCAACATCGAAATTTCCACCGATCACGACTCAAATCCTCCGTTGCCGGTCGTCAACATCGTCAACATTTATCTTAATTGAGAATTGAACACATAATTAATCCGTGGTCGCCATCGTCGTGGATCATTAAGATAGCATTAGTCATGTCGCCGTCGTCAACTTTGTGGTCTTTGTGGACAACCACAGCACAAGCCATCATCTTCAGTCTTCAGCCTTCGGTCCGCACACCGAACAAGAAACCGATACCCACTACAGTAACATTGTTGCAGTCGTGATTTTCCCGCTCATCATCCCACAAATCTGTCCGAAAAAAATGCTCCCATACAGAAAAGCGACTTTTTACAACTGCACGAGCGCGGGCAACTGTTGCTGTAACGAGTGTGCTACATAATTGCGGAGCTGCTGTCGGTTGATCGTCGGCCAACTAACTAACTAACCCCTTTCCAACAACGACGAAAACGATGATGATGCTCGCCGGGCCCCAAAGATACCCCGCCATAATCTGTGTTTACGAATCTACTGAACAACTGTTTTATTTCGAGGGCTTCAGCCTCTCAGTCCCGCTGCCGACGACCGCAAAGCTCGCGTTTGTCTTTCGCATTTGTTTTCCTTGGGCTTTGAGATGGTGGTAGCAGTAGTCGGTGGGTTGGGTTCAGATGGAATTGGAATTGTTACGTTTACGACGAACGGTTGCGGGTGGGTTGAACCCAGCCCGGCCCGCATTCAGATTCGACTCCGGGAGAAGCAGCATAAAAGTTAGCAAAGAAGTTTTAGTGACTTGTCAACTTAAGCCGGTCGGTAGGCTTAGGCTGGTAAGTAGGAAAGTGAGAGATGCTGCTGTGGCTCAATCGGGGGTATTACACAAGAACAGCGCGGGATAAGCATAGGGCTGAATTGTCTTCTTGTAGACAAACAGAACAGAATGACTATATTTGTTTGGGGAATCTGCGGGAGAGTTACAAATCTCGCTCATTTCCAAACATATCCTTCGGACTGGTGGAGTTTATCGAATTACTATAAACAATACTAATGAGAGATAAAATGTAACATAAACCATTATCCTATTTGTAGTACATTTGTACATAGATATGGTAGGATTGAAGGCTTAGCAATTTTTGATAGATCATAAACTGAAATAAAGTGAATGGGTGGTATTATTGTTTGCGTTGTGAAACATTGTTTTCTTATTACCTTACCATGCTTCTTATATTAGAAGTTTCTATTTATGTATATTATTATATCATAGACCTCACTGATGATAAGGAAGCAGACTTGATTTTTTTGCCTGAATAAGATAAACACATTTGATATGACAAAATTTATGAGTCGTTATTCGCATTTATTTCTACAATCATATAATAAGATTGTTTTGCGAATGAAATGAGATATGTCAACTTTGTTTTGACAGCTCGATTTTGCTATCTTGTGCGGCCATTTCCTTTGACTTCCCATTGCTTTCAGTCCTGTGGTCTGGTTTGTGTTTGCTTCTGTTTTGTTCTCAAATTGAGTTAAACTGCCCTTTTTTGGATTATACAAACATCCTATTGCAGTGATTCCCAGCCATTTTCTAGGATTGAGCGATATTCGCCAGAAAACCATTTGCCAGAATGTACCATTCCCCAGAATGGACCATCCCAAAGATTTTTTTTCATTTTTTTCAGATAAATCAAGTTTGCAATTGTGGGAGAAATAATCGAGCCATAGAGTTAAAAAATTGTGTGAGATTATTTTTGTTAGTATACTCAAAAACGTACAGAGTCTTTCGCACACCATCTCCAGTTGACTTAGTGAGCCAGCTTTCAATATTCATTTTGGGATTGTGGTTCTAGTTTTATAATTGTTGAACTAGGTACACAAAAATATAGATTTCTCGAGTATTCAACGTTCATGCTTTAAAAATATGAATTGAAAAGACAGCACTAAATCCTGAAGGACCGTGGAACTAAAAAGAATAACAGTTTTGTTCAATACAAGCTGCTCCATTATCTATGAAAGATACTACTTAGCATGACGTAAGTTTTTTTTTTTTAATATACGTTATCCCTGTGAAATGGTTTTATGGTTTGGAAGATTTCACAAGAGATTCACCCTTCTATTCAGCATTAGATGTTCTTCAAAGTTTTGTTGTTTTTTTGGACTAATTCATTGAATATTAATGAGAGTTCAATATACGTTGCAACTATTGTTATACAGATGTTATAGCATGAAATAATGTCATTATATAATTAGTAAATTCCTGAGAGATACTCGCTAGGAGGAAAAATATCAACGTCATATGCAGCCCAGATTCCGCTGAAAAAGTGATAAGTATTGCATTCGAAATAAACTATAAAGTAGTTGATATAATTAAGAAATAAAATTGCAGTATATATATATATATTTATATATATATATATATATATATATATATATATATATATATATATAGATATATATATATATATATATATATATATATAGATATATATATATATATATATATATATATATATATATATATATATATATATATATATATATATATATATATATATATATATATATATATATAAATAAAAAACACCAAACTCCTTCTCCATGGTTGTACGATCTTGCCACGATGAGAGGGCTTTACCCGTTAGCCGGGCCCTGGGGACCAAAGGTACACCGTTGTGATAGAATCACATTTTTAATGCCACGTTTAGATTTACCGTGTATATCTCGGAAGTGATGCATCTCAGCTAAATTTAACTTGAGTATTTTTCGATAGAAATTTTTCATATTTAAAAATATATAGTTATTTTTCTGTACTCAAAAAAACGCACCAAAAATATCGTTTTACATAAATTCGTTTTATTTATTTTTTTAAATAATTTATTTTTTATCCAAAAATTTTTCGTTATGAGGCATTGTGCAAGAAATTACAAATAATATGCTACAATACATATCCAACAATTAATTGCGGTTTTTAACAATGAACTTCAAATTTTAATTTGAAAATTTCGTTTATATTTTTTTTACTGTGCATACTTTTTTAAATACTTTAGTATGTAGGTTTTGATCAAACAATAAATAATTCAGCTACGATTCACTCAATCAAAATAAAATATTCTTGGAATGGAGAAATACGAAATATGTTTGAAAAGGGCCTATGTCACTTTTTTATTTGAAAATTTTATATTAATATGAGTATATCTCGAAATTAATGCAACCTAGAAAAATTTACTTAAGTACTTTTCGATTGCAATTTTTCTTTACTTTCAAATAATCACATAAAAATTATTGTTTTCCTCTTTTTCGATTTTTTTTTTTCAAAATCTGTAATTTTTTAAAAAATTATAACTTTTTTGTCCATAATTCTTCTTTTTTGAAACATTGTGCAATAAATCACATAAGTTGTCTCCTAAAACATATCCAAAAATAAAAAAAATCGAAACTGCGTTTCTGGAGAAAATCGATTTTAAAATTTTGTTTTTGAAATAAAAAATAATCTGTACCTTTTTTTTACCGTGCATATTCTTCTCCATATAGTCCTATATACCTACAACTTTGTAGAAGATCTCAAATCGATCGGACAAACCGTTTTCGAGTTACAGTTTTTTAAAGATTTGCTATGCATTTTCCGATACGCCCTTCTCAAAAATAAGGCGAGGTTCAAAATGGCGGTCTGAAGGTGCAAAATGGCATTTTTGGTCATAAAGAATCTGTATGCAAATTTTCAGGCGATTCAAAAAATACAAAAATTAAGTTAAAAAAAATCGTTATGTTCGGTGGAATTGCTCATGGCTATTGTGGTAGATCAAAATAACGTTTTCACTTCACTCCGCCCATTCGATTCTAGATTGAATTCCGAGTGCCCTACCAAAATTTGAGCTCATTCGGATGCAAGCTGAGACTGCACAAGACCTTAAAACTTTCGTATGGAAGTTACTTTGGGAAAAGACAGTCAATCATCCAATCTTCCATAGCAGGGTATCTCAATCGCTGGTCTGCGTTCACCTAGGGGGCCATGAGAAATCTCTCACTTCGCTTGTTTTACAAAAAGGTATCAATAACAAGGTTCAAACTTTTGATATAGCAAAATGCCAAGAACTTATTTTTTGCAATTTCTCATCGTAATAGGCCGATTTTCATCACGCCAATCTGTCATGATACGGCCTACTCTCCTGCACTGAAGTATGCAGTGCGGGAATAGTCATTACGCAACTGAAACCAGTGCTGTAATGATTCATTACGCAACGCTTTCTCATTACGCAACTGTTTTGAGTTGCGTAATGAATCATTACACAACAATTTTTCAGAAATTGTAAAATGATGGTGAATGCATTCCGATATAATTTCTGATAATCTCAAGTCGTCTTCTACGAAGTTGCAAAAAATATTGTACGTAACTGGTTGCAGAACTCGATTTTTACAGCACTCGTCGTAATTATCCTACTCGGCAAGCCTCGTAGGTTAAATTTACGACTCGTGCTGTAAAAATCATCATTCTGCAGCTTGTTCCGTAAACTACTATTGTTCTTGTTGTTAACTAAGCAAATACTGGCAAAATACTTGCATTGACTTTCTGTCAATAAGAAAGCCTTATTTAAAGCGATTTTATATATAAAGCATACATTGTTTCTAGAGCTATCCTTAGGACATTTCTAGCATATTTGAACTTTAATCTTTATAGATTTTGCCAGCTTGCTTACTCCTCGGCAAACTTTACACGCGATTGAAGAAATTCGAAATTTTACACTGTTTTCAGTGGATCCAGTGGTATCCTTTGAAATCTATCATCAATTTTTTCAGTGTATTTTTTTTTTGCTGAAACTCTTGATTAACATCTGACAAGGTGCAAAATGGCATTTTTGGTCATAAAGAATCTGTATGCAAATTTTCAGGCGATTCAAAAAATACAAAAATTAAGTTAAAAAAAATCGTTATGTTCGGTGGAATTGCTCATGGCTATTGTGGTAGATCAAAATAACGTTTTCACTTCACTCCGCCCATTCGATTCTAGATTGAATTCCGAGTGCCCTACCAAAATTTGAGCTCATTCGGATGCAAGCTGAGACTGCACAAGACCTTAAAACTTTCGTATGGAAGTTACTTTGGGAAAAGACAGTCAATCATCCAATCTTCCATAGCAGGGTATCTCAATCGCTGGTCTGCGTTCACCTAGGGGGCCATGAGAAATCTCTCACTTCGCTTGTTTTACAAAAAGGTATCAATAACAAGGTTCAAACTTTTGATATAGCAAAATGCCAAGAACTTATTTTTTGCAATTTCTCATCGTAATAGGCCGATTTTCATCACGCCAATCTGTCATGATACGGCCTACTCTCCTGCACTGAAGTATGCAGTGCGGGAATAGTCATTACGCAACTGAAACCAGTGCTGTAATGATTCATTACGCAACGCTTTCTCATTACGCAACTGTTTTGAGTTGCGTAATGAATCATTACACAACAATTTTTCAGAAATTGTAAAATGATGGTGAATGCATTCCGATATAATTTCTGATAATCTCAAGTCGTCTTCTACGAAGTTGCAAAAAATATTGTACGTAACTGGTTGCAGAACTCGATTTTTACAGCACTCGTCGTAATTATCCTACTCGGCAAGCCTCGTAGGTTAAATTTACGACTCGTGCTGTAAAAATCATCATTCTGCAGCTTGTTCCGTAAACTACTATTGTTCTTGTTGTTAACTAAGCAAATACTGGCAAAATACTTGCATTGACTTTCTGTCAATAAGAAAGCCTTATTTAAAGCGATTTTATATATAAAGCATACATTGTTTCTAGAGCTATCCTTAGGACATTTCTAGCATATTTGAACTTTAATCTTTATAGATTTTGCCAGCTTGCTTACTCCTCGGCAAACTTTACACGCGATTGAAGAAATTCGAAATTTTACACTGTTTTCAGTGGATCCAGTGGTATCCTTTGAAATCTATCATCAATTTTTTCAGTGTATTTTTTTTTTGCTGAAACTCTTGATTAACATCTGACAAGATTCTTCCAGAGGTGAACACCTAACATGTCTTTAAAAATTTGTGATGAGAATTTTGATGAAATTCTTGGGTATACCTGAGAAAATTGTTCAAATCTAGTGATGATTTGCGAGGAAAGCCTCATACAGCTCTTGCAAATATCTTTGACAAATCAATGGCGGGAGCTTTCTAACTATGGAGCCTTTGAGATTTTGCGTTGAATTTTGCTACGATCTTTTTTTTTGAAAGTTCAGTATCGGACTTTTGCAAAGATTATTATGCCGAATATGCAGCTCCATATGGTAAAAGAAGAATTCTTGCATTACATGTGATGGATTGCAGATGTGAATTTTGGGTATACCTACCAAGGAAAAAAAAATAAAGAATATCTGTTGATTCATTATGAGACCATTCCATAACCTTTTATTTCATGAATTGGGGGTCCGCGGGATGTTTGTAGAGCTCTTCAGTTGCAACTTCAAAAAGGTTCGGAACCACTGTTCCATAGTATTTTTCCATATCCATTCATGGTTTAAAACTACGCTGATCTGGTAGATACATTTATCAGTACAACTTTGTCGAAGACCATTTTTCGATTGGACGTCTTTAGCTATTGATTCTTAACGAAATTGAAAACATGTGGCAGTAATGATTAAGCTGCTCTGTGGACATCACTCGTTAGGGAGCTGGATCCTATTATTGGCATATTAGATTCTCTTCGGCAGTGGGGTTTTTTTGCTACAGCTCATATTTGGCTACAATACTGGAGCGCTTCTTATTGTAAAGATTCAGACAATTCGGCCGAGAAAACCCCCCTATGTCAAAGTGAATCATGGAAGTGTCCAAATGGTTCTGCACCCTATATGCTGTGAAAGATAGTTGTGTGTGCTGATGCAGCAATGCTACCTGTTCAGAAGATAAATGAACACTTTGTGGAACAGAAATTATTAACTAATTACTTAGACATACAATTTCAAAACGGTCTTCGACATAGTGGCAGCTTATAAATGTATCTAACAGTATCAGCATTTTTATAACCCTCAAGGGTACATGTAAAAATATCAGATTGAAAAATTTACTTGCTTCTCCCACAGTAATTTCTAACTTTGAAGGGCTTGTGCAATCTCATTTTACATCCAAATGAGATCAAATTTTGTGAGGGCACTCAGGATTAGACTAAGAAATGAGTGAGCAGTGTAAAGCCTAATCAATATTTCAAATCACCCTAATGGCTATCCTACTGCGAAGAGAACCATACTTAGTGTATTGATCCTTTAAGAAATGATGAGTAATGTGAGAATCATTGACGCGACATAAAAAGGTTGGGTTAAAGTTCAAAAGTTGTTGTTTATCATTTGACAGTGGACACACAAAATAATTAATTGAACAATAAATGATCCAATGTTCTCATTCCCAGCACCAGTACATATTGGAGACAGAAGATCCAAAACTCGTCATTGAAGGGAAAACGAGAAACAGACACTGAGAATAAAAAAAAATCCTATTAGAGAATGTGAACTTGTCTCGTAAATCCTCACAGCGCAGCAGAGTTGTTGTTTATATCCAAACTGGAGCACATAAAACTCAAAACACCACTGCTTGACCGAGCAGCTTCCAAAGCGAAAAATTCCATTTCCTGTACCCAACAGAATCCAACAGACATTTCCAATAAATCATACTTAGACGGGCAGCAGCACTACACCAGAGACCCGACTGTTTGCAATGCTCTTCCCGAAGCCACCCGCCCAATGGGCCACCTACGCAAAGGGAAAGTTGTTCTCAGCCAACTATTTCCAACTGGGAAAGGTTACTATAGTAAGTATCCATCCATTTGTGGGATTCGTAGAAGGCAAACAAAATAACGCCTAGAAACGTAATAGCTCGATATGCAAAGAGGAAAAAAGATCTCGCTTCAATTCGAGCCTGGAAAAATCTCACGGCGTGCTTTATCCATTGCATTTCATCGCGCACGACCTTTGTCAAAAACGGCGAGCCCGTTACGAAACGGAACCAGTCGTCGACAACCAACCGGGCAGATGCAACATGGCAGCAGAAGCACATTCACTTGAACTTTTCTGATCCACCACCAGATTTTTTTTATGTAAGAGCCGAGCATAGTCTGGCTAAAAGCGGCATCCACGACGATGACGACGGTCATAAAATGTGCTTTCAGCAGTCGTCGTCGTCGTCGATTCCCTCGATGCTGCTCCAGGGAAGTCACGTCATCCGAGTCAAACAAGACTTTCTGGGGGTGAAGAATCCCCCGTTATCGCGTATCGGATCGCTAGCAATTACTTACAGATGCTCACCGAGGCCCCATTCCTCCGCTGGCTGCACTTCTGTGTCATTGCTTAGTTAGAGCATCTACGGCTCCAAAAAACCATCTGAGCTTAATGGAATTCTGCTTTCTTGGGCTGAAAATGGGCGCGTTCAACCCGGAAGGGGATTTGTCGGCGGGAGTGCAATCCAAGCTCAGCGTGGGGGACGAAACGACACACTCCGTCCGACTCCGATGACGACGGTGAAAGGTCGTAACCAGTCGTGGTCAGTTCTGTCCAGCGCCCAGCAGAGCAGGCCAATGGCCCCCTTATTGATAACGACATCGATTTGGCAGTAACCGTTGGTTACGACAGAGGCCTACAAAGTTGTGCAATTGACCGTTCGCTGGGGTATTGACCATACATCACACGCCTCATTTGCTTACGATGTTCAACAGTGCCCGGTGAGTCCATATACGCAGTCATGTCGTCAATCGAACACGGTTTTGCAAAACTGTCGATAGTAACATCGAAAAGTTAAACATATAATGGAATGGCATTCAAGTACACCTATTGGGAACCTTTCAGGACTAAAGTTGTCTTTATTGGTTTCTGATGTAATGTGTAACTACCAATTGGTATCCCAAGTAACAATTTTAGTTTTAAGAATTACTTCCAGGGTGCTATAAATAAACGCACATAAAACCACGGTCAAGGGACTTTTGCCTTCATCGCATCCCCCAAAACCCCTTGTAAGCTAGAACGTGACTAGTTGGCCCACTCTAAAAGAGGCTTTGAAGTGTATATTTATGTCACACAAATAAAGCAAAATAGCATTAATGGTAGCTATTTTGAGGCCGCCTGTTTTAGATGAATGTCGCTTCATCATGAAAATGGTTTTTTTCATAACGTCGGTCTTGCCGAATTCATTTCAACGTAAATACCGTTAAGTCACCAGTCACCGTGCGGCCTCCATTCACCGTGCACATATACAAATTGCTACGGAATATTCATAAAAATTTAACAAATTATTCTTTTGTCAGCAAAATAATATAAAACTGATGAAATGAAGTAGTTTTTGTCACAAAGCATTTTGGAAAACCTAGTTTATGTAGTAAAAATTATGTGGATTCTGTTTGATAATGAGATTTTTCAACACTCGTAGTAGAAACGCCAAAAATTCACATATTTCATTTGAATGTAAGAGTATGAAATTTTTCAAAATTTCGACAAGTTTTCACTGTGGATACTACTAGTAAAATGTATTTCATCGTGTGAACAATGAGATTTTATGCAAATAAGAATTTTTTTATTGTGTTTCAGTCGAAACCAAAATGCAAGGTGAATGGACCCTTTTCAATTTATATGGTTCCTGTTACCGTGCATTAGTGTAACAGGCATGAAATTATTCGGTTATATTAGTTTTATTGTTATGTCGTGATTTAATTACTTCATACTTAGTTTTTGAGTGAATATGGAATGGGTTGGACAATACAGTCAAACCTCCTATAACAATTTTATTGAAAAAATTAATTATTTAGCTAATTTTTAAACTTTTAACTTTAACTTTCATATAACTAAGTACTACAGGGTAATAAGAGTTATTGATGAAACTTCCTCCAAGTAAAAGGGATACTCGTGGATACTAATAACACTATCGACATTTAAAACTACTAATGATGTATTGAGCAATTCTCGCTGAAACCAGGCCGCCATCGGCACCCATCGTTAGAATTCCAATTTTATGTCACTGATCGCTAGTTTTCGATAAAACTTAAGGGTGGTCCTTTCTGTTTCCTCAAATTGGTTGACCCCTCGTACGCCAGCTAGCTGAACAGTTTGCGAAAAAGCCCATTTTTAGATAAATGTTGGGTATTTCTTCACGGGATATGTCTCATATTTCGCTTGGAACACATAGCAAACTTAGTGGCATCGTATAGAGAAAGGATATAGCTTTCATTTAAACTTGAAAAAACCATTAGCGCACCGCTCGTTTTGAATTCTGAGATCACCATCAGAAAGCTGAGGAAAAATTGCGTAAGATAGGCTACAGAAACTAGGTGAGCAATGGTATTTACTCTATCAAATGAACGATTTTCTAAATCATGTTACACGATTTTGACGTATATGGCGAGTGCAATCTATACAAGCATCATTTTTTGTACAACAAAGAAACAAGTTTTCAACCTTTGGTGTTTTATTCGAGTCGAGTAAAGAATAAGAATACTATTATTTTTAGTGAAAAAATCTGGCGGCCATCTTGAATTTTGTCGCCATCTTGATTTTAGGTAGTAGAATTAATATTTCACCTTGATAGCTCTCAGCATGTCGAATTTAGAGGCTACCAATAAAAAAAGGTTACGTATACTCTTCTTCTTACTATTCTTCATTTAACTGACTACTGGAACCGAGCCTGATACTCAGCTTTATTAGTTATAAATCCAGGTTATTAAACAGGAATTTTATTTTTTAATGCGATTTCTGACAATAATAATGAATAAATAAATTCAATGAATGAAAACAATGATTGTATTAAACAAACATTTGTTTACCCTATGCATTGTTGTTCATTATATGAAGTTTATAGATTGCGTGTCGGGACATTAGCAAGCCTTGTGGTAATATCTGTAGTTCTAATGTAAAACATTGACAAAAGTGCATTTATTTATAATGAAAGTCTTAAATTTTGATGCAAAAAACATCCTTGATTTTCTAAGTCATAAAGTATCGTTTTTAGTACCGCCCAACATGCATGTGAAAAATAGCGAAATTGAATGATGAAAAGCAGGTTTTGTTCTAATGTGGACGTTATGCCGAAAGGCAGGTGTATAATTTCGAGGTTAGAAAAACTGGCGGCCATCTTGGCTTTCGACGCCATCTTGGTTTATAGCAGTTGCATGATTTTTTACCATCTCTGTGCTCATCATGTTGAATTATAAGGCCTCCTTTAAAAAAAATCAGATTCTTTCTTTCTTATCTTATCTCAGCTGTTCAACTGATTGTTCATTTGTATCAATGGTTTAACCCGTATAGGCCTGAGTGAAAGCAAAAATTCTAAAACCCTCACCGCTCAGCGGATTCTTAATGGATTCAAATGATTTTCTCTCAGTATACTGGCACATATATCTAGTTTCTAGAAGTGGACAGAAGAACGCGGAAATATTCTTGTGGTCAAAGTTATTCCGGTGGATCACTGGGTCAGGTCGGGTGAGGGTGCTGTGTGTATGTGCTCCTTGAGGTAGGCAAAATTCAAGTCACAGTTTTTTTTCCGGAATCGGTTATAATGTGGCCACTACATGACGGAATTTTAAGAAGATTGCATCAGTGTAAACCTTTTGAGAAACGATTGAATTGGAAAACTATGAGTATTGCATTTGATTTATCCTACAAATGACAATTTTGGGTCCTGAGACGTCTCAAACTTACGATAAAGTGGCCAATTTGTATCTGAACATCTGTGACAAGCTTATGGGAATGCAATTCAGTGCACAATTATGTTTGATTTCTTCTTTTCGAGAATTGAAATGAATTAGTATCCAACAAATCTATAGCCGGTTCTCCCAGGCATTACGTCCTAATGACCACATCCGATATATTTAAACGGTGCAAAACTCTTCATTTACAATGTTGAATGTCAATTCTTAATGATTTATGCAAATAAAAATGATTGTCATTGCAAATAAATAAAGGTAACTTTGCATGTCCCAAAAAATCGCCTTTTTTACCCGACTTGACCCAGTGACCCACCGGAATAACTCCGGTCACAGGAATATTTCCGAGTTCCTCTGGCCACTTCTAGAAACTAGATATGTGGGCCAGTGAACTGACAAAAAATCATTTGAATCCGTTAAGAATTCTCTGAGCGGTGAGGGTTTCAGTATTTTTGCTTCCACTCAGGCCTATACGGGTTAAAACCAAATAAATGAAAGAAATAATGCTATTTTACAACTCGAAGATATGCAGAAGAATCATTCAGGTAGCAAATAAGCGTTAGAAAATCCTATTTGATAATTTGTTTTTAAAACTAGTTAAGCTGAAGGCTCTGTTCCAGTAGGGACGTAACGTGAGGAAAAAGCAGAACAAGAAGAAGAATAAGTGTAACAGTAGCATTGAAATTCAACATGTTGAGTGCTATCAAGGTGAAAACTCATTCTACTACTTAAAACCAAGATGGCGTCAAAATCCAAGATGGCCGCCAGATTTTTTCACTCAAATTAATACTCCTATTCTTCATCTGTCTCAAATAATACACCAACGATTGAAAACTTGTTTTTTTGTTGTACCAAACATTATGTTTGCATTGATTGCACTCGCCATATACGTCAAAATAGTAGAACATGATTTAGAAAATCGTTCATATCATAGGGTAAATACCTTTGCTCACCTAGTTTTTGTAGCCTATCTTACGCTATTTTTCCTCAGCTTTCTGATGGTGATCTCAGAATTCAAAACGAGCGGTGCGCTAATGGTGAAAAATCGATTTTTCTAACGAAATTCAAGATGGCGGCCAAATTCAAAACTAGCGGTGCGCTAATGGTTTTTTCAAGTTTAAATGAAAGCGATATCCTTTCTCTATACGATGCCACTAAGTTTGCTATGTGTTCCAAGCGAAATATGAGACATATCCCGTGAAGAAATACCCAACATTTATCTAAAAATGGGTTTTTTCGCAAACTGTTCAGCTAGCTGGCGTACGAGGAGTCCACCAATTTGAGAAAACAGAAAGGACCACCCTTAAGTTTTATCGAAAACTAGCGATCAGTGACATAAAATTGGAATTCTAACGATGGGTGCCGATGGCGGCCTGGTTTCGGCGAGAATTGCTCATTATGAATCCTTCTAGGTTTCATATGCCACCACCCGCCACTCAAATAAATACACGGACCCCAAAAATGACTGATTTTTGCACTTAAATGGTTGTAACTGCTTTTCCGTGATCTTTAGAAACCTAGTGTCTTCTAGAGAATGATTCATTTTGACTGTTAACACAATTTTGTACAACATTGTTGCTACCGGAAACTTTGCATTTTCAAAATATACGATAAAAACTAGTTTCAGGGGATCGTTTATAAAATACTCCCGTATTTTGGAAATGCGGCTGAATACACACTAGGTGTCTTTGGCAAAGTTGTTTGTATTTGAATTATCTACAACTTTTCCCAAGACATCATATTTAAAGATCGTCATTTAAAAGAAAAAATAGTTTCGCAGCGCCGCCGGTGGCAAAGTTGCGAACTAACATTCACCGTCAATATATGCGCTATAATTTTAGAAAATTTTCGTCCGAAGACACCATCCCGAAAAAATCACGGTTAAGTTCACGATTTCGGCCGATCGTAATACTGTGAATCGGGTGCTTCAAGGGAATCTGTAATATGAATGATTGTGCTTGAATACAACACAAAATCAAATGACGGCATTCGTTCAATTCTTATTATATATTATTTTATAATTCCAGGACAACCACTGCAAATTGAAATAATAAGAATGAATTACCTCAATTTGCATTGTAAACAATGTTGCCTTCAATTGATTTACAGTTCTCAAAACCATTGTGTTTGCTCAAATTAAAAAGAGATTTGACTAAGAAAGTTTTGGGCCATTATTTTTAATTCAGATCGGGATTCGCTACTGCGACCAGTCAATATTTTGATATGAACTGAATTTTTGGTGTAGTGCATGGCATAAGTATTAAGTAACGACTTCGCCATTGTTCTTGGTTTGGGTCCACAGAAACATTTAAAAAGATTTTTAATATAAAATATACTAATATATCAACACTTTACAGAAAATTGACTCAACGAAGACGAAGAAGTGGTCCAACAAAGATAATTGACTCAAACTAGTGATCACTATTGTCAATATTTACCAAGCCTACAGTTATCCTATTCATGGCAATTCATTAAGAATAAGGTGCACGATATGATTTGGCGTGGAAACATTTTTTTCCAATCACAGGTTCCCGGTGGTCCCAAAGTGACCACTATAGTCAAATATACACTTTTAGTCTACAGTTTTTTTTTTTTCATCACAAGACATGTTATTTGTTTTGCCGTGAAAACACAATTGTTCCCAATAACAAGTTCAATTGGGGAAATTTGGCGGTCCCTATAATGGCCACTGCAATCAGATATCCACTTCGAGTCTATAATTACCCTTATCATGACAAGATATGAAGAATGAGTCGTCGCTTGATATATTTTGACGTTCACACATAATTGTCCCCAATCACAGCCTCCCTCGGGTATATCCGGTGGTCACAAAAGTGACCACTTTAATTAAATGCCCACTTTGAGTCTATAGTTACTTTATTCACGACAAGACATGAAGAAAGAGCCGTCGCATGATATGTTTTGGTATAACAACAGAAATGACAGGTTCCTCCGAGAAATTCCGGAGGTCCCAAAAGAGGCCACTGTAGTCAAATATGGTTTATGGACAAAAGGTCGAAAGACAAGAGATCGAAAGGACAAAACGTCGAAAGACAAAAGGTCGAAAGGACAAAAGGTCGAAAGGACAAAAGGTCGAAGAATAAAAAGGAAGGGACAAAAGGTCGAAAATCTTTTTTCAAAGAAGGAAAAATTTCGACCTTCTGTCTTTTCGACCTTTTGTCTTTCGTCCTTTTGTCATAGATTCTCAAATATCCACTTAAGCCCTATTTAGCAAGAGACATGAAGAATGAACCGTCGCACGATATGTATTGGAGATCAATTTCAATTGTCCCTAATTACAGGTTCCCCCAGGAGCATCCGGTGGTCCCAAAAATAGTCACTGTGGTCAACTATCCATTTTAAGTTTTCAGTTGCCCTGTTTACGACAAGACATGAAGAATGAATCGTCGCATGATATGTTTTGGTGTAAAAATCGAAATGTCCCCAATTATAGGTTTGTTAGGGAACTACAAGTGGTCCCCAAAATGGCCATCCTAGTTAAATATCCTTTTCC
This sequence comes from Aedes aegypti, assembly GCF_002204515.2. Lineage (NCBI taxonomy): Eukaryota > Metazoa > Arthropoda > Insecta > Diptera > Culicidae > Aedes > Aedes aegypti. The sequence goes on from NC_035107.1 coordinate 79,631,931, forward strand.
GGTCTAAATTTGACTTATTCATGACTAGACATGAAGAATGAGTCGTCGCACGATGAGTATTGGAGCTCAATTACAATTGTCCCCAATCATAGGTTCCCTGGGGGACACCCAGGTGGTCCAAAAAGTGGTCACTTCAATTAAATTCCCACTTTGAGTCTACAGTTACTTTATTTACGACAAGGCATGAAAAAAGAGCCTTCGCATGATATGCTTTGGTGTTAAAACAGAAATGTCCCCAATGACAAGTTCCTCCGGGAAATTCCTGTGGTCCCAAAAGTGGCCACTGTAGTCAAATATCCATTTTAGGTCTACAATATCCCTATTTAGCAAGAGACATGAAAAATGAACCGTCGCACGATATGTATTGGAGTTCAATTTCAATTGTCCCTAATTACAGGTTTTCTCGGGGACATCCGGTGGTCCCAAAAGTAGTCACTGTAGTCAACTATCCATTTTGAGTATACAGTTGCCCTATTTACGACAAGACATGAAGAATGAGCCGTCGCATGATATGTTTTGGTGTCAAAATCGAAATGTCCACTATGCAAGGTTCCCCAGGGGAACAAGACGGCGCCATTAGTGGCCAAATCTGTACAAACTCATTTTCCACTTATAATAGGGTTTTTTATGATAAGCTAGGGAGAAAACAATATTGCGCGACATATTTTGAATGGATAAATTGTTTGATCCAATTTCGGATCCACTACCGGCACCGATTCCGGGGAATTAGCCATATCTAGGTTGTTTCTAGACCAATCTTAATGCTTGGCGCACCAATCGCTTCACAATTTGATCTTCTATCTTCATGTGCAATAAAATTTCGATTTTTTTTACCGAGATCTTTACTAAAAACACGTCATAATTTTACTGCATAAGACATGCTTCCGGAAATCCGGATTATCACCGGTATCCAATGGCTATAGTTCATCTCCGTGGATGCACCTCAAAACTAGATTAGTTGACCCGTCCATTACTTCTTAAAGAATTGAAATCGGTCATTTTTTTGTCAAAGTTACAGCTTTTCAAAGTTGGCCAAATTTTTGCCTGTCCCAGTTATTTTGACAACCCCCTGCACATTGTCAAAATTAATCTTTATACTTTCAAATTTATTTTTGTACACTATAAAAATGATAATATTTATCATAAAAGGGTAACACGAGCACATAAAACTAATATTTTTTGAATTATTAATTTAGTGGCTTAAGTGTCCGGTACTGGGGGCTCTACCCTATATAGAAGAATAACACTGGACAGTAAAATGTTTGAAAATACGTTTAATATTACCCAGTCGGTAAAGTAGGCTCGAACAGTGCTTCGAATAAGGGTTCGAATATACACTGGAAAAACAACAATGGTGATGTGTGGATAGTCGTTTGAAACTGAGACGAGACTCGCGAAGACGGTCTTCTTTTTCTGTGATTGCTGAGTTTTTTGTCTTATTCCACTTTGTGTTTATACCAACCATGCGCAAGCCGTTCAAGTTTTCACATGAACATCTCAGCAAAAAATGATTGCGTTTGCATCACACTGAATTATAAATAGCCTTTTGAGTGAAATTTAATGGCAGAAAACGTAGCAGACATTAGAAATAACTTATCTTGTGTTTAGATTTATCTGCAACTTTGGAAAAAAAACTACTCCCCCGACTGAGGTTTTCAGTATCAGTTAATTGTGAATACAATACTTTTCACTTTTGCAGCCATAAAAACGGCGGGCCACATTTAACGTTTCGTGACAGCGGAATCTGGGCTGCATATGACGTTGATATTTTTCTTCTTCGCGAGTCTCTCCCAGACAACCAGAAGTCGCATAACGAATTACGAACAAAGTCGCTTATTTACATAAATTGCATCACTCCCGCACTACATGGTGGGTGAAATCGTTTGATCGATGAGTTTCCTCGTATAAAATGGCATTTTATGAGTTCGTTTGTACATTTAATTTCGTCCCGTACATTCGTACAAAGTAAGTCGGATCAATCCGTAGCAGCTGTCAAATCAATTTTGTTATCATAAATTAAGTCGCATAAGAGTGCAGATCACTTCGCAATAAAATCGACACACTCGCATTGCATGCTACTTTTCATCATACAAGTATGCACGTATATCGCCTCCACTTTTGTACGCATAAGGCCTTTTCGCAACATCTTATACGTGAAACTTTGCACATATAAGCATCGCATAACGCAAAAGGTGATTTCATTATTCGTACATTCTGGTTGTCTGGGCTCTCAGGGCCCATTCACATATTTCATAACGCTGAAGGGGGTGGGTGGGTGTCTTCAAGATGTTACAGGCCATACAAAATTCGAATAATATTCTTACAAAATGCGTTATGACGGGGTGGGTGGTGTTGAAAATGGCAATTTTTGGCGTTATGAAATTTGTGAATGAACCCTTAAAGGTGAAATGTGTAGAATCAGAGGAAACGCAAAAAAGCTACTGCGGAAGTGAACTGCAGCATCGACGCGGAGCGAATCAGGGCAATAGAGGAAGTAAAAAGCTAAGATCATTCAGTGTTCTAATTTTGGCGAAAACGGACGCGTTCTAATTTTCTGCGAAAATATCGGTGTGTGATTCGGAGTTACAGTTCGGTATTTTGCTAAGAGAATTTGAATAACGGCTACGAATACGACAGGAATCTATGAAAGAATATGAGCTAAAATTTTCTGAACTTGAGGAAATGTTTTATTTTTTGGAAAAATCCTGGAAGAATATCTTCTTGAGAGAAGCTTTTTAAACGAGTGCGACGTCATAAAGGATAGCAACATCAAACAATCCTGTCTTCAGTTATCGACACAGTGGGAATCTAAAAACTGCTAAAATCATTTGAAGATACATTCTTTCTGAAGCTAAAATTAGCGTTACCAAAGCTCAAACATTTCTTCCCGAATCTCACTATGCATTGCAATGAAATTGGATCCCATGCGGTCAGTTATTTTCTGCAAAATTGTTTCAACACTGGAGGTCGCTCCACTGCTGCTCGAACAGCTCTTCTACGACAAAATAACCACCAGTTTCTGCAGAAACCTGTAGATAAATTCCCTTTATTTAAGTTATGAGTTTATTTTCTGAGAGGGGAATGTATTACAAAATGCTATGGATAAGTTTTCCTGTGTTTTTTTTTGTTCCGACCCCGTTTTAAAAATTTAGTTTAGTTTGTTTTGCAATTTGCGTTAGAAAAATCAGCTTATACTTCTAGTTCCATAAATCGTTCAAAATCTTTGTTTCCGTATTTAAATTCATCAAAAATTTGCCTAACAGTGAAATTTAAAATTCTCTCGTCATTCTACCCTTTTTTTGACGTTCCCTCCTACATCAAAGACTGTTCCTCCACAAAAGTTCATTCCAAACAGCTTTTCACCCGGCACTTTTCTTCGCAGGAAAGTGAAATTCCATCGCCGTGAATTGCGAGAAAAATAAGGTTCACCACCTAACCAGACCGCCAACAGAATGATTTTCCCGTGGCGATGCGAAATGATGCAATTATGTAAATTCTCAATTGCTTTCCCACCGTGCTGTACCACCTGCTGTGGAACCTTGGAACAGTAGCCAAGGTCTTGTGCGCTATCAGCTGCGGCACTTCTAGGTTTGGTGAAAGCTACTTACCATCACCAACTGGGACACTTTGAAGATGATGGCTTCTCGCTCAAGTCGGGCTTAATGCGGTGGAACAAAGAACGAACAAACGGAGGAAGCTTTTCATCACCATCATTGTAAACTTCCCGGCGGAAGAGGCTAACAGCTTATCGCACTGACTGCCGCACCTGACGCGCCACCTGTCCCCATGGAAGCAATTTTCAGATCATTCATAAACTACCAAATCAGGCAAAAAGGGCAAAGTTTTCCTCGAGGACGTGTTTGGCGCGGCCCCAGCTCGTTTAGCAGGAAACTGTTCACCATTTGAACTTTGCAAAAAGCAAAGTTGTGGAAAATTTGTTACCCTCAAAATTTTGTTTAAGGAGGCTATAGAATACAGAAACTTAATTGAAACCTCGATCCAACCTTTTTTGTTTTTTTTTTTTTTTCATGATGATTGCCTGACTGGAGTTTGTGATGGAGTTCTATCATCATTCAAAGGCGAATAAACATCTACATTTTTTGTCATATTAAATCAAAGTTTGGGAATCTCAGTAAACTTAAAAATTTTAGTCTATTTAAAGCTATTCTAAGCTGTTTACACCGTCTTCAGCACATAGGCTGCACAGACTGATCAATCACTAACATTAGGCAACGGACAACACGAAACACCCAGTAGCCCAGCGATGAATTTTTCGTTTGACGAAAAGTTTTCACCGAAGTCGTTAAAGGTTGTTTTTAGCCTAAAACTGGTTTAAAACTGTTTTATGCCCTTTAATGCCATTTTATGCTGATTTTGAGCCGTTTAATTCATTCTAAGCCAATTTACACCTTTTGAAGACTTTCAAGCCGTTTATAGACATTTTGGACCAGTTTAGGCATTTTTAAGCCTTTTCAACGTTTTTAGCCCTATTTAAACCGGTTTATGCCATTTAAAGTAATTTTAGACCATGTTAGGCTCAAAATGGCTTCCAAGCAATTTTTATAACGTATTTAGCTATTTTAATTCGTTTTAAGCCATTTTAAGCTATTTTATGGCTCTTTGCGCCGATTGTTTTGAGCCATTTAAAAAACAATTTTAGGCCATGTTCAACCATTTGAGGCAATTCTAAACTTTTTTAAGCCTTTTTAACCAATTTCAAGCTGTTTTCAGTCATGTCATACCATTTTAAGCCATTTTAAGCGTTTTTATGTATTTTTTAAGCATTTTCAGTTGTTTCTTGCTATTCTAAGCCATTTTAAGACGTTTTAAACCATTTTCGAACATTTAATGTAATTTTGAATTTCTTTAAGCCAATTAAGGCCATTTCAAGCCTTTTGAGCTATTTTTAGCCCTTATTAAGTCGTTTAATGTGAAGATGAATCGAAGCCAAACTTCAAATTTTCAAGAGCACGGATCTGGAGAACCAAACATCCGTTTAAGCTGAAAACTTAATCGATTGGTCACTAGCTGGTGGTGACCAATCGATTAGGTTTTCAGCTCAAACGGATGTTTGGTTCTCCAGATCCGTGCTCTTGAAAATTTGAACTTTGGCTTCGATTCATCTTCACCTTAAAATAGGCAAAGAGGGCAAAGTTTTCCTCGTGTGGCCATTTTAATGGTTGTAAGGCAATTTTGAGCTTTTCTAAGCCGTTCTTAGTTGTCTTTAGCCATTTAAGGATGTATTTAGCTGTTTTAATATGGTTTAATCCAGTGAATCAATTGTCACTCAACACACAGCAACAAAGACATTGTCATCTCCTATTCTTGTTGCAACAATTTTGTTCCTCAACATCAGTTTATCACAACTTGAACATAATATGACAATGATCGATCACCTCGTGATTTTCTGGGCTACGCATTGTTATTTTCAAGAACTTTCTCTGTGTTGGAAAACATTGGCACATTATCGAACAGCATCCATAAAACAAATTCGGTTTTGTGTTTAAAATAATTGATTAATCGCGAGTTGAAAAGGTTGCAACAATGTTGCGCCCTGTGATTGTCATGACAATTTTGCTTTTGATTTTGTCCCAATCCGCAAAAGTTGGGATAAACGGTTGTGAGCGCGCTTGCTTTGTTGTTTGTTTTTCGTCTGTTTTGATGAAAATTTGATTCACTGGTTTAATCCGTTTTAAACCATTGGGATCTATTTGATGGTTCTTCGGGCCTTTTGTTTTTGCTTATCTAGAGCTATTTTAAACCTTTTTCAGCCATATTAGGCTGTTGACGTTTATGTTAAGTAATTTTAGGCCATGTTAAGTCATTTTAAACCGCTTTAACCCATTCAAAGCTATTTTAAGCCGTTTTAAGACATTTAAAGCCTTCATAAGCTGTTTAGCCGTTTTATGCCATTATAAGCTATTTAAAGTCATTCTAAGCAATTTTAGATCGTTCCAAGTAATTTTAAGCTGTTTTTAAAACTTATTAAAATTATTTCAGAACATCCCAAGTAACCATAAGCACTAATAATAAGCCCTTTATCAGCATCATAGATGCGTACATGCATTATAATAGCACCACAAATGCTTACACAACAGCACTTCCGCTGCATAGAAACTCTATTACAGCATCATTAATGCTTCTAAGCCTGATGCATACAGGCATTAAATACGCACTATATTTACGCTTTATATTCGAATACAGGGCATGTTTAAATGCCATCTAATGTTTTGACAGATATACCACGTGCTTTGTGTTTGCATATAGTGGTAAGAGGGAGTCAAACATAAATCTTCTCACTACTACAATTGCAGGTTTTATGACGGGGAAAAGTGATGATTCAAACTGGTCACTTTTCTTTCCAATACTATTCATGTTATGTGGCCGTAGGAGCAAAGGAGCAGGACAACAACTCAACAATACGGGTGTCGCAGGTTCGAGACGCAAAATGAGGAATTTCATCATCATAAAACGAGGATCAAAATGTGGCAATTGCAAGTCCTCAAAAGGATGAAAACTACCAAAACGAATAAGTCTGATACGGAGAAGTACTATCTGTATCATTTTATTACATTTTTTGCATACTATTAGAGGTTTCCGTTTTCATTAATTCATTTATTTACCTCGTATACCAGTTGCTTGGCCGCATACGCGAAAGCTCTCTGGCTGCGTATGCGGAAGCACAAAATATTCGCCCTAAAAACCTGGCGAAAACAACTGACGTTTCTCACGTGGTCTTATATCAGCATTAGTGGTGCCGAGAAGCACGGTTATATCTTGGCACTATAATGGCACGCTATTTCGCCTTTTCTGGCATTATAATAGCATTATATGCGTATATAAAACTAACATGCATCAAATGATTACCCTATATGCGCATATAATGCTGTTACCGTGCCGCATTATCGTGCTTACTGGTTACTTGGGATATTGGGTTATTTTGAACTGTTTTGAACCGTTTTTGGTAATTTCAAGCCTTTTTGGTCTGTATTAAACCATTTTAAGTTATTTATAGCCTTTTCAAGTTATTTTAAGCAATTTTAAACCGTTTTGACCATTTTGAACCATTTAAGCTTTTTGAAGCCATTCCAAGCCATTCTACGCCAACTTGAGCCGTTTTTGAACGTTATCAAACCATTTTAAGTTATTATGAGCTCTTTTGCTCTTTTAAGCCGTTTTAGACCATTAAAGCCTAGTTGCGACACCGGAGCATAACCGCAGCTGCAGAGCTTCTTGGGATAAGCTTTTTTTTGGGCATCTTGAGAGAAGCTTTCCAGAGCTTCGTGTGAGAAGCTTTTTAGAGTCTAATGGAAGAAGCTTTCCAGACCATTTTTGAAGAAGCTTTTCGGAACGACTAAAGAGAGGCATCCCAGAGCTTTTTGAGAGAAGCTTTCCAGGTTATCTTGAGAGAAGCTTTCCAGAGCTTCTTGAGAGAAGGTTTCCAAAGGTTTTTGAGGGAAGCTTCCTTTAATTTTTTGGAAAAAGCTTTCCAGAGCTTCTTGGGAGAAGCTTTCCAGAGTATAATGGAAGAAGCTTTCCAGAGCTTCATGGAATAAGCTTTCCAGAGATTCTAGGAAGAAGCTTTTAAGCCATTCTTGGGAGCTTTCCAGAGCTTCTTTGGAGAAATTTTCTAGAGTCTAATGGAAGAAGCTTTCCAGAGCTTCTTGGGTGAAGCTTTCCAGGGTTTTTTGGGAGAAGATTTCCAGAGCTTCTTGGTAGAAGCTTTCTAAGGTATATTGGAAGGAGCTTGCCTGAGCTACTTGGAAGAAGCAACCCGGGCCTAATAGAAGTTCTTGAAGTAAGCTTTCCAGAGCTTCTAGGAAGAAGCTTTTAAGCGCTTCTTGGGAGAAGTATTCCAGGGCTTCTTGGGAGAAGCTTTCCAGAGTCTAATGGAATAAGCTTTGCAAAGCTTCTTGGGAGAAGTTTTTCAAATCATTTTGGAAGAAGCTTGTCAGAGCTTCATGGGAGATGCTTTCCAGAGCTTATTTGTAGAAGCTATCCAGAGCTTTTTCGGAGAAGCATTCCAGAGATTTTGGGAGAAGCTTTCCAGAGTATAATGGAAGAAGCTTTTGAGAGCTTCTTGGAAGAATTTTCTCTGTGTCTAATGGATCGTTTCAGAGCTTCTTGGGAGAAGGTTTCCAGAATTTCTTGGAAGAAGCTTTTCAGAGCTTCCTTGAAGAAGTTTTCTAGAGCTTCTTCGGAGAAGCTGTCCGGAGCATCTTGAGAGTAGCTTTTCAGAGCTTGTTAGGAGAAGCTTTCCAGAGTCTAATTAAAGAAGCTTTCCGGAGCTTCTTGGAAGAAGTTTTTCCAGAGCTTCATGGAAGTAGCTCTTCATAACTTCTTAGGAGCAACTTTCCAGGGCGTCTTGAGAGAAGCATCCCTAACCTTTTTTGAGAGAAGCTTACCAGAGCTTTTTTCGAGAAGCTTCACAGAGCTTCTTGGGAGAAGCTTTTCAAAGCTCTTGGAAGAATATTTCCAGGGCTTTTCCAGAGAAGCTTTTCAGGCTTCTTGGGAGACACTTCCAGTGTATAATGGAAGAAGCCTTACAGAGCTACATGGGAGAACTATTCCAAGTCTAATGGAAGAAGCTTTTCAGAGCTTATTTGGAGAAGATTTCCAGAGCTTTTCCGAAGAAGCTTTCCAGAGTATAATGGATAAAGCTTTTCAGAGCTTCTTGGGGGAAGCTTTCCAGAGCTTCTTTGAAAAAGCTTTCTAGAGCTTCTTGAGAGAAGTTTTCCGAAGTGTCTTGAGAGTAGCTTTTCAGAGCTTCTTAGGATAAGCTTTCCAGAGTCTAATTAAAGAGCTTCTTGGAAGAAGTTTTCCAGAGTGTCTGTGGAGAAAATTTCCAGGGCATCTTGAGAGAAGCATTCCTGACCTTTTTTGAGAGGTTTTAGAAAGCTTTTTGGGATAAGCTTTCCAAAGCTTCTGAGGAAAAGCTTTGCAGAGATTCTTGAGATAATCCAGAGCTTTTTGGGAGAGGCTTTCCTGTGCTTCTTGGAAGAAGGTTTCCTGAGCTTCATGGAAAAAGTTTTCCAGAGTTTTTTGGAGAAGCTTTCCGGGGCAACTAGAGAGAAGTATCTCAGAACTTCTTGAGCGAAGCTTTCCAGAGCTTTGTGGAAAAATCATTCCAGAGCTTCTTAAGAGAAGCTTTCTAGAGCTTCTTAGAAAAATCTTCCCAGAGCTTCTTGAGAAAAGGTTTCTAGAGATTCTTGATATAATCTTGGGAGAAGCTTTTCAAGGCCATTTTGAGAGAAGCTTCAAGAGCTTCTTGGGATAAGCTTTCCAGATTTTTTTTGGGAGAATCTATCCAGAGCATATTGAGAGCAGCTCTCAGATCTTTTTGAGAGAAGCTTTCCACAGCATCTTGGGAGAAGCTTTCCAGCGCATCTTGAGAGAAACTTTCTAGAGTTTCTTGAGAAATTTTTTCCACAGCATCTTGGGAGAACTCTGTGAAACTGGTAGTAGAAGCATAGTGAACATAAGAGCAGGGATGTAGAAATAAGATAGTTGTATTATGAATAAATACAGGCAGTGAAGGAATAGTTTAGAGAAACAGTGCTCAACATCACCCACGGAAAAGATTTGAAGGTAGTACTCTCCCATTACTTGAAAGCTCAATAGGTGGTACTGCCAAAGCAAAGCCTGCCAGGATTATCAGAAGCGGAAGAAGCAGACTCGTAGTCGGAAGCAAACGGACGAGTCTGACAAATCCAGCGTCAATTCCCGTTTGGGTGCGTCTAATGTGAATGCGAAAGTCAGAGCGCTAGAAGAACACCAGAAACGGCAGCTGGAAGAGCTTGGAATAAAGATGCAGCTGTGGAGGAAGGAAAGGGAGAAGCAGCGTGCGTTTGACAAGTAGATAATCGAGAAGGAGCGGCAGATGCGTGCAGAGGACGAAGAAGAAGAATTTTATTGGCAAGCTGAAATGCTTCGGGAGAAAACGGAACAAGTCGAGCGTACGAAGACGAACCATCAGTCGTTTAAGAAGCGGTTGGCATCCATGGACCAGGAGCTAGCGGGACTGTCGAGCCTTAAGATGCCAAAACAGGCGTCAAAATTTGATCCGGGCATTTTGCGAGAGGAGACTTCCAGCAAAATCAACCGAAACACGTGATGAAGGGTAGCTACCAGAAGATCGTAGAAGACGACGAAAGCACCAAGGAGGAAGACGATGATGACGAGTACTTCAAAAATTCGGATCTGCAAAGCCAGAGTTTCGATTCGTCCATGGATAGGCAGGTCAACAAAAACGCTTCGCGAATTATTACATAGAAGCGCGGTAGTGTGAACCAAGACGGGCTGGGACAACAGCTGGCTGGCTGCACGAACGTTGCTTACCTACAAGCTTCCCAAATTCTTTGTTCTACGCGGCCTACAAAGCGTCGAACGATGCCTGTGTCCACATGAACCACGAGAACCTGATGAGACTGCAGGAAGCGCTAGAAGGAAATGCACTCGAGCTGGTATCTGACCAGCTTCTTTTTCCCGAAACCATCCCAAGGGTCATCGAGAAGTTGCGTCGCCATTACGGCCATCCAGAGCAGCTGTTGGAAAGTCTGCTGGACAAGGTCAACAGGCTGGATCCTTCGCAACCGGACAATTTAAAGAGCTTAGTTCTATTCGGAAATACGGTGGAAAGCCGCTGATTCACGGCAACATCTCGTCAATTCGCTGTGAGAAGCGCGGTGAAACAAAGCTGCAGACGCTGGTGGACTTCATCATAGAAATAGTGGAAGATGCCTGCGAAACCAACGTCGACGTAGAGGTCAAGCACCCACAAGAAATTCGCAATTCGGAAGAAGTGAGTTAATGGAGAGAGGTGGACTTTATTACCATACTGTAATAAACAGTTCACCGGCTGGCTAACACCGGTGAGAAAATACTGGAACCATGCAACCAATGTCGGAGGACGGATTGCGGCGAGTTCAAGAAGATGCGTTATGCTGATAGGCTGAGGCTGGTAAACCACAAGCAGCTGTGCCACGTGTGTCTCAACGAACGAGCGCACTGACCACCTTAGTGCGAGTTCAAAATCCGGGGTAACATCGGCAAATGCAAGGAATTCCACAATCCTCTAATACATTCTGTTGACAATGTGGTCGGCTCAGCGCACACATCCGGACAAACTGCACGGTTCTCTTCCGGATTGCTTCAGTTCAGCTACACTGTGGTGAAAATAGTGCCTATTTTAATTATACGAATTACGGAAAAGAAGCGGCAGATGTATGAGGCACAAAGATTACGCCTACGAGTAACTCGAAGTGCCAGCTGGGTAAGCCGGCAGAGACGAACAAGAAGAGGGGCTCTATCTACTAGGGTTATCCAGTCAACGGGAAGAATCGGAAGTCATGGAGGCGAGGTATCGCAGAAGCTGTCATTCCGTGTCGAGACCAATGAGCAGACATGATGAGGTGCAGAGACGAGGAAACGAATTGATCTCCTGGATTTACAGGAATGCTGGATGTTACGGGCTGGGGTGTTGTGACGCCGCTTGAACAGGTCTATTGCCTGAACAGTTCTAACGCTGGAGCATAAACAAAATCAGCTTTAAGCGTTGCTGAAAACCAATTAGGCGCTTTCGAAAATATTGGTTTCCCTTCGGGAACAAGCCTCTTAAGCTGTTTTGAGCTGTTTTAAGCCATTTTTTGCCATTTCAAACCATTCTAGGGCATTCTAAGCCATTATAAGTCTTTTTAATCTATTGCGAGCCCTTTTTAGCCGGTTTATGTCATTTTAAGCTGGTCGAAGCCGTTGTGAACAATTTTTAGTCATTTTAAGTCAATTTAAGCAATTGTAAGCTGTCTAAGCCATTAATAATAATTCTTGGCCAATTCAAGCCATTTTAAGCAATTTTTAACAATGTTAAGCTTTTTTCAGCTGTATAAAGCCGTCGACCATCTTAGATTTATTTATTTAGTTTATTTATCATTGAAATTTTGTGTAGTCATGATGCATTAAAATGCATTAAAATGCATTTTAAACCCAAGTTTTTAATCATTTGGTGTTTTTTTCAAAACGCAATTTGGTAAATATTTTTCAAAGCCGCCTATTTGCATACTTTATATATTGCATAGTAAGATCATCTGCCTTAAACTGACTTCCAAAGATTGGCTCGCAATAAGTATATTTTTTCCATTTCAAACTTCTTTTGTCATTTGAAACCAACATTTTTGAATCATTTGGTGTTTCTGCCGAAACCCAGTTTGGTAAGTAGACTGCCTATTTGCCTTCTTAATGCACTGGACAGCAAGATCATCTGCTTCAAACTTACTTGCGGAAACTGACTCGTTATATGTTTATTTGTTTTGCCATTTCAAACTTTTTTGTCATTTGAAACCAAAGTTTTTGAATTTTTGTGTTTCTGCCTAAACACAGTTTGATAAATATGTATAGTTTTAATGCAGCTTATATGCCTTTTAATGTACCGGACAACACTGGCTTTTGACTGGCTTGCGGAAATTGACTCGCAATTAGTTTATATTTAGCATTCGTAGACTTTGTTGTCATTTGAAACAATATTTTTTTAATTTTTTGGTGTTTCTGTCAAAATAATGTTTGGTAAATATACCTTCCATGCTTCCTATTTTTCTTTTGATAAACTAGACAACAAAGGGCATCTGTTTTAAACTGTATTGCGGATATTGAACCAAAATAAGTTTAATATTTTGCCAGTGTAAACTTTTTTTGTCATTCGAAACAAAAGTTTTCCGTTTTATTACACATTTTTTTACAATATTGATAACCAAGTAATAAGAAGATTAAGAAGCTAGGATTCTTTTTTCTTGTTTAAAAGTTAGATTTCAAGACATAGAAGATATGTCCTAAAATCTAACTTTTGAACTTTAAAAGTAGGTCCTAGCTTCTTAACCTTCTTATAACTTGGTTGCCATCAAGATCCGAAAACACCATAATTACTTTCAACGACCATGAGATTTGAGCCTAAACATTTATTAATTGGTTTACCTCTTCTAACTCAAGTATTTCTAAAACCACCAAACCAACCCAAACCATAATTGGAGCTCATCTCATCATAATCAATCTTCCAAACTACCCTCGAGTACATGCATACCTTCGAAGGCAGCATTTTAAACTAACGAACCGCATCTCACGAGCCTCAAACCGCATCCCAACCGAAATCTCCCAAAGCACCACCAGTAAAAATTTTCATTTAATCGATTGCATAATCCATCTCTACAAAACAAGTGCTATCGCATTTCATGTGTTCATCGCGGGTCTAGTCATCGTCATCGCATAGATTATTGGGTGAGTTGGTTACCTAGTTGCTATTGGACGACGTGGCGCAGCAGCCAGCTTCTAAGGCGAAACCGAAGCCAAATGTAATGGAACCTTTGACGAAAACGAATCAATCTTCTTTAGTTACAGTTGTGGTCGGAATAATAGTACACCCGATTATGTTTTTGCACGGAGGATGCGTACCGTGTAAAAAAAGTTTTCAGTTCAAAATTTCAAAAACCGTGCGAAAAAAGTAACACTATTTTTTGACATTTCATACAAAAATAAGGTTTTGGTGAAAAAAAAGTATGGAAACAGCGATTTCCTCAAGAATTCCTAACTCTCTCAGCGTTTCCTTCAGGGATTTCACAAGAAATTCCTTAAAGGATTGGTTAAAGATTTACTCAAGAATTGTTTTTTATTTTCAGGAATTCCTAAAAAAAATCCTACGGAAATTTATTTAGAGATTTATGCCTATTCACATATTTTTTTTTATAAAATACCTCAAGATGTTCCCAAAGGATTTTCTCCACAATTTCCTTCATAGTTTTCTTCAAGAACTTCTACAGAGAATGCACCATGAGTTTGTCCAGGAATTTCTCCAGAGATCTGTTCAGAATTTTTTTTTTCAGTGGAACTTGTCCAGAGAATTCTCAAAGGATTCATTCAACTATACTTCCATAAATATCTCCAACAGTCATTTCCTTAGCAATTTCTCGAGGTATTCCTGCAGAGATTCTTCCAAGAATTTCTCGTTGAAATTTTGATCCAAGGGATCCCGTTTACAATTCCCGCAGGGATTCTTCTATGTAGGTATCCTGCAGAAATTTTTCTAGAAATTAAAATATAGCTTTTCTCAGGAATTTTTGAAGGGATTTCTCCAGAAACTCTTGCAGGGACTCCTTTCAGGAATTTCTCAATGAATTCCTTGAAGAATTGCTCCAGGAGTTTTTCAAAAGGTTTAACTCAGGAATTCCTAGAAAAAATCTTCCAGAAATAGCTTCAAAATTTTAAAACGATTTACAGATTATTCCAAATTTTTCTACGTATCTTCCAGAAACTCATCCAGAAATTCAAACAAGAATTCCCTCAGGAAATCCTGAAAGGATTCCTCCAGAAAGTCTTAAGAAAAAGTCTTCCAGAAATTATTTCAAAGTTTTAACACAATCAGCAGATTTTTCCAAAAATTACTCTAGACGTTTCTCTAGAGATTCCTCTCGAAATACAGGAATTCTTCTAAGAATATTTGCAGGAATTCCTCAAGGAACCCCTTTTTTAACATTTCTTTAGGGATCCCTCTTATAATTCCTTCAGGGATTCTTCTATGTATCCACCAGAAACTACTTCAGAGTTTTGAACAAGAATTTCCTCATTGCTGCAGGAATTGATCAAAGGATTTTTTCAGGAATTCCTTGAAAAATTCCTCCAGAAATAATGTTTATATTCTTCCAAGAATTCTCATAATTTCTCCAAAGATTTCTGCAGGGATTGCAATAGTTATTCCTCCAGAACTTTGATCAGAAATTCCGACAATGATTCCTCTAAGAACGTCTCAAGGGATTTCTTCAAAAATTTGTCAAGGTATTCCTCTTACAACTCCTCCAGGTATTCTTCATTCTCCAGAACTTTCTTCAGTAACACCTGCAGGGATTCCTCCAGAAACTTCTCCTTCCAACATTTCCCTAGGGGATCCCTCATATAATTTCTCCAGGGATTCTTCTATGTATCCTGCTGAAACTATTCCAAAGATTTGAACAGGGATTTCCTTAGGATTGCTCCAAGAATTTGTCCAAGTTTTTTCACGAATTTCTTGAAAAAATCATTCACAAATAATTTTTATATTCTTCCAATAATTCTTAATAGGATTTCTCCAAAGATTTCTTCATGGATTCCAACAGTAGTTGCTCCAGAAATTCAATTAGAAATTCCTGTAGTATAGCTCAAGAGATTCCTCTTACAATTCCCCCTGGTTTTCTTCCATGTGTCCTCCAGGAACTCCTGCAGGGATTTCCTCAGGAATACTTTAAGGGATTTAAGGTTCTCTCTAGGATTTTTTAGGGGATTTTTTTAAGACTTCACCTGGAGCTTCAACTTCAGCCAGGAATTGCCCGAAACATTCCTGAAGAAATAAATTTAAAGTTTTAAACCATTTCACAGATATCCCAGGCATTCCTCCAAATGTTTCTCTAGAAATTTCTTCAAATATTTTTTCAGGAACTCCAGGAATTTCTATAATAATTTCTTTAGAGACTCCTCCATAAAATTCACCATGTATTTCTCTATGAATTCCTCCATGTTTCCTCCGGAGATTTCTTTAGGGTTTTAAACAGTAATTTTGTCAGGACTTTTTTCAGGAGTTTCTGTAAGGATTCATCCAGGAACTCTTACAGGGATTTCTTCAATACTATCCCAAGTAATTGTTCAGAGGATTGCTCCAGGGATTTCTCGAGTGATTTTTTTCAGCAATTCCACCAGAAACTTCTACAGTCTTCCATGAATTTCCGCAAGGATTTCTCCAGAACTTTCATCAGGAATTCCGACAAAGATTCCTCCAGAAACGTCTCAAGGGATTCCTTCAAAAACTTCTCAAGGGATTCCTCTAACAATTCTTCCGGGTTATCTTCATTCTCCAGAACGTTCTTCAGTAAAACCTGCAGAGATTCCTCCAGAAACTTCTCCTTCAAACATTTCCCTAAGAGATCCCTCTTAGAATTCCTCCACGAATTCTTCTATGTATACTCCAGAAACGGTTCCAGAGCTTTGAACAGGGATTTCCTCAGGATTGCTCCAAAAATTTCTCCAGGGATTTTTTCCTCGAAAAATCTTTCGTAAATCTAAAATAAAATATAGTTTATTACTTGTCGAAATCTTAAAGGAATTCCAAAAGAACCTTCATTAAGTAGCTTATGGAGAAATTCCTGTGAGAATATCTGGGAAAATTCCAGAGAATTCTTGGTTAATCCCGGGAAGAGTCTCTGGTGAAATCCATGAGGAAAGTTCTAAAAAATGTCAAGGTGAAACCTGTGAAGGCTTAACTGAAATCCCTGCAGGAGTTTTTGAAAAAAAAATCTCCAAATTATCCAGCGGTGAAATTTTCCTTGGGCAATCCATTGAAAAATTCCTGAAGGAATTTTTACAAGAACTCTGTGGAGGAATCTCTATAAAAAACAATCCCTTATCCAGCCCCTGGGAGCACCTTTAGGATTTCTTGGAAAAATCTCTGAAGAAATCTGTGGAAGAATTTCTAGAAAGGTGTCTGAGGGTATCCTCTTTCGAAAATATCAGAACTATTTCATGGTGAAATTTATGAAGAAATTCTCTGAAGGTTTTTGCATTCTTTAGACGAGTTTTGGAAAAAATCATCGAATTATTTCCTGTTGAAATGTTGCTATAGAAATTCGCTGAGAACTCCCTGAAGCCTCTGGAGTAATTCCTGAGCAAATGTGGGCTTTGTAGCCGTGCTAAGGAGTGTGAAAACTTTTCGTAAGGATTGTTCTCCGACTGTACCATTGGGCGTTGCATGCTATTTCGTTGTCTAGTATGGTGCTTCCTTCAAAGGGCAAAATGCCCACTGGAAGCATTAACGTGTGGATGTCTTTAAATCCCAGAACAAATTCCAGAAAGAATTCCTTGAAGGATCCTAAAAAATTGCAGAAAAAGAATTACTGAGGCATCTCAGAGAGAATTCTTTGAGGAATCGGTCCAGGTGAAATCTTCGATGGAATTATTGAAATGCCTGAATTATTTCGAGAAATCTCTTTATGAGTTTCTGAAGGAAATCTGCAGAGGAATTAATTTGAGAATTATTTGAAGAAATCTTTTGAAGAATTACTGGATAGAATTTCTGGAAAATATTTGAACTATTTCTTGGAAGAAACTTTTAAGGAAATTCTTGGAGAAATAACTGTAATGAGTGATCAGTAGTGTCTTGTGTTGGTGTAAGAATGATTTTCAAGTTATAATTTTGCGATTGCGGTGGTTTGGATGGTACTATGCCACCCGGATCCTAAGCATATTTCACAGTGTTTAATGCTCTAAGAAAAATTGTGTATCACGAATGGGCTTTTCCCGGGGCAAGCGACGAGGGCAGGATCAAACATGTCGCGCGTTGGTCTAGTAAGTGAAAAAGTGGCGTGATCGGTGAGTTCGGTTGGAGTAACTGAAAAAGTGCCGCGATCGGTTAGTTCTGTTTGATCCTTCGACCTTGACGCTTGCTCCTGGGCAGTGCGTCAAGAAAGCCCGAACAGTTTTTTTTTATTCTTTTTGGGTCGCGCGCTTATTTTTTTTCCTGAGTGCTTTTTTATAGCCGAGCAAACGAGTGAAGCCGAAAGTGGATTGTGGCTGCTCAGTCAAGGATAACGGATCAATTGGTGAGCTCGTTTCATGCTACTATTTCTAATCTATAAAATATGTATGACTGCACATTCAATCGTTACAATGGTGGGATGTAAATATGATTTTTCAACAAACTATGGATGGTTCGTCACTGTGAGTGTCGACACAAACTCTGATTCATGATTTATTTATGTTTAACATTTTTTTTTTCAGAACACCTCTTATATACCTTTATTTTTGTAATTAAAAAAACTTTGAATGGTTCGACACTACAAGTGTAGACTTGCGAAAGGTTCACTTTATTCAACAAACTTTGGATGGTTCGCCACTGTAAGTGTCGGCATAAGAATAAGAGTGTTCTATGATGTCCCAACCAATCGAGTTTTTTGTCTCTTTTCAAATGAGT
Source organism: Aedes aegypti (assembly GCF_002204515.2). Lineage (NCBI taxonomy): Eukaryota > Metazoa > Arthropoda > Insecta > Diptera > Culicidae > Aedes > Aedes aegypti. The sequence goes on from NC_035107.1 coordinate 79,649,905, forward strand.
AAAATATAATAACACATGCTTTCGTCCTGACAGCTGTAGGAATGTTACATTTAGGTATTTGTTCAACAAACTTTGAATGGTTCGTCACCTCAAGTGTCGGCATAATTTTCCTCTACATAGAAATTGTTCATATCAAATGAAAATATTATATTTACGTATAAGCATGTATATATCTCACAAATCATTGTTTATCATGGTCTAATCGCTTATCAAAGTGAATCCTATGACCCAACGATCCTCCCCATTAACAAACATCCCTCCCAGTAACCTTTATGGAGATGCAGAGGCAAACACGGTCTCCAAATAGCAAAGGTTACACACTAACATTCCTTCCCCCAATCCCACCTGACTGCAAGGACGTGGCCGGCGCCGTTATTGACCCTGTATAAATAGAGGCACTGAATTATGCACACTGAAGAAGATTATGGCCAATCCCAGCCGAACTTCTAGTTGATTCTTTGTGCATTTTCACTGACTTCGGTCAATCACGGAATAGCAACCATTGATATGTGTAGTCAGTCTAAGCTAAGCTAAGCTAAGCTAATTCTTGGAGAAATAACTGTAATCCCTGGAAAAGTTTTCGAAAACAGCTCTGAATTATTACCTGTGGAAATGATGTTAGAGAAATTCGTTTAGAAATCTCAGAGCGAGCTCTTGGAGGAATCCTTTTGAGAAATTCTTTAAAGTAATCTCTGGAGAAATTGTAGATGGAATTCTTGGAGGAATTCTTGGAGGAACTCTTGAGGATATTTTAAAGTAATCCAGGAAGGAGTCTTTGGAAGAATCATTGGAGAAATTGCTGATAAATATCTGAATTATGTCTAGGTGAAATCTTTGAAAGAATTACTGAAATCCTTGAACGAGTTTTAGAAACAATCTCTTAAAAAAAAATTCTGTTATGCTGCTACTTACACTGCTAAGGCTGATAACATGACAATTCCGTCTCTAAAGAAATTTATTGAGAAATCCCTGAAGTATTTTCTTGAGGAATACTGTGGAGGAATTCATGAAGGCATTTCCATGAGGAATTCATGTAGGATGCCCTGGTGAATCCCTAGAGAAATGTCCGTGGGAAGTTTCGGAAGAATCCTGGGATAAATCTGTGGCAGAATTTCTGAAGCATTCTTTGGAGGAATTCCGACCAGTTTTTCTGGAAAATATCTAATTTTTTTCCTTGGAGAAATCATTAAGGAAATCCTTGAATTACTGCAATACCCGGAGAAGTTCACGAAAATATTTCTTTTTTCTCCCCTAGGAAAATTCCAGGAGAAATCCTTGGAAGATAATCTCTGAATAAATCGCGTTGAAATCCTTGGTGAAACTTTGGAGGAAATCCAGGGAGGATTCTCGAAGAAATCTTGAGAGCAATTTAGGGAAAACATCTTAATTATGTCAAGGTGAAAATTATGAAAGTATTACTGAAATCCCTAGAGGAGTTTTCGAATGAATCTCCAATATATTAAGCGATGGAATTTCCCCAGTGAAATTCCTTGAGAAATCGCTGACGGAATTTCTAGTCGAACTCTGGAGAATTTCTTTGAGAAATTTCTAAAGAAACCTGTGGAAGTATTTCGGAAGGAGTCTCTGCAGGAATCTCTGGATAAATTTCTGGAAATCTTAAAAAAAATCTGAAATCCTTGGAGGGGTTTTTGAAAGACTCTTTGAATTATTTGGCTGCGAAATTTCCCTAGAAAAATTTCTTACGAGGTGACTGAAAAAATCCTTTGAGTTTTTTTTTTTAGAAAAAATCCTGGAGTAATTCCTGGAGGAATCCTTGGTAGAACCCTAGAGGAATCTCTGTGGGAATCCACGGAAAAAATCCTGGTGGAATGTGTGGAGAAATTTCTGGAGAAGTCTTTGCATGTATCCTTGGAAAAATTTGTGGAAAGTATTTGAATTATATCTTGGTGAAATCTCTAAGGAAATGCATCAAGTGAACATTGGAGTACCCAAAGAAGTTTTCAAAAATATCTCTGCATTATTTCCCGGCAATACGCTTGGAGACTGGAACTTTTGGAGAAATTCCTGAGGAAATCGGTAAACAAAACATCTCAGCAGGATTCTCATGAGGAATCCCCAGTGGAATCCTTTTAAGAAGTATTCCCTTGTAAAACTCTGAAGGAAATCCAGGTTGAGTTCTAGGAGAAATCCCTGGAGGAAATCGTAGAAAAATACGTCTAGGGGAAAACTTTGAAGGAACTACTGAAATCATTGGATAGTTTAAAAAAATCTGAAATATTTCAGAACTTTCCTACACAAATTCCTTAATGAGAACTTGTTTTGAAATCGAGTTTCGATCAAACTGTGGCGAAACCGGTCAAATTCGTTCTTTTTTTGGACCAAAAAAATGGAGCACCGATGAAAACGACCTTATTGATTTTTTTCAATGTTATGTCATTTATAGTAAAATCGACATTGGTCGCCAAATAAAAATTTGGATAAATTTTAATAGTCTTGATGATTATCTTGAGCATATTTGTAGTTTCTTGTCAAAATTTCTTGCTGTCCATATGAAAGCTTGCCTTAACAACTATTACTCTGAATACAGCTGTACAAAATGGTTGCTGAACAAAAAAAAAAAAACAATTGTTTCGATAATTAGTTTGAGAATATTTCTAGATCTTTGTCAAAATACCTTGCCGTCAATATGAAAGTCGGCCTAAACTACTACAACTCTGAACACAGCTGTACAAAATTGCTGCTCAGTAAAAAAAAAATTGAAATCGAAAGCTTCTTCAGCCAGGAGCTTAGCTTTTAAAAAAATATATTGTACAATTTCAAAAATTTTGTCCAGTTTCAAAATTTCTTGCCAAAAATTTGTTTGTCAAAATTTCTTGCCGTTTGTTTAAAAATCAGCTTAAACAACTTTTTTTCTGACCACAACTGTACCCAGCTGTATGCTATAGTCTGACGGATGACGACTTGGGCCAGCTTGGGGTTGTTTCTTCACCCAAAACCGCCCTAAGGCGGATCACTGACTGCGCGCGACCAAAAGCGGGTTCGTGCAATGGCAGTATTTTTTGCCTGCTGCTGCTGTTCAATAGGTAATTATTTTCGCACACAGATCTTGCACAAGAGTGGGCTTTTCCTTTCATGATTCGATTCTTGCGACGACGATGTCGAGCATCCCGCATCATGGATTAGAGAGCTTCAATGCCGCTGGCTTCTGCTGATGTTTGATGAGAATTCTTCGATTAGACAGCGGCGGCAGCTGCACAAAATGGATTTTGTATGTTGATGGACCACCGTTCGTTACGTTTGCTTTGAATGCGTGATCAATTATGATCGATCTGCGATCATAATTCACCTGGATTACGGCGAATTAGCGGGCTTTGGAGGGTGCTTTTGTCGAGGTGTTTTTGTGTGCATGGGCGCCTTAGCAAAACAGTTATCATTGAAGCGAATAAGGTGTTTGCTTTCGATTATGGTGAGTTGATACTTATACTGAAAGCTGGTAGTTTGTATCAAACGATATTTGTGAAACTGCTTGTTTTCTCTTAATCAGGAATACCGCTAAAAATTTCGAAACAAGTTTCTTCAGTGTTTTCCAAGATTTGGTGGATTTGGGATGGGATTTCTCCAAGAAATTTTTCAAAGATGATTCCATTAATTCATCTATTTTCTAAGGCATCCTTTTAGTAATTCGTTTTTTTTTTGTCATTTGAGTCCAAAATTTTTGAATTTTTTTGGTGTTCCTGTCGAAACACAGATTGGTAAACATGTTGTACCAAATAGCGCTGAGAGACGTTCATTGAAGCAATAAGTTAAAAAAGCTAGTCAGATTTCAGTGACAACGTATAACCCTGAAGAAAAAGATTCAAAAACAAAACATGGATGATTTCAATATCCCTACACAACTTGCTGACTACCGTCTTGACAACCGCGTCACAAATATTTTACAACCTGCCAAGGTGTAATTATTTCAAATGGCTTGTCTTATTTGACCCGAACCGCGAATCTCGAGCCATGATCACTCCATAAATGAATAATAAAACCACCCTCAAAACGCTCCAATAAACCAACTGGCGCGTCTCTTTCTCGCCGGGTGACGCGAATAAATCGCCACTAGTCACGCAACACCACTCTGGCTGAACCAAACCGACCTCAAAGAGTTCTCAGTCGGAAGAGAGCTGGCGAGACCTAAATCAAACAAAACAGTAGCAGAAGCTACGCAATGCGACGAAACCGTTTTAATTTTCCCCAACAAATCAGACCGGCAATTGCATTGTTATACGGTTGACGTTGATTGTTTCCAGTTCCATAATGGGGGGTGCTATCGGTGCCACTCGTCGGAAATATTGGACTGCATTTTTGGAAGCTTGTACATGGCGACCGTGGAAAACTGATTTACAACACAGAAGTTCAAAACTACTACCATGTAAATTCGAATTGCGAACACCAGGCTTAATTCACTCAAAAATTATTATTTTTTCAACTTTCGTACATTGCGAATTTAGAGGACGTCATAAACACGGATCTTAAGCGAACAATTCAGTCCAGAGCATACCATTAAAAAGGCGAGTGTCCGGCTTTCGAAGCGTCCGGCAATTCGAAGCAACGCTGTACTTGAAAATGGTTGATCATTCTTTTAAGCGTTCCGTCCCTACTCAAACAAGGCCTGCATTATTAATGCATGGAGTACTAGAATAACACTTAAAGTGTTATTAGTACAACCGCAGTTACAAATTAAGTAATTTCTTCGCCAATTATCTACTCCTAGCTTGCTACAATGGTTAACATATTGTAGAATTTTTCCAAAAATTGTATTCAGCATATTTACATAAAATTGCGTCATTATACATTTTTGCAAATAACTCTTGGAGTTTTAAAATCGGACTAATGCACAAGAAATCGTTCTAGAGAATTTGGGTTGCCTCTTCTCTCCCTGGTCGATGGCAAAATTTTCGTCACGGAAATTAATCTTGTATTTCAATTTCTCAAAAATTATCCTCAGAATTTATGCTTATAAAAAATTTCGTAAAAAATAATTGTGTCCTGGTTGAATTCTTGAAATTTTTTGAAGTCCACCATGGTCTCATTATCTGCCAAAAATATTACAAGTGATCATTTGGAAATTTGGTCAACAGTCCGCACTATATCATTGGAGGAATCTGCCAAAAATCTACTATGGAACTCGAAAGGTTAATGTCAAGGATCTGCCAAGTTCTCTTGAAACGAACTCATCCAGAAATTTTCAGAAGAATACGTCATCAAATTTGATAAATTCAAATATTACATACTTAGGAGTTTCATCTCGAATTCCTCTTGCCTTCCTTCCGATTTTCCAAGGAATTTCTTCGGTAATCACATCAATGTTTATGTCGAGAAATCAGTCCTCGGAGTCCTTATAGTTTCCCCACCTGAAACCTTTTAGTTTTGGAAACCTTTATTATTTTTCAAAATGCAAGGGACTGCTCCATATATTTTTTTTTTTCAAAAGTTCTAGCTAGGAGCTGACTGAGAAGTTTATATGGATTTCTCTAATTATTTATCTCTGATTTTGCGTTCTGAAATTCTTCTCGATGTTTTTTTTTTTTTCTTATAAATGGCATCTTCTGGAGTCCTTAAGGCTATTTTTATGCATTCTCTCTTGAGTTAGGCCTGAATTCCGCTTTAATATTTTTAGCAATCATTTTCTTTCTTCTTTCTTGTGCTCCTTGTGCTACTGATAACTGTCTCGGGATCAATAACATCATGAAATTTTTTCCCTTCAAAGATCCCTTTTTCTGACATATTTTTGGAAATCTTCCATGAAATTCAACCTAAGACTTATCAAAAAATGTATTCTAAAGAACTCCTTTATGAACCCTTTGAGAGATTTTTACAGAAATGTCAATAATTTTCCTTCGGAGCGGTTCCATTTGAATTCGAGTGTCGGTTTACTTTTGTATTTTTTGATTTGGCTGAAATTTGGCAAATTTTGGTTTCGGTGCTGAAAAGTAGCACTTTTCAGTTCTGTTTGGGAGGCGTCAGCCAAATATCCCAGTCTATTCTACCATAGCATCTGATTCTTTATCTGATGTGCAATCCAGATGCAAGACTGGTGATATTGTCGGCGCGATAAAAATTTGGAATCGGTTTCACGCCGGAGTTGGATTTTTCTCAGAATCTATGCGAGATAACTTCGGAAGTGGTGCATTCGATTCGCACCCGGATGCGTTCTAATGCACCCTACTTCCGAAGCATAGTATCATCCATGGATACCGAGAAAATCCATTTTCGGCAAACTGCATTTTCCAACGATTGACCGATCTTCCAATACTGATTTAGGAACGGATCATCCAGCATTCGGCAGTGGAACCCGCTACTCTATGCCCCGTCTTATATGTTCTGTCGTCCAATAGGGAATATGAGTCTGTATGATGTGAACTAGAAAATATATGACAATCGTAGATACTATGTCGCAGCCTACGCGATTGAAAAATACTGAAATGATACTACACATGGATGTATGCCCACGTGGTTCCTATTGAAATATTTGTTTGTGCTTTTGGAAATGATCTTAAAACGGTATTATTCGTAATAGCAAAAAATGTTGTATGCAACTCGTTGCAAAACTCGATTTTTTCAGCACTCGTTGTATTTATCCAACTCGGCGAGCCTCGTTGGATAAATGTACAACTCGTACTGAAAAAATCATCATTTTGCAACTTGTTGCATAAATAACTATTTTGGGCATAAGAAAGCATGTGCAAAATTTCATCCAAATAAAAAAATATAAAAATGAAATTTGGTTAAAAAAAGTCGTCATTTTCTGTGGAATTTTTACAGATTAGACAACAATCTCAATTATTTTTAGTAATATTGGGAATCGCTGAAATTAGCGTAGTATTCCTACAGGAATTGTTCCAGGAACATTTCAGAGCTTTAATCAGGAATATAATTAGAAACTATGAATCATTACCTAAGGCACGGGTTCCACGAGAAATTGCTCCAGGTATTCTACAAAGTAATTTGCTTTGAAGAGTTTTTCCCTAAAAATATCTTTAGACCTTCTTCAAAGAAGTTTGCAGAGTACTGAAGATAATTGTAATTTGTTTAAGAATATCTGTTGTATATTTTTTAGCATTCCAGTATTGCATAAAATATCTTATGCCGATTCCTGCAAAAACATTCTCCAAATAACCAAGCATGGAAAACATTCACTCGATTTTTGCGTTCCCCTCCAAAGCATAATTTTGCTGAAAATTTTCTAAAGTGGATCATTGTGCTGTCACGAAGGAGACTAAAAGAGTAGAGCTTGTGCTTTGCTTTGTCTCGCACAAAAACAAATTGTCTCCTGCTCCTTGCTTTGAGTTTACTCGCGAAAAATGGGAGATGCACGCTTAATTTCTTGGTGGCACGCATGTTTTTGGCACAGATATTGTCTGAGTTTTCAGACAATCCCTGACGGCAGCAGAATGAGGGTAGTGTTCGATCCTTCGACTTGGTTGCTTGCTCCTGCGGGGCGGGCGATGAGGGCTGGATCGAACATGCCGCGCGTCGTTCGCGTAGGGAAATGAAAAAGCACCGCGGATCGTTAGTAGTGTTTGATCTATTGATCGCTTCGCTTGCTCTTGAGGGGGCGAGTGATGTACACTTGTTTGGCGTACATGCGAATATCGAATAATATCGCGAATTCGGTTAGGCGTGAATATATCATGGATCGCATCACCAAACATACCCTAATCCCACTAACCCAATATCCTTTCCATGACAACCGTGGAGATGCAGAGGTGATCTCGGTCTCTAGTAACAATGGTTGTCACACTAACATTCCTTCCCTTCCCCGATGACCTTAAGGACGTGGCCGGCGCCGTTTTTGACTTGTAAATTTTGAGCTCTCGATTTGTGCACATTGAAGAATGGTAAGGTAATCCCAAGCCCCATTAAATAAATCTCTGTGCAACTTCGATTGTTCTGGTCAATCATGGAGTAGCAACTACGAATTGTACGGTCATCTATGCTCATGCTCATGCTCAATCCCTGACGGCAGCAGAATGATTCACTACCCCCAGTCAACATTTCGGTTGGTATAGTGTTTGCTTTACATCATTATATATGAATCAAATCACTCGTATAAAATGCATGAAAACGCTATATACACACCAAAGTGGAGGCCATATACGCACTTCGCACGACTGTTCAGACTTTCCATAGTCAGCAATACGATGCCACAAAATTCCGATAAAAATAAAAAAAAAGTTTCCAGCGAGACTCGAACACCGGACCTTTGAATCCCTAAACCGGTACCGTACCACTTCTTAAGGGACGAATGACCTTCGGGTTAAAGTCCCTCTCAAACAACAACAACAACAACAACCGTACCACTACACCACAGACCGCTACATGAATAAGATGTGATTATTTGCCAACATGAAAGGGAGTTTGCTATACAGCACACACGCTTTGTTGTTCTTTGAAGCCCACCGCCAGAAGATACCGACCTCGGGCGGCAAATTTTGCTAAGTTATTGCGATTTCATTTGATGCTAATCTGCATTGATATATGATCTGTCAGTTTTTACAACTTGATGCGATTCTAGAATATACTATTTACGGCATGGTTTGTTGTCAACAAAGTTTGTCGACAAAGAATCGTAGTGGAGAATTATATACAATTTGTGTTAACATTTATTCGTTTTGATTTGACATATTGTGCGATTCTGATTTTTGACGTATGAATATGAGATTTTTGGCGCACATCCTTATACGATACGTGGTTCACTGGGCCGACTCCGTGTCCCGAAGACATCCGATGGCTGTAGCGAATGATTATTTTCATTCCGATTCCGCACGAGTGGCATTCGTGTATGAGAGCTGATGAGCACTCACTGACTGGAAATACACTCGGCGGAATGATTCAGTGAGCGCGTACATTCCACTGAATGCATTCAATGATTGAATGGAGAACGCGTTTTTGCATGTCTCTCACTCAAGAGCGGATTGGTTCTCTCTCCGCTCCGTGAGTCTTTTGATTTTAGGTTTACTACAATCGCTTGCGATTGGTCAGGATTGTTCTCGCCCTAGTAGCATTTGACTGTCACTGAACATTCGGTGGCAGCAGATACTTTGCTATTTTTTATCGGTAGCATTCGGGTGAGTAAGCGAATTTTCCCATGCTTGCGGACAACTTTCGGAAAATCCATCAGAGTTTTTTTTTCAAGAATTTAATCTTATAACTCTCCCTTAACTTCTTTTGAAGAATTCTTGAAGGTTTCCCGCAAAATATTGTTCTTGATGTTTGTTATAAAATAATTCTAGAAAGTCATGCAATGAAAATATATTGCACAAAATAGTGAGAGAATGTTTTGAATTTTATTATAAGATATCTCTTTAATAACTTTTATTCTTGTATGATTTTCATCAACAATCTGTATTTTGGACCCCCTAAGGAGGTGATTTTGTTTTCTTTTTGTCCCAATTAATTAATTGCACAGCACAACCAAGTCAAAGAACATGCCAAAATGTAGATAAAAAATTCATCTACGAGATTAAAATGCTCACACGATCATGTGTGATCCAAAATACGTCAAAAATTATAGAATTATGAAGCACTGTTTTTTATTATTTTGGACACACCAATACATTAAGATTCTCATAGCATATATTTTTGACCTCCGGCATTTATTATCGATTGGCGACAAAGTCCACGATACTGGTTGTATTATATGCTACCCATAGTCTAATCAATCGATTGACAATGGAAAATCGAAGAAATTCAACGCTTCTAGTCCAGAAATTAGAAAAAAAAATGTTTGCATTTGCAAAAATTTCTGACGGCTTCCATGTATGCAACGTGTAGTAACGGTTGCATGGATTAACCTATTGAATCAAATTAATTTCAGATAGAATAAATACGTTTTTTATGTATATACGGTTGATGCAAGTGTGAAATAGTCTTGTATTTCCAAATGACTTGCAAATTGAGTTGGTCTTTTCACTTAAGCTGGGAAATATGTAGATAAATGGCCTAGGAGGTCCAAAATATGTTGATTATTCTACAGAACTCGTCAAGAAAGAGTTCAATGGAATACTCTTCGATGAAAAATTGAGCAAAATTGATGGCTGAGCTCCAGAAAACTTGCTAATAGATTATTGCGTAGTGAGAAATATCTTGAGGATGTCTCAAAAAAAAAAAAAATCAAATAAAATTTGAAATAATTCCATGAAAAAATCTTTAATGGATTGTTAAAAATACATAAACAGTATCCCTGAATCAATCCTTAAACGAATTCAAAGTGTAATCCCGGAGAATTTAGGAGAAAATATTTGTAGGCATGTATGTGTAGTAAACGTTGGATGATATCATAAATCAGCATTCAATCGCATCAACAATAGTTAGCAGAATGATCCTTTCCTTTTTCGATGCTTGCTTACGAACACCTTCTGCTGTAAAATCGGAGTTTTTTCTACAACAAAGCATTCATTGAACACGAAGCATAATTGTTTTCAAACGTTCTTCTCTTTTCAACTGACACGATTCCAGCGTCGTATGCGAATCGTATTTCTAATAATGTGTTGCTTTGCCGACCTAAGCCTTTGTTTAGTTTTCGCTGTGTTGCGGACTGTACGACAGAACTAGTGGAACCAAATCGACGAAGACTGAACCGGAAAACCGACGAAACCTCCAAGCGAAAATCCGGACGATTATTTTGGAAAAACGAGAAAATACTGTTTCATATTTATTTGCAGTTTTACAGAGTTTAACTTGTTCGCTTGGTGGCTCAAAAAACACTGGTAGATTTCTCTTCTCCTCTTTCAGTCGCTCTTGCTCTGTCGTTGTCGTTCTTTCTCTCTTGTTTCTGCACATTTCGTTTGGCTCGCTGCATTTGTGTTGTCGCGTTCGCAGATCAATCGCAGTAGCCGGGGGGTCGCATTGGTAAATTCAGACACTTTCGAGCTGTCACACAGTGGCTCGAACACGCTGATTTCACTGGTTCACACGCTGGTTCGTATTGGGGTCGTTCAATAAATACGTTAAATGTATTTCAAATAGATACGAAACATATTAATGTCATTTTATGACTTATTCCTACCATAATCGCTACAATCTGGAACAAATGTTAGTATTAAACTAATGAACTCATGCATTGTTTCTTTAAAACAATGCATTCGACAGAATAGATTGAGGAGTTTTTGAAGGAATTCATTAAAAAAAGCAACCCTTTGAATGAGGTGACCATTGTCGACTTGCTCCCATTTGATTAGCATTAGTCGTCTCACGTCACTCGCGGTGAGAGTGAGTCGTCTTGACTCACACGCCACGCAGGGTCTATTTTGTAAATCGAGTGGATTCATGTGACTCGCCTGTAGTCATTGTCGATCAAAGTAAGGGGTCTATTTTATAAGTCGAGTCGATCAAAATGACTCGACTGGAGTCACTGTCGACCAAAAAATTCGCTCGACTCGGCTCTGTCACTCGAGTTTTTCGACAGTTGTCTCTCTATGTGACTGGATTACTATGGGAGTCGACGGGTGTCATCTAACGAGTCATCGAAATGGCTCGACTTAAGTCACTGTCGATCAAAACATTTCATTCGACACGCTCTATCACTCGAGTTTTTCGAAAGTTGTCACTCTATAGGACTTGATTACTATGGAAGTCGATGGGTGAATTCAGTGCTGTAAACATTCGACACTTTGAGCGACGTTCGTTTCGTTGCCATGGTCAGCAGTCACAGCAAGAGCGGTAGAATGAACGTCGACAAACACAAAAAAGTGTCAATTGAATGTCGTCTGATACGAGGAAATTTGCATAAATCATAAGTTTTGCATAGAATTCAAGCATCGGAACATAAAAAACATGGATACTTTGATCTTGTCTGTTATATCGAATGTGACACACACACAGTGAAAGCAGAACAGAAACAAACAACACCAACACGCTTCCTAACATAGCCATCGTGGTCATTGGCATTCAATTGACATTTTTCTTTTCGACATTCGTTTGATCGCTCGTGTTGTAAATGTTTAAGCGAAGCGCTGCCGAATATCAGCGAAAACGTGTCGACTACCGTGATTGCTTACAACACTGGGTGACTTTTGAAATACGCATGCTTACTTTGATCGACGGTGATTACAGACGAGTCACATGAATCTGCTCGATTTACAAAATAGACCCCTGTGTCTAACCAACACTTTCAAGATGGCGGTTTTTCACTAGGCAGGCACTCGTTTATACCAAAATGGAAATCAGGCACATGTCGATCTGCTTTCCAACATGGCGCACACTTGCACTGCAAATTTTCGCGTTTCGCGATTCATCCGACGGATTCCGATCTTCACTTCATTTATCCGGCTCGGTTGGACCAATTTTATGTTGCGGACTGTACGACGGAACTAGCGGAACCAAATCGACGAAGACCGGACCGGAATTCCGATGAAACCTCCAAGCGAAAATTCGGAAGATTAATTTGGAAAAACGAGAAAATATTGTTTCATATTTATTTGCACTTTTACAGAGTTTAACTTGCTCGCTTGGTGGCTCAAAAAGCACTGGTAGATTTTTCTTCTCCTCATTCGGTCGCTCTTGCTCTGTCGTTGTCGTTCTTTCTCTCTTGTTTCTGCACATTTCGTTTGGCTCGCTGCATTTGTGTTGTCGCGTTCGGAGATCAATCGCAGTAGCCGGGGGGTCGCATTGGTAAATTCAGGGGCCTATTTTGTAAATCGAGCAGATTCATGTGACTCGTCTGTATTCATTGTCGATCGAAGCAAGCATGCATATTTCAGATGTCACCCATTGACTCCCTTAGTAATCCAGTTACATAGAGTGACAACTGTCGAAAAACTCGAGTGACAGAGCTAAGTCGAGCGATTTTTTCAGTCGACAGTGACTCCAGTCGAGTCATTTTGATCGACTCGACTTATAAAATAGACCCCTCAGACACATTCGAGCTGTCACACAGTGGCTCGAACACGCTGTTTTCACTGGTTCACACGCTGGTTCGTATTGGGGTCGTTCAATTAATACGTTAAATGTGTTTCAAATACATACGAAATAAATCAATGCCATTTTATGACCTATTCCTACCATAATCGCTTCAATCTGGAACAAATGTTAGTATTAAACTAATGAACTCATGCATTGTTTCTTTAAAGCAATGCATTCGACAGAATAGATTGAGGAGTTTTGAAGGAATTCATTAAAAAATGCAACTCATATGGGATTTTCTGTCTTATTTCTTGAAGGAATATTTTTTTAGATATGTGGAGAAATTTGGGAGTTGTTCCTGAAAAACAAGCTGGTAGACTCTAGCTTAAGGTATTCTTTGACGAACTGTATAAAATCCTTGTAACGCATTTTAACAACTGGCTATACTAAGGGCCCTATTTTATAAGTCGAGTCGGTCAAAAACGACTCGACTGGAGTCACTGTCGACCAAAAATTTCACTCGACTTAGCTCTGTCACTCGAGATTATCGACAGTTGTCACTCTATGTGACTGGATTACTATGGATGTCGACGGGTGACATCTGAAATATGCATGCTTACTTTGATCGACAATGACTTCAGACGAGTCACGTGAATTCGCTCGAATTACAAAATAGACCCCTAAAATTGCCGGTCAAGCTTTATCTAGGGGTCTATTTTATAAGTCGAGTCGATCAAAATGACTCGACAAGAGTTACTGTCGACCGAAAAATTCGCTCGGCTCAGCTCTGTCACACGAGTTTTTCAACAGTTGTTCACAAAAACTTTAGGGGTCTATTTTGTAATTCGAGCGAATTCACGTGACTCGTCTGAGGTCATTGTCGATCAAAGTAAGCATGCATATTTCAGATGTCACCCGTCGACTCCCATAGTAATCCAGTCACATAGAGTGACAACAGTCGATAAACTCGAGTGACAGAGTCAAGTCGAGCGAAATTTTTGGTCGACAGTGGCTCCAGTCGAGTCGTTTTTGATCGACTCGACTTATAAAATGGGGCCCTTAATTTTCCAACATACATTGTTAGAATAATTCAAAGTTATCTGTCAAATTCTACACTTCAGATGAATTACCAGAACTCCAGATCTGAAAGACTTCCTGTAAGAGCAGGTGTTCCTCAAGGCAGCATTTTGGGACCAATATTATACAATATTTTCACATCTGACTTACCTGAGCCAAAGGACGAAGCCTGCGTGTCATCTGTAGTCGATTGCAAAAAAAATGGATATTTTTTCTTCATACTTGCAAAAATGGAAGATTTCTCCTAATGCTTCCAAAACTCAACTGATAATATTCCCACATAAACCCAAAGCTCTTTATTTGAAACCTTCAAGTAGACATGTTGTCACGATGAGAGGGGTTCCAATAAATTGGTCTGATGAATTTAACTATATGGGTCTTATGCTTGATAAAAGAAATACCATAAGGATGATAGTGTTGTCTTACACAGAGCATCTAGATATAAGAAATGAATTAAATGGTTCCAATAAAGGAAATAAAAAGTAAACTATTTTTAAGATTCTCAACACTTAGCTGAAAAGACGGATTGAGTGCAAGTGTTTACTTGAAACTATACAAAAGAAGATGAATGAAAGTTTGCAAACTGTTTATTATTAACGTTATCTTTATTAACGAGATTTGCAGCCCGACGCTCGGTTGAAAATTGTTATCTATAATGAGCTACGACCAGTAATTATTTATGTGGAGGAAACCCTTGTATGGCCATCATTTTCTTACAACACTTCATCACAAATGTTTATTGGGCTCTGAATGTTTGACCTCAACTGACCAGAGCAACATCCTTGTCTTTCAATACCTTTTAACTTTGACCAGCACGACACATCACATCATTTCTAATTATGTAAGAACATTACCATATATTAAGTTGACCATAATTACACTGCCCCGCTCTTGCACACACACAAAAAAAAACATTAATAAAATTTCAATTTGTTCTCCTGTCTCTTTTCAGGTACGTAAACGCTGCTGACATTCATCATAAAAAATTGCCCATTGATGGCATGACCAATTTTTAAAACTCAATTACCCTCCGAACCCTTCGGGCACCATGTGCCGAACTGAACCTGTCGAGTCGTGACATTTTCATCTCGAACCGTACAACACTCCGTACGATGGACCGTAAGTCTCGAAATTGTTTCCCTTTTCGGCGGAAGATTGTGCAACAATTCCATTTCGCGTGCACTGACTGTCGCCTTCAATCGCATAATTTATTAGCCGGTTCAAGTCCTATGCCTATATAGTTACTCTTGGAGGAAGTTGTGGTCGATTTTTGGCGCCCTCTTCGGGCTCCTCCGAAAAACAAAGCGTAAAAAGATGTTCACGGATTCCGAGAAACGGCAAGGACGGTGTAAATGCCAAAAGTGAATAATGAGATGAAATTGAAGCTGTAACCGCGCGAGTGCGCAGTAGGGTGAGGTTTGTTTATCGATAGTTTTCAGTACCAAAAGTTTGTGTACTCTTCTGAACCTAAATTACATAAAATGAGTTACCTCAAATTTTGAGTGAGAAATTTTCAAGTTATAAAAAAAGCCTTCAGTAAATTTCACATTACTTGCTTAACATTGCTCCCTTCTTCGTCTTGTACGGGCCGAATTTGAGATCAACATTTTAACGGGATTGTTGTCCGGCATTCCCACAAGCTCTCCCGCCCATCGTAACCTTCCGGCTTTGGCGACCTTCTGGATACTGGTACGCTTCTGTGGAAGCGTACTCGAGCATAGAGCGCACTACAGAATAGCGAGAATTCAATTCAAAAGAGCACATGACCTGTTGATTTTAACCACTTTCGAAAAATGTGCCACACCCTAATGTCGCAAGGTGGCAATGAGCGAGGGCTGGTTAATTGTCCCGTGCGAAAATGGGATGGCCGGTGCATGGGGATAAATAACTATCGGAATGAATGAAGAAAAATGAGCAAAGGCGACGACGATGAAAGTAAAGCAGATCTAAAGCGAATTCACGACGAGTAATGAGATTTGCTCCGGCAGCAACATAAGATGGTTTAGCATATGTGGGGCACCGGTTGAGCTCTCACTGTTGAGGCCTTTGATTCGGCTTTTGCAAGATGATGCACAATTTCAGAGAGGCCCTCGGGCTACGGGTCACCAGACCATCAGGTACTTCATCTTGGGAGATTGTGCGGTAATACATGCAGTATCGAGCACTTCGGGTCGATGCTTTCTGACTGGGCCAACTTTTCAATTTGTGCATCAACAGAAAGATTGTCAGCCGTTTATTGAGTTTGACTCGTGCCTAATCGTTAGGCGTGCAAGGCAAATGAGGTGTTTCGTTATTGGAGACACTTGCATTGGTAGCAACTCCATCGAGGTTAACGACGAAATACTTCTCGCGTAACTTTTTAAAATAGCCTATCTAACATTGAGAGGCTCTTTTGGTTTACTTTCTCTTTAATCAATAGCTGAGCCACATTAACCACTTCGGTTGAGTTTTTTTTTGGTACTGAACGCTAATCAAAGATATTGTCTTTCGATCTATAGTGAAAAACTTCCCAAAAGCTTTAGAACTGCACGGTTATAATCAAAAGAGAGCGAGAGAGGAGGAAATCTCTTATTTTAAATGGGTTCTTTTGATAAGTTACGCGAGACTTTTTCACCTCTTGATTGAATCGAATTGCACTACAATTTCATTCACACCTTTATCATCCAATGGATAAGCTTAGGATACGTACATGGGCGTAGCCAGAAAGGGGAAAAAGGAGGAGCATTGGCGCTCGCTGTCTGACGGAAAACAAGTTCAAAATTACTAGTTTTGTTTCGATAATTGTTTCGAATATTGTTTTCAGTGTTCCAATTTATTTGAAATAATGTCATGATTAATTTTTTGGAGTCAGAACGAGAAACTAGGCTTCTTCCAAGGATATTGCCAGTAGAAAACAAGTTTTCTTGAAAAAAAATCCATAAAAATTTCAAAGTTTTCTATCAATTCTCATTAAAATATCCCCTCAAATTCCTCCAGGAATTATTATTCCGGCATTTTCTCCCAATATTTTTCAGTCGATAGTTTGTATTTCTTCAAGGAGTCCTAAGCGATTCATCCAGGAATTGCCACTAGAATTTTCCAAACAATTTTTCCGTAAATTTCAGTGAAATATTTGAAAATATTTTTAGTAAGAGTAACCGAAAACTCAACCCAAAAAGCTGTCTTGAAACTCTGTGCATGCTCCTTTATAGTTTTTTTTACAAAGCAGAAGAAAAATAAGGGGTCGTCGAGTCTAGTACACGACACTGAAGACGGCCTTACAGTTGAGGTCGAAATACGCGTATCTGTCAAAGAATACAAACTCTAGTGGAATTAAATGGTATAGTACTAAATTCGGTTTTTTCATCTACTTATCAAATATCAGTTGACGAATTCCATGTCAAATCGGTCAGTCACAGAACTCGACCATCTTCGATTTGGATTAAATTTTGCACATGTTTTTGGTATGATATAATAAGCGTTTTCCATAGAAAATGTGATTATTTTGACTCAAGTGTAACATTTGAAAATGGCCTATAAATTTTTGCATGCAAGTTATTTGAAAAATTCTAACTCTGGAACTAATGATTTTAGGGAAAAATGTTCTATGAAGAAGTTGTAGTGAACCGTTTGGACTATAGGAAAAAAATATACACCGAAAAAACATTTCATTTATTTTTATAAAAAATTCAAAAACAAGACTTAAATTTTATATTACACAAAAACCCCATTTTTAATATTTTTTAAATTTTCACCATATAATCTTGGTAGTATACAGATGTTTGGGACAAAGTTTCATGATGGAGAAATTTTTAATAAAAAAGTTTTTCAAAGAAAAACTTTTGGTCGATTATCAAAAATTTGATTTTTTTTGTCAAAATAAATACGTTTTGATGACACAGTAAGCAACCTGAAATGATTCTAATCCAAAATGATTATATGAATAATTTCTCTAGAAGTAGCCATTTTCGAATTATATCAAGTTTAATGCAAAAAATATTGTTTAAATATTAAAATATCCATTTTCATAAGTTATCACTACAACTTCTTCATAGAACATTTTTCTCCAAAATCAACAGTTTCGGAGTTAGAATTTTTCAAATAAGTTACGTGCAAAAAATTATAGGCCATTTTCAAAAGTTACACTTGAGTCAAAATGATCAAATTTTCTATGAAGAACGCTTATTCTATCATATCAAAAACATGTGCAAAATTTAATCCAAATCGAAGACTATCGAGGTCGATTTTTATTTTTTTCGACTCATTCTGGATGGAATTCGTCAGTTGTACCTTAAGTTTCAATCAGCCATATCTCAGCAACGGCTCAACCGTTCTTCAAAATTCTTTCATGAATCTCATGTTCATATTCCATTGTTTAGTACGGTAAGAAAAAATGATCCTAGGGACCTTCAAATTTCTCCTACAGCTATGGAACCAACACATTTCTTTTGCGCGCACTGAAGCGGCATTAAAATTTCACCGCAAATGTTATATTTTTTTTTTCAATCCCGAATGACGCTAGTTACCAAGAAAAATAATGCATGTGAGGCAAAAACATATTTTGAGCATCCCTAACGAGGCAGATTTTGGTAGACCGCGGGCTTCACATACCATTTAGTACTTACCACAAACATTTAGTGCTCTGGATATATATGCTAGAGGTCAAAGTCAAATCTTCGACAAAGTATTGCAGACTAAGTTGCACTACATTTTGATCCCTTTGGATTTGATCAGGATAACTTATTACTGATCTAGATCAGTTTTATCTCTTGGTAGGATCGTCCTGGATAAAAACTTTCTTCTGTCATGTTGTTCAATGATGCAATTTCAACATTTTTTCGACACAAATTTGCTTGCAGAATTACAGAGAACATGTCTGAGCAGAACTATAAGTTTTTGATTACTGAAAAGAATCAATAATACATTTTATTCTTAACTTTTTGCCTATGAACCAAAATTAAAAGCACTGTATTGTAGTTTTTTCGATTTTAATTTGATAACAGTAGTCTAAAAACATTTTTGAGTCGAAAGAAAAATTCTAGATTGCACTCGAAATTCGAGAAATCATATTTTTTTACCTGTTTGCCTATAAATCAAATTTCAAAGCGATGACATGTAGTTGTTTTGGCACAACCTTGATTGTACGTGTCCAGTAAAAATGTTTTTGCAGAAATAGAAATTTTGGAATACACTCAAAATTTCTTCTGCTAAAGACCTACGAAAACCCCTAACTTTTCACCCCGTTTGCCTGTAAAACAAAGTTCAAAGCAATGACATGTAGTTTTTGTGGCATGAATTCTTTTGTAGTAAATTAGTGAACATGTTTTTAGCAGAAATAGTAATTAGTGGATACTATGGATAATTGGATTATTTGTTTTGCTGAAAAGTACGAAAATACTTATTTTATTATAAATCATATCAAATTTAAAAAAAAAATCAATTTTTATTATATATCAAATTTAAAAAAAAAATCAAATTTTATTATAAAGCATTTTATTATATATCGAGTTTCAAAACGATGACATGTTCTCTACATAAAATTGATTGTGCAGAGACAGTGCGTATGTTTGAGCAGAACGATAAATGTTGGATTACTTTAAAAACAACTTTCACTAACAAAACACAAAAAAAAGGTTTTTAACTTGATTTTCAATAAATAATAATTGCAAGCAACTACATATACGTAACTTTGTTGAAGAAGTTTAGTATTTGGGAGATAATAGACATTTTTGATTGCACTAAAAATTTCTTTTACAAAAAAAAAACTGAGCAAAAAATGTAAATCCCAATTTGAATAGACGACATGTAGATTTTTTTAACATAAGTTCTATTGTAAAATACCATTGAACATGTTCGAGCAGAAATAGTAATTATTGAATTCGTTCATAATTTGTTAACTATCAAAACTACGGAAAACCTTGTTTTTTAACCTATTTCCCCGTCGATCAAAATGTATTACTTTGACATGTATTTTTTTAACATAAAGTTGATTGTAGAGGTCAAGTTTTCATACTCGATATTGAGTTAGAGAGCTATAATAAAAGTCGATTTTCATGGCTACCTCGATGGTCTCTTGAATCGTATTAACACTAGTGTTGTGTTTTATAACTCGATGGTTCCATCAATATCGATTTATGAAGAGTTGACAGTAAAATAAAGTTTAGGTGTAATCAACCATTTTGTCTTTTGTATTTAAATTTATGCAACAAAAAAAAACTACATGCAATCGCTTAAAAAAATTAGATATAAAGATATCGCTTAAAAAATTAAGATATAAAATAAAAGTTTCGTAGTTTTTCAATTAACGTAAATTCGGATTTTTGCAATCATTTTGAATTCTGTCTAAATATGTACACTGGGCTGCCGTAATTGAATTCATGTCGAAAAAACTATATGTTTTTGTTGAACCAATGTTGGCTGAGCAGTCTTCAGGGAATTAAAAACGCTAATTTTTGATTTTTTCCCGACGTTTCGGTCCGTTTGGGACCTTTTTCAAGGGTTCGATCACTACGGTTTTCTAGTCAAGATCGGTATCGATTGAGTCCGACCGGTTCTGAACCATCGTGGGGCGGACAATCTCCTACCTAGCGAGCGGTCTGGAATTCGATATCCTATATTTAGATCTTCCACCATTATCATTAGAAAAGTAATGGGTGAAGATCTAAATATAGGACACCGAATTCCAGACCGCTCGCTAGGTAGGAGATTGTCCGCCCCACGATGGTTCAGAACCGGTCGGACTCAATCGATATCGATATTTCCGCATGACATTTTAGCGTTTAGCAAAGCCATCTTGACTAGAAAACCGTAGTGATTGAATCCTTGAAAAAGGTCCCAAACGGACCGAAACGTCGGAAAAAAATCAAAAATTAGCGTTTTTAATTCCCTGAAGACTGCTCAGCCAACATTGGTTCAATAACATAACCTGAGTCGAAGCTCATCAAAAAATATATGTTTTTGGGTTAAAAATAGATTCATAGGCAAACATGTTCAAAAAATTGGGTTTCAAGCAAAGCAAACCACGAGTTTAATCAAACAATTTGTTTCTTCTCGCAAACATGTTCGTTGAAGTTTTTAAACTATCAACAAATATAATATATCATCGCTTGGAATGGCGTTGCATTGTTGAATTTGTGCCAAAAAGCATTCCAGATAAAACCTATGTGTCTTTGACTTAATAACTTGAGATAAACTGCCTATTTCGAAAACTTTTAAGCGTTCGTTTTGAAAAGTGTTTGTTTCCATTACTGTAAGAATTTTTAAAGTCATTCCAATATGCAAATATATGCAATATCAAACTTAGAATTTGGAATTCTCTCAAACTTTTTATCAAATAAACGCTTCAAATTTGAATTTACATGAAAACATAGGGATACCCAAGGATCTGCCTCGTTAGGGATGCTCGAATTATTAATTTTCATTTACAATTGGTATTCTTTTTATTATTATTGATTATTCGAATCCGATAAACTTAAGGCAGTAACTTTTTCGGTAGCATGTGTCACGATTCTCATGCAGTTTCAGTAAACAAAAAATATATATTGGTTCAATTGCTCTAGGGGAAATTTGAACAACCCTAGGAATAGTTTCTTCCATTTGTACAAAACTTGAGGATATGGACATGAGATATGTGAAAGAATATCAAAAATCGGTGGAGCCATCGCAGAGATATAGCCGATATTCCATATGGATGTTTTTGATCCCGGGGCTCCGCGTTGATTTTTGAAGTATTCCCACAGAATTCATAAACGAGAAATCTTTCTAAACAACAGTGATTTTTTCAAGTATTCCTTCTAGAATTTCTCCAAGTACTACTACAGGGATTCTTTCAAAACAAGTCTAGATTTTTTTTGGAGTTATTTTTAATATTTTTGAAACCTTTGAAATCTTTTGTTTTAGAAATTATGCGAAGCATTGCAAGAATTCTTCCAGAAGATACTCGACGCTTCCATCAGAGGATTCGAGAAATGTCTTAGCAAACTTTTTTTTCTGAACGTTAGAAGTTGATTAAAAATTATAACGGGTATATTAGGAATTTGATTTGCTTAATTTTATTTTGAATATTTTTTTCAGTTCGAAAGCAATAACGGAAAACAATCCATCATTTTTTCAGAAGTTACCTTTAAGTTGAAGAACAATCGAAGCCATACCTTAAATATTCATGAGCACAAATAAAGAGAACTGAACAATCAGGTGATAACAAATCGATCGAATTTTCAGCGTGAGAGGCTGTTCGGTTCTCTGAACATTTGCTCTCATAAATTTCATTTGTGGCTTCCATTCATATTCACTCTAAGGCTAAATAGCCCGTCATTCGTTTTGGCAACAATGATGACTTTTCAGTTTGCATTCAAAGTGATAAAACTCAGTCTTGATAGTTTATATTGACTTGAAAAAGTATCACTGTACGCGCTAACATGCATAAAGTGTACTGATACTTTTTCAGATGTGTCAGTGCAAAACCAACTGATTTTCTTTGATTCGTGAGATGAATTAGCAACAATCATCAACGACGCGTACAAATTTCAATGACGGCCTACTTCGCCTTAAGGTATTTTCTCAAGTATTTCATTCTGAGTTTTTCAGGATTAAAACCAACATTTTTCTAACCCTCATTGCAAAAGTTTCTCCGGAAGTTAGTCCAGCGGTTACCCTAAGTAATAATGTGATTTTTTTTTCAGAATTTCACAAAAAATCCACCAGGAATACTTCATAAATAAACCCAGAGAAAAATATTGCTTCTTGAATTGGATTTACTGCCATTTCAGCATTTTTTGTAAGAAATTCTGAAGTAATTCTAAAAAAAAAATCTGGGTTAGATTTCGATGGGTCCCCGAAAGAATTTTTGAATTGGAATTTATTTTATTAAATTTCTTGAATAATATTGGAGATAAGAGAAGAGGAGCTTCTGAGGAAATTACAATAAGTATTCACAAGAAGTGTTTAAAATCATCCATAGAGGATTAAGGAACGAATTATTGAAAGAATGTGGGTGTTGAGTACGCCCCTGGCGTAGATGCGCATCTGTCCATCCAATAGGTCACTCTTCACACACCACTACGTCCAGGTAATGTACAGCACATTGGTCAAGCGCGGCAATTCAATGGGAGAGTAGAGAGAGTGATAGTATGTTTTGGAAGTATCCAACAATAGTGCTACATGCTGAATTAGTTTACTGTGTCTAAAAATGATTCAAAATAACTCTTAAATCTAACAACTACCGAAAAGCTAAACATTACATATAATTTGCAATTGGATTAGATGGACAAATTGATGTGAAGATTTGCGAAAAAGTTACACGTCTTCTCAGTGAGAATCGAACCCACGACTCCCCGATCTCTAGTTGGGGCGCGTTACAACTACGCCATGAGAGGACTCATGAACGCAGAAGTTAACCTGAATTCGATTTCAGCTCAATAATCACGTGGTCCTTTTTCGCAAAGTGCACCTCTTTCGGAAGAATTAGATGCCCATCCAAACACAACGCTTTCTATATATATCCAATGCCTAGCCCGAGAGCGCATTGTTTTTTAGGTATAGGAATAGCACACTACACTGGCCAGCAACTGCGCTGGCTGAGGTTTCTATTGTGTGGGCTTCCAATGGGTCGCGACGTTCTCAAACGACCGGTTACGGAACATGAGTCCGTTGCTCGATAAATACATGTTTTTAATTATGAATCGTGGTTTACGGCCAACCAGCCGAGTGGAAGTTTAACAACTACGCGCCCCAACTAGAGATCGGGGAGTCGTGAGTTCGATTCTCACTGAGAAGACGTGTAACTTTTTCGCAAATCTTCACATCAATTTGTCCATCTAATCCAATTGCAAATTATATGTAATGTTTAGCTTTTCGGTAGTTGTTAAACTTCCACTCGGCTGGTTGGCCGTAAACCACGATTCATAATTAAAAACATGTATCTAAAATCTAGTTGCTTGTACATCGAATTGGCAATTTGTGCAAACTTTACAAGGTAATGTTCCCTCTCTTAAATAACGAGCATGTGAATTATAAATACGCTACGTATTCTCTACAGATTAGGCTCATGCCAAGTGAATTAGTTATAACCTAAAATCTACTTACATCCTATACCTACATGGCAAATTCCCAACAGTGGGTGATCTTGGACATGTATTGTTTTTAGTTGCCGGTGTATATTTTTAGAATCTATGAACGAATCTTTGAAAAAAAAACTTTCGCGGAGGTATATCTGAAATAACTTTTGGGCTGCGTTTCATTCAGAATCTTTTGACAAATAACAGAATCTCAAAAATATATTAGAAAAAACGTTCGAGGATATAATTGAAGGATATGTCAAGACCATCACTGAAAAATGTTCTCGAAAAATCTGTATTCCCGAAGAAATCAGTACAGTGGAATTAAGGAAGCAATATCTTTGAGCCAAGCATGAGACAATTCAATCATTCACCTGAACGCTGCTGATAAAAAAAAAGCAAAATATGTATTGGTTGCAACTGAATGCTAGCTGACAACTAAAACGTACTGGGATGAGCGCTATCGCGAATATTCCTAACCGAATGCGAGAAAGTAAAAATCGGGACAAACATGAATAGAAGCGATAAGCGATCTCCTAGATCTGCTAGACACTGACGAACGCACGTTCGGCATTCAGTCCTCGAATACTCACTGAATCGATGGCTGGTGTGTATGGCCTTATCCACCAATGAACTGAATTCACCCGGTCCAAGATTTTTGACAAAAGAGCGGGCCAAAACATTTGGGATGAATACGGAAACGTACCCCGCTCAAGACGGGGTTGGTGGTCTGATGGCTACCGCTTCTGCTTCATAAGCAGAAGGTCATGGGTTCAATCCTAGGCCCGTCCATTTCCTCGTACTTTGTAGTTGTATATCTCTGACTTGCTTATATCTTCCATTCTAAATCTATCGCACTCAAACTGTTCGTTCATAGCAAACGCTAGAACCAGAGACGGACAAGAAACCGTTTCCCTAACGCTTCCATTCCTTCACACGCATGCCTTTCCTTACGCCTGATACATAGGCAGTCTGCTAACCACAAAAGCAAACCTCTCTGCCATGCCTTTCCCTCAATCCATACACTCCCGCATGAACTGGCGTAGATGCAGAGGTATATACGGTCTACGTGGGAGCCAGTATAATGCATCATCAATTCCTCCCCCTTCCGTACATTGGTCTGCATTCTGACGTGGCAGGCACCATTGTCGCCTAAAAATAGAAGATCATCAGCACTTATACACTGAGGATGCCTGTTAGTCCCATGCAGTCATTCGGTTGGTTCCTTGTGTAAGTGCAGCTGATCTGGCGATACTGGAGTACCATCCACGGGCTTAACAATCAAGCTCAAGCTCAAGCTCAATACGGAAACGTACCCCGCTCAAGTATCACAATTCTTGAACCGAGTAAATTCTACTGGTCCTGGCGGAACCGGCAACGATGTTCTGGAACGGTCCACTTATGAAAATTATGTTGAAATGATGACAATCCATCATTGTCTCACGTTTAACATTTAAACTTCAGTATTGTAACTGCAATTAATAAAATAAATACTCACATTTCCCAAATTTGGCACCCTCCAGATCCCTCGGAATATCTCCGGTATGGTTCCGAATTCAGCATTGTCCATTTATGACAAATAACTGAAACCATTTTAAAATAAACTGACGGTGGTTTCAACAAAATCGTTATGGTTTTAAGGGAGATCCGTCATTTGGTTTGGAAGCTTTTTCAGAGTTTCGGATTTCAAAGTAAAATATTTCAAAAAAACAGTGGGGTTTGTGTACATGGCCCGACCGCATGACGTTAACTATGCCCAGTGATTTGCTGCATTTGAATTTAAGTCAATTGTCATAATTGCAACCGTCATTTAGTTATAGTTCAAAATGTAATGGTTTGTGAATTTAAGAACAGTGAGGAGCTCTCCGTTCGGAGAAGTGCCCCAGTCATCGATATCGTCATCGCCACCGTAAATTTCGATTTGCCGTATTGTTAATTATTCTTCTTCTTCTTGACATAACGTCCTCACTGGCACAGAGCCTGCATCTCAGTTTAGTGTTCTTATGAGCACTTCCACAGTTATCTACTGAGAGCTTTCTTTGCCAAAGTTGCCATTTTCGCATTCGTATATCGTGTGGCAGGTACGATGAAACTCTATGCCCAGGGAAGTCAAGGAAATTTCCATTCTTAAAAGGTCTTGGTCCGACCGGGAATTGAACCCAGACAACTTCAGCATGGGTTCGTTTTGTAGCCACGAATCGGCTAAGGAAGGCTCCTTCATTTCACGCCTTCATAATTTAACCCAAGGATAAACTTCAACTATCTTTAAGCCTATCTTGGTTGATGGAAACCTTTTGACAAAAGCAAGGATGTCTACTACGTTGCACTATGTACTCAACATTCCGGAGGGAACAATCAAAACCAACCCTAGCCACGTCCGGACCACAATTCCATCACCTATCATCATTATCATCAATGTCACACAACGGGCATGATGACAGTGGAATGCAAATTTTGGTTAGCTGCCGTTCGTTAGGCTTTTGGGCGTCGTCGGATATAGCGAGCTAGAAATGATGATGAGGACACGACAAAGCCACATTAACGCCGGCAGAGTCAATTTGGCGCACGTTGTTCCTGGACTAACATGTGAGAAGTGTCGGAACAACCTTTGCACCTCAAAGATTTTCCCGTTTGTCATAAACACAATTTAACTAATTCTTGTAAACACTTCAAGCCGATAGGGGAAGGCCAAATCTATCTGTTAGTGGTGAAAGCTTTCTCGAATCCTCAAAAGTTGTTCCGCCCTTCTCACATGTTAGTCCAGATTTCATCCGCTAAACAACCAGAAGGGTCTAACGGGCGTGTGAGTTTTGGTGCACCCCCAAAGTGCGGTTTGCTGTTGAGCAAACACAATAATGGTCAGCCAGTCCGAGTTGCATTAGCTTGCATTTGGCAGATGTGGATTGGGGTTCAATTAGAAAGTTTAAGCTTGGGAAATTGACGGTGTTAGATGACAATCGGCCTACGTTTGCTGTGAGATCATTTGACGAAACAACTTCTATCTAGTGTTCTATGAAATATGTGTAGGGTGAGTGTTCCCTTAGTTGTGGGTGTTCCTATAGTTGCGGTAGTGCCGTTTTCACTGATTTTATTGCATTAACCACAGAACTGACACTGCCAATCGACGTATTGGCTTGTTTATACACGGAATAGTTGGAAAGAGCGTCCGAATTGCTTGAAAACTGATGAAAAATCACTAAATTAGATAAAACTGTTCTTGCTTGTACCAATAGTTGCGGTAAAGTGTTCCTATAGTGGAGGATCCCATAAGAAAACAACGGATACCGCAACTATAGGAACACAAATTAAAAAAATACCGCAACTAAAGGAACAGCGTACCAATAATGGAGGTAATATTTTTCACTGACATGCCGTGGATTACTGCGATGAAATCATTTTTCTCATTGAGTCAATGGTCGTTACATCCCGTTACAACATCAACATGTGCATTAATTGCGCTTCTTGAATTTATGTAGTTAAATGAAGTTCAATCTCGTTTAGTACCTCCACTATTGGTACATCTACCCTAAGGCATTAATTTTTCGTTCACTTGGATCCACGATCCGGTTGCTGTAGCCATCAGGATTCAAGGTAGGTAGGTGCAAACCACAACATTGTTGCTAAGAAGGTGCATATTTGCATTTTATCTGATGAACGATTAATTCAGATGATGATTAAATCGGTACTCGATTCGAATACATTCAAAGACTTACCGAGATTTCCATGTTAAGAATCTTGCCATCTTTAAATGAAAAATCATCATCCTGATTCTATATGTTTAAGCCACATTCATCAATTAGAAACTGGTATTGATGACCTCCAACCGGCTCATTGAAAGGGTAATTGGCTGGCGCCTTCGACCGTT